>NC_052154.1:19098921-19438592 GCF_902713615.1 Scyliorhinus canicula
GATGCTCCGCCCCTCGTAGGCGGACGTCTCGCGGGCATGAATTAGTGCAAGTATTTACAATTGGGGCTTGGGCACCATGGCTACGGAGGGGGAGCGCGAGGTTCAAAAAGCTCTGAAAAAGCCTCAAAGATTGTCAGGCTTGCTAGAGGGTGGCTGCCTGGAGCTGGGCGGAGTAGCGGGGAACACTTTGGTGTCAAGTCCCCTCGGGATTGGGTTGGCCTGGTTCAGACCACCATTGCTGAAGCCTGTCTTTTAAATGTACCCCATTGTTGTTACTTACAGGCTACTAGCTCTCACACTGCTGAGTGATGCCTGTGTCCTTTGAATGCTCAGAGGGCCTCTGGTCATCCAAGAGCCCACCCAGACCGCCCCTCTGGACGCCCTCATACCCGGGCTGTATCATCAAGGGAATGAGCGTGGTCAAGCTCAATCAGAGGCTCACCAGGTGTTGGCAATCCTATGTTGGCAATGTGTTGGTGGGTGGAGGGGTGGAGGTTTTCTGTGAGCCTCGTTCTCGGCCACTCGCAACATTAAACGGCCTCGTCTTGGCACGTGGCTGAATTGCGCCACTTGTTGTGTCTGACTTTATGAATAACTTTTCTCTCCATTTTCAAAATGTAGCAAAATTCTGATTCATTTAAAAAAAAATCTCTACACTTACACAGGATCCAGGAGAAATAATTGGGAGATAATTTTGATGGAAGAACATGCCACAAACGCAAATCTTTTTTCTGTACCTTTCCAAACTAAACACGGTGTGCCTTGAAAGGTCAAACTGTCATTCAAAGCAGAATAACTGCGGGAAAACACAATACATAATATTCACAAATAATAATAATACAAAATTGAAATACACTGACAGGGATTTTACGCACCGAATTTCTTCAGGTGGGTTTGGCGACAGGAGTGGAAAGTCTCACGGGGGACCCACATCGCGTTTCGTACCAATGGAAACGCGTGACGCGATTGTCCCCGGCAGTAACGTTACATAATTTCCATCCATTCATATCTCATTAGCAGGCTCCTACGCCTGAATCATCCCCACCATAAGAAAATCCATAGCAGGGCCAGTGCCCAAGCAGTGCCAGGGGCCATGCCATGGGGGTCGTGTGGAGAGGGGGTGCTTGTGATGGGTGGGGGTGGGGGGGGGGGCTGGGGTTAACTTCTGTGCACTGAGGTGGCCTTTAAAAATGGTACCCGGATCGTCAAAAGGCTAAGTGGAACCCACACCTTGCCATCTTTTCCTACGATATCCAGGAATATGTGGCGGATAATGCCACTATTGCCGCCAGCAGCTTCAAGTCGCTTTTCTCGCATGCTACCGACCTTTGCCAACTGATGCGACCATCAATTCACTCGAGACAAGAGTAGAAGTAAACCGTGGCTTTAATCAACTTAGAACAGTGCCTGCCTGCGACTGATCCAATACTGAGAACCGCCTGCAAGTCGACTGCTCTTTATACCTCCCTTCAAGGGGAGGAGCCATAGGCGGAGCCCATACATGCCCCAACATGTTCCCTTATGGATAATGCCACACAATGGCCCATAGGAGAAGCCCACAAGGGCAACAGCATAGCACAGATACAAACACAAGGGCAACAGCACAGATACAAATTTATGGTGGATTATTGGCATAATACATTCACCACACCGATCTTCAGGAAAATCCAACTCCCTTTATGCATCTGTACGAATCCATTTTAGATGCAGTCTATTACTTCAGTTTAATAATGCATGCTGACGAATTAATTTATCGTTGCTGCTCCTCTTGAAGCGTGGTAGAGTCAACAAAATGAGTTAACTCACATCTTTACATCCAAGCACCGATAAGAATGTCAGTAGTGCAGGGTCAGAAGTCAGTCGAAGGGCAGCAATTAATCGCAAAGCCAAGTGTGACTAATTTGACATTTAACACAGTATTTTGGGATCAGGGAATTTCACATGCCTCCTGCCATTCCAGAACTAGATTTTAAACTTTAGGGCTGCACGTTGAGAACTGTCAAAACTTCCCAAAAGAGCATTCTGTTAAAACAATACACATTAACTACTCTACAGTGACAACTGGAAGAGATTTTGGGGGGGTCATTTCTTTATGAAAATGAAAATGAAAATCAAAATCGCTTTATTGTCACGAGTAGGCTTCAATGAAGTTACTGTGAAAAGCCCCTAGTCGCCACATTCCGGCGCCTGTCCGGGGAGGCTGGTACGGGAATCGAACCGTGCTGCTGGCCTGCTTGGTCTGCTTTAAAAGCCAGCGATTTAGCTCAGTGAGCTAAACCAGCCCCTTGAGCTAAACCAGCCCAGATTTATAGCAGATCTGGTGCCAGCACAGAGCTTGCATGACATCAAATGGAGATTTTAATGTCAGTGAATGGAGAATTTGAATTCTGTGTGCCAATGTGCTTGGGGACTGACTTGCTACCCTAAATCCACGCATGGCAAAGATCACAGGCACAAGGGTTGACCATTCAGTCTTTTGAACCAGTTCCACCATGTAGCAGTTCTACCTTTGTGTTCAAATCAACACCAAGTTTCATTTTACGGAAAAGTTACATAAATTTTAAAATGATAGAACATTCACTTGTATTAAGTAAACAATATTGATAAAGCTCGAGTTAATGCGACAATCTTGAATGGATTGGAAATGTTGGTTTTCGCTGCATTAGGGGAATATTTTTCTGTGAGAGCCACAGGTTCAGTAAAGTGCTCCAGGCGTCACTGCTGCTACCCTTTCCAATCTCGATTGTACCTGGCTGAAATTCCGCCCGAGCCTTGTAAGCACTCCATTGTGTTTCACCATCTTGTCCTGGTACAAGGCCAACTGAGAAGATTCACCCGTGAGTTTTTCGACATTGGCTTTCATCCTCACTTACTCTCTGGCAGATTCCAGCAATATTTCCTCGTAAATAGACTGCAGCCGCTGACAATCATCTTTTTACTTCTAATTTTCTGCCTCTCCTTAATATCCTCAAGTACTTCAAATAGATCAATTGTCTTTGCACCTCAGGCTTCCTTGTGTGGTTGGTGCATCAGTGAGCTCAAGCATAGGGAAGGGGTGGGGGGTGTCATAGTGTCATAGAAGTCTACAGCGCAGGAAAGGCCCTTCAACCAATCGCATCTGCGCCAGTCAAAAGCATCACCTATTTTCCAGCACTTGGCCCATAGCCTTGAAGGTCTCGGCATTGCAAGTGCACATCCTAAATACTTCTTAAATGTTACGAGGTTTCCCCCTTCACCACCCTTTCAGGTAGTGAGTTCCAAACTCCCACCACCCTCCGGGTGAAAAGGTTTTTCCTCATATCCCCTCTAAACCTCCTACCCCTTACCTTAAATCCATGTTCCCTGGTCATTGACCCCTCCATCAAGGGGAAAGTTTGTTCTGTTGCTGTATTTTCTATGTACTCTACCTATACCCCTCATAATTTTATACATCTTAATTATGCCCCCCCTCACTCTGCTCCAAGGAAACAGCCCCCGTCTATCCAATCTCTCTTCCTTGCTAAAACTCTCCAGCCATGACAACATCCTGGCAAATCTCCTCTGCAGCCTTTCCAGTGCGATCACATTCCTCATATAATGTGGATTTCAGAACTGCACACAGTATTCTCGTTGTAGCTTAACCAAAGTTTTATAAAGTTCCAGCATAACCTCCCTGCTTTTAATCACTATGCCTCGGCTAATAACGGCAAGTATACCATTTGCTTTCTTAACCGCTGTATCCACCTGCTCTGCTACCTTAAGTGTATATATGCACACCAAGGTCCCTCTGATCCTCGGTGCTCCCCAGGGTCTTGCTGTTTATCAAGTATTCCCCCACCTTTTTAGTCTTGCCCAAGTGTCCTCAGCAGTGAAAGCAGATAGAAGGAAGAGAAGGAGGTGAAGATTCGGACAAAGAGTTAGAGGCCCAGAAGAGGCTTCAGGCTGTGAGAGGATTCCAGATATATTGGTCAATGTTTGCGACAGGAAACTCGAGCAAATTCCCCACTAGCCTGTCAGCCAGTGAGAGGAGACATTAAAAATGGTGGGGGCTGTGAACCAGCAGCTTGACTGCCCTGGATTAAAGCAAGACTCTGGAGCCGCAAGACAGCGGGAAGAATTCTCCCAGAAAATGCCAAAAACCGGAGTTCTCCAACCATTGCGATTTTCTTTTCCCGCTGGCAGCACACCTCTGCCTGTGGTTTCCTGACGGTGTGGGGTGCTTTCAATGGGCAATCCCAGTGACAAGCGGTGGGAAGATAGATTCCCACCGCCAGTGAATGCCGCGCCGCCAAGAAACACGCAGCTGGGGAACCGGAGAATCCAGCCCTAAGTGCCACTGCAGGCTCGGAAATCGGTGTGAATGCCATTGGCTGTTCTGGCAACATTTTGATTACGATCTTCCCGCACTTTGTCACTTTTATCGAACCGGGGTGTTTTGCGCCGTGAATGAGGGGCGGAATTCTCCGCAAGGCCCGACGCCGTTGTGAAACCCGGAGAGGTTCACAACAGCGTCAGAGGCCACTCCTTGCCTCCTATTCTCCCCCTCCGGGGGGCTAAAAGGGCCGTGCCATGAATCTCGACCGCAGGGCCTTGTCGCTGGCGTCAAGGCCCGGCGCGCCGAGAATGATGCGGCCGGCGCAACTAATGACGTCAGCCGCGCATGCGCAGGTTGGCCAGCTCAAAGCCGCGCATGTGCGGTTGCCGTCTTCCCCTCTGCTGCCCCGCAAGACGTGGCGGCTTGATCTTGCAGGGCAGCGGAGGGGAAAGAGTGCGTCCCGATGAGACGCCGGCCCGATGATCGGTGGGCACCGATCGCGGGCCAGTCCCCTCCCGAGCACGGTCGTGGTGCTCACTCCCCTCTCTGCCCCCCACAAGCCACAAAACAGGTGCTGGCGCCACGTTCACGCCGGCAGCGACCAGGTGTGGTTGCCGCCGGCGGAACCGGTTGGGAACGGCCGGCCGCTCGGCCCATCCGGGTCGGAGAATTGCGGGTCGCCGTGAAAAACGACGGCCGGCGATTCTCCGAGCGGCGTGTTGCAAAACGCGACACGCCATTTTTGGGGGGGGGGGTGGGAGAATCGCGGGGGGTGCCAGAGCGGCCCTCCCGCGATTCTCCCACCCGGCGTGGGAGTGGAGAATCGCGCCTGAGATGTGCGGTTGCCCTTCATGTCAAAAAAGGGTTAGGTGGGGTTACGGGCATAGGGTGGAGGTGTAGGGATGAGGTGGAGGTGTGGCTTAGGTAGGGTGCTCTTTCCAAGGGCCGGTGGAGACTCAATGGGCCGAATGGCCTCCTTCTGCACTGTAAATTCTATGATTGAGGGACCCAGCATCCAAAAGAGGGGTGGCCGCTGAGAGCCACCTCTCCCGCTTTTGTCCCCGGTCTCCCTATCCCCTCCCAGTGCTGCAACCCTCTCTCTGTGGCCCCCATCCTGTGGCCCCCAGGGCTGGTTTAGCACAGTGGGCTAAACAGCTGGCTTGTAATGCAGAACAAGGCCAGCAGCCAGGGTTCAATTCACATATCGGCCTCCCCAAACAGGTGCCGGAATGTGGCGACTAGGGGCTTTTCACAGTAACTTAATTGAAGCCTACCTGTGACAATAAGCGATTATTATTATAATTATTATTATTATCCTTCCATCATTCACATGACTCCAGGGATTCTGGATCTCTGGTGAAGGCCCTGGAGCAGAGCTGGCAGCAGGTACTGCTCTTCGTGGCACGACTGGCAATGGAGAGCTGCTGGCCTCTGATTGACTGACCAGCTTGTGCAGCAGGTGGGACAACCCCGCCCCCCCCCCTCCCCCCTCCCACCTACGTTGCCGAATGCCAAGGAAGGCCCATGCTGGCCATTTATGAGTTTGAAACAGTTAATTCCAATGGATTTGCCTCTCAGAAGCGACACAAATTTCCCACTGGTTCTCCAGGCAAGGGTTGGAACCGTGTCAGGTACATAAAATTACACCCATAGGAGCAGTGGAGAAGGTGCAAACAATATTTACCAGATAAATATCACAAGCATCGTTACTCATGTCACAAAAGATCGAACTGTTTGGGACTCTCCTCCAAGGAGAAGGCTGAGGGGAAAATTCTCTTCTCGTAGTTAGAATGTGGAGCCACTACTACAGAGCTGAAGCTAGATGACATAGATGTGTTGCTGGATAAACATAAGAGGGATAAAGAGATAGAGAACTACGTTGGTGAGATATAATGACAAAGAGCGGATGGAGACGTATGTGGAACACTAACACCGGCTGAATCTATTGGACCAAATAACCTGCTTTCTTATGCTTTGCAATTATCCTGTCCCAGCACTTTTTATACTTGCGGATACGTTTTTAAGACCTATATACCAGAACTACTTTATTCATCCACCCACTATCTGGTCTTTCTCTATTAGATTGGATCCAAAGTTGCCCGTTCCATAAAACTGTTGCTATCGTTCTGTTCAGCTGTTTAATCTGTATCTTTGTATAATTTGCAGCTCCCCTTCAAAATTCAATTTATAGCTGAGAGACACTCTACCAAGAGATCCATCATCTATAATTTAGATTAAACGTTATTTGGAACCTCAATAAAAATGAGGAAGTTATGGCCAAGATGTTTTTGTGAAGATTAGGTCGTCTCCTCGAAACCCCAACAACACAGGAAGATCAGAGCTTGTAGGTATGTGTTTTGAAAAAAATAAAAGGCAAGATTATAGAACATAGAACATAGAACAGTACAGCACAGAACAGGCCCTTCGGCCCTCGATGTTGTGCCGAGCAATGATCACCCTACTCAAACCCACGTATCCACCCTATACCCGTAACCCAACAACCCCCCCTTAACCTTACTTTTTTTTAGGACACTACGGGCAATTTAGCATGGCCAATCCACCTAACCCGCACATCTTTGGACTGTGGGAGGAAACCGGAGCACCCGGAGGAAACCCACGCACACACGGGGAGGACGTGCAGACTCCGCACAGACAGTGACCCAGCCGGGAACCGAACTTGGGACCCTGGAGCTGTGAAGCATTTATGCTAACCACCATGCTACCGTGCTGCCCAATTATGTTCAGATAGTTGGTGTTCTTTTTAGCCCTCTGTAAATATGACAAATAAAATGAATCATATCCTTTACATGATGCGAACACGCTTTAAATAGTTTTTAATGATGCATATGACTTAATTCATATTATCCATAAGTACCACTTTAGTACTCAAATATATACGTCAGGCTGTATTCCGAGAATCTGTACATTGTAACCATCAACAATAAATCCATCCTACTGATATTAAAACATATTTTCCATGTGTGATACCTTGGTGTTTATGATAGAATAGTCCATGTCAATTGTGTTTTAAATTTAAAACCATGTTTTTAACATTCGAGGAAGGAAGAAGACACTGGTCGCCATTTAATGGAGGTGACGGGGCTCTGGGGCCCACTGGCTTGCAAGCTCGGGAGAGACTCAGCTTGGCTTTTGAGAAAGCTCACTGACCAAATTGCCAATCAGGTACTGACCTTGGCAGTAGTGGGCCTTCTTCAGCATCAAGGTCAGCAGGGACCAAAATCAGAGGGCAGTGCTCAGCAGCACCACCAGGAGAGTGTGGCTACTGTCGATAATGCGCCCATTCAAGGTTCATGATGGCATTACCCAGGTCACAGGCATGTGTTGATGCAATGGGGTTTGTTGTGGAACTAGGTGGGGGGTGGGGGGGGAGGGGGTGCGCAGCGGCAAGAGGTTTGGCTCTCAATGGGTCCCCCCTTCCTGATGCCTTAACCCTTGATTAGGAACTGAGCCCTTTTGAACAAGGGACCTATCCCACAAGCAACCCCGACATGGTGTGCTTGTCACACTTGCTACATGGCGAGTCCCCTGCCAGCCGCTGGGTAAATACCAATGGTAGTGGGACGAGACCCTTACTTGGACCCAGCCTTAATTGGGACAGAGGCAGGGAGGCAGCAGGGTCCCCACATGCACCATCCCACCTAATTAAGTGCCCGCACGACCACTAAATGTTCCTTGGCAGAGCACATTAAATTCCACCCACCATGTGGAAATGAAGCAGCTGAGGCTCCTCACACATTAGTAGACCTTTATTTTCAATGGATAGTGTGAATCAACTTGTTATTAAAAAAAAAGACCAACCTCAAAGAACCACATTCAATTTGCTTACGAGGCCTGTAAACTCAAATTACCCAAAAACTAGCCATGTCTATCCATGCGGAAGTGTTTCAAGGGTATCGTTCCCATTCCTCCGTTCCCACCATTTCACATCTGGCCTGAGCAGGTCAGATCCTGCCATTAGGAAAGCAAAGCCAACACCCCAGCAAAACAGCCACCCCACGGAACACCCAAGTTGACACAGTGTGAGAGGAGGCCTAATAAATACCACATGACTTAATGCTGCACTTTATGCCATTAGCATAGCCAAAGGGAAAACCAATTATAATACAACTGTTTGGAACTATATGAGAATGTCAGGATAAACAATATTATCATTTTGATCAACCTTGGCTGGGAAGGAACATCTGGATTGAAGCTGAGAAAGATATGTACCCTACTTGACTTGGGTTAAAGCTGCTTAAAACAAATCAAGCCACACACAATGGAACTGTTAGAAATGTTCATGCCATCACCATAAAGAAACCTCCCTAGGGGCAGAATGCAGAATGAAACTGCCCCTTATAGTAACATTTCCAGCTCCAGTCGACACCAGATCACATTTCGCATTCCTCACATACTTCAATAAGTTGGCAAGACGTGAACTGTCTTTTAAAATTTAATATCTGGAGTTAAATTCTCTCATTATGTTCCCGCTCTGCTCTTCCCCTATTGATATGATAAAATTCAATGGACAGGTGGGTCCCGGGGGGGCAAGAGAATGTAGCTTCCCCCTCTGCCACACACCTTGGAAGGCAGAATTGTGACATTGTTCACTTATAGCGTTGATAGGAGGGTCATTCAGCTCTGAGAAACCATAATCGAGTAAGACATGGGAAGTGTACGGATCCCTAAAAAAAAAGTCATTTGGGATTTGTTTAAATTTTGAAAAATAAAGACCTTTCAACTTTATTTGACCCCATTTGCACTGCTTCAGATAATATTATCAAAAAACACATGGTTCGAGATATTTCCCTTTCTGAATATTTCAGCCAAGAACAAATCTACTCCACGGCGTAACCATAACTTAAATTTTGCATTTTGCTGAGCTGTAATTTATCAATAAATCATAGTTGTTTGATACAATTTGTTGGCAATGTGCTGTTATAATTTCATAGGGAATAAATCAGCAAATGAAGAAGTTCCTAATTGAATAATGCAGAAATATGGGGTCAAAAGATTTTTTGTTGGCTCATTCTAAAAGGAAGCATACTTTCATGACATTCTGATAGAATACTGAATCTTACGTTGTAGAGTGAATAAAATTCCAGCCCCTAAATAGCTCAGGCTATATGACAATTCAGAGATAATGGCAACAGATTTTATTTAATGGTCTTTCACAATGGCTCAGCGGTTAGCACCAAGGACCTGGGTTCAATTCCGGTCACTGTCTGTGTGGAGTTTGCACTTTCTCCCCGTGTCTGCGTGGGTTTCCTCCGGGTGCTCCGGTTTCTTCCCACAGTCCAAAGATGTGCAAGTTAGGTGGAGTGGCCATGCTAAATTGCCCTTAGTGTCCAGGGATGTTCAGGTTAGCTGAGATTATGGGGATAGGTCAGGGGAGTGGGCCTAGGTAGGGTGCTCTTTCAGAGGGTTATTGCAGACTCGATGGGCCAAATGGCCTCTTTCTACACTGTAAGGATTCTATATTTTTAAAAACCTCTATGGGTTGATATTCAAATAAGTTTTCATCTTATCAAAGAAACAAAGTAGATTGCAGCTTGACTAGAAATGAAAAACACACAGGTAATCACAATTGAAAGACAACAGCGGGAAACTCCCCCCCCCCCCCCTCCCGCCAGGTGGGAGCAACGCCGGGGAGCCGCGCGAATCGCGCCACCCCACCCCGACCCCCGCACGCGATTCTCTCACCCCCGCGAAACCAGCACCGCGTGAATCACGCCGGGCCACCCGGAGAATCACAGCAAACGGCGCTTCTCCAGCCCGGATGGGCCGAGCGGCCACGCGTAAACGGCCTAGTTCCGCCGGCACCATCCACACCTGGTCGCTGCTGGCGGGTACTCATCGCGAAGGCTTGGGGGGCGGCCTGTGGGGGGAGGGGGGCTCCGTTCCCAGGGGGGGGGACACTCTGATGGGGTCTGGCCCGTGATGGGGGCTCACCGATCAGTGGGCCGGCCTCTCCCCCCCCCCCCCCCCCCCCCCCCGAGCCTACTTCCTTGTGTGACCGGCCCCAGAGCCCCGGCGCCATGTTGGTGAGGGGCCGGAGCACTCCGCGAGGTTACCGTGCATGTGTCGGTTGGCACCGGCGCCACTGTGCATGTCATCGTTGGCGCCGGCACAACTGCGCATGCGCGGATCCCGGAGCGCCCAGTTCACGCCAGGATCTGCGGTTGGAGTGTCGCAAACCACTCCAGTGCAATGCTGGCAACCTGTAGGGGCCAGAAAACGATATGGGAGCGGCCTGTTCACGCCGTCGTAAATCGCAAAGGCGTTTGCAACGGCGTGGACACTCTGTCTCCATTTTAGAGAATCCCGACCAACAATTGCTGACCTAATTTACATTCTGAGCTACAACACATTACTTACAGTGTCCTACATTTAGGTACCTCCGGCTGGATTCTCCAAAATGGGGCTATGACCCCACGCCAGCGTACAAACGCTGGAGTTTTACTCTGGAGATTCCTTAAAAATACTTGTCTCTATTCACCTACCTGCAGGGGGCTGGCTGGGCCCCAGAGTGCTTCTCGCAGCTTCAGCTGCGAATCCGGGCCCTCGCACATCCGGATCCGAGTCCGCGCATGCGCACGGCAGCGGCCCATCGAGTCTGCACCGACCCACTTAAGTCCTCACTTCCACCCTATCCCCGTAACCCAATAACCCCTCCTACTCTTTTTGGTCACTAAGGGCAATTTATCATGGCTAATCTACCTAACCTGCACGTCTTTGGACTGTGGAAGGAATCCTGAGCTCCCGGAGGAAACTCACGCAGACACGTGGCGAATGTGCAGACTCTGCACAGGCAGTGACCCAGCGGGGAATCAAACCTGGGACCATGGCACTGTGAAGCCACAGTGCTAGCCACTTGTGCTACTGTTTACTATTATAAATTGCTAAGTCAATGTTTTCCAAATGCTCACATTCACTTTGAACATTCATCCTCTTGCCTTTGCAAATTATTAGAAGAAAAGCAATTGAAAACAAAATGCGAGGAAACACATTTAAAAATTCCACTGCCTCATTGATTGAACAATGCTGATGCTTCCTGGGGAATAAGGCACCCTGCTCCCAAACAGCACAACCCAAGCTCAACTCACAAAGTCACTGCTTTATCTTGGGCAGCACGGTAGCACAGTGGTTAGCAATGTTGTTTCACAGCGCCAGGGTCCCTGGTTCAATTCTGCTTGGGCCACTGTCTGTTGCGGAGTCTGCACGTTCTCCCCGTATCTGCGTGGGTTTCCTCCGGGTGCTCCGGTTTCCTCCCACAAGTCCCAAAAGACGTGCTGTTTGGTCATTTGACATTTTGAATTCTCCCTGTGTACCCGAACAGGTGCCGGAATGTGGCGACTCGGGGCTTTTCACAGTAACCTCATTGCAGTGTTAATGTAAGCCTAATTGTGACAATAAAGATTATTATATATCCTTAAAAATATCAATTGAGGCTTTTGGAGGAAGCTGACAAAAGCACCAAAGATAGTTCAGTGACTAAATTAATCAAGGAGTTATGGAGTAGCTTCAGTCATCGATTTTCTTTAAGCCCTTATTTTGAACAAATAAAAATGGCAGATGGAAAACAATCATTTTTAGTGTTTTTGGGAACCTGGCGACCAGATTCTGCAATCATAAGATATTACTCTTAATATAGCAGCTATTGTATCTTGCACAGTGTCGCACCGTTAACGCTTAAATTGCCTAAAACAGCATCACCTACACAAATAAAACACTCGAAAATGCCAATGAAATATCTGTCACACTGTCGGTTTGAATTTTATATTTATCCATCCAGATTAAATTGGACAGTGTTGTGTATGTTTCACTGTACGCTGATCACAAATATCAGCAGCAGCTACCATTCCTGTAGGTAATACTGTCGTGCAGGAACTGTTGCAAATAAGTGTTCTAAATGCAACACTTAAAATACAAATTATCTAATACTTACCCAGGCAGCACCTATCTGAGAATACAGGACTTCAAATGGTGTATGTGAGTACACACAGCACATGCTCATGTGCCATATGTATTTCCATATTCATTTTTATTGTGTAAAGAGTGCACTAGAATATTTCATTCGTCTGATTTTGAGCAATACAGACAATCATCTCTTTCTCTTCGATAAACTTATTTAACAACATATACCACTATCCAAAAAAAAGGTGGAACGATTAATAATGTTTCTGATTCTGAAACCCTTTCTTGAGTTCCTTCATAGCACGTGACAGTACTTGCCAGCTCATAGATGCTGTGCTGTGAAGATCTGTATCTCAGTGACTGAATGCCTGCTGTGCCCCGTTGACACTGAAAGTGGAAGCTATGTGTGTGGCATCGATAGCTGGATGATACCTTTCCCACATGTAATCTTTTGCTTTTACAGAAACGTTTAAATGTTGTAAATTTCATTCAGTGCAATGTGTCATATTTTGGGGGCAGACAGGGGAGCGCGAGGGAAATAATATTTGCAATCACAGGAAAGATGTGGGTCTTGTAAAGAAAAGAAATGGCTCCGTCACGATGCTTAAAATATTCCTTGGGCTCGGGTAGTGTTTACAGAAGGATAAGACGTCACAGCAAGGCTGCATGGTGGGGAGCAGGGGAAGTGCTGCTGTCATCTGACTCTCACCCACACAGAGGGATTTATTTGCTGGTAA
This sequence comes from Scyliorhinus canicula, assembly GCF_902713615.1. Lineage (NCBI taxonomy): Eukaryota > Metazoa > Chordata > Chondrichthyes > Carcharhiniformes > Scyliorhinidae > Scyliorhinus > Scyliorhinus canicula. The sequence goes on from NC_052154.1 coordinate 19,111,870, forward strand.
TGTCAGGCAGCGAACAAGCTTTGGCCTATGAAACAGGAGCCCTCGCTCATGAATGACTCGTAACAGATGGACCCATGTCAAGGATGATGAAGAGTGGTTGTGTAAATGTAACAAATAGGTTAATAGAATGGTGTGGCGCCATGTGCATCATAAAATCCTTGAAGGCTTGTCACTGCCAAATAAATCTCGAGTTTGTAATAGAATAACGCAGTCGTTCACAGCATTGAGTTTCACAGGTGAAGTCAGATGTATTTCAGGGAATGGAAGCGAATTGAATTAACAATGCTCCAGATCCGAACAATGGGAGGAGTTAAAACCATTCTGGTTGGGGCAGAGGTTGGTGGGTGAATATCCTTGAATTGAATAGGGCCATTAGGAGTTTAAAATGTTAGTTTTCACCTACTTGTCTGTAATCTGAATAATGCCACAGTGAGCCTTGTGTCGTGGTCGGTGTAGTCCATTGCGATAAGAACCAAAATAATCCATCCCTCTTGTGTTTATACACTTAATATGAGCACAAACCTGAAACATCTAAAAAACTGAATATCTGCTGAGAAGTGCAGGAAGATTATTACAGCGAGTTAATAGAGAGCACTCAGAAAATGGCATTTGCACCCATTCCAGGATTTCATAGAATTGTAGAATTATAGAAACCCTACAGTACAGAAGGAGGCCATTTGGCCCATTGAGTCGGCACTGACTCAAAAGAGAATGCTACCTAGGCCCACTCCCCTGCCCCATCCCTGTAACCCCATAACCCCACCTAACCTTTGGACACTCAGGAGCAATTTATCATGGCCAATCCATCCAACCTGCACATCTTTGAACTGTGGGAGGAAACCAGAGCACCCAGAGGAAACGCACGCAGACACGGGGAGAACGTGCAAACTCCACACAGACGGTCACCCAAGGCAGGAATTGAACCCGGGTCCCTGGCACCTTGAGGCAGCAATGCTAACCACTGTGCCACCGTGCACAATTCTAATACACAATTGAATTCTGGCAGCAAATTGCATGCCAATTTGTAGAAGTATGTGTGTTAATTGTCTAAATTAATATGTATAGAGTGGCATGGTGGCACAGATTCTGACCTTGGGTGACTATCTGTGTCTGCGTGGGTTTCCTCCGGGTGCTCTCGTTTCCTCCTGCAGTCCAAAAAATGCGCAGTTTAGGTGGATTGGCTGTGCTAAATTTCCCCTAAGTGTCCAAAGGTGGGTGGGGTTACAGGGATGGAGTGGGGGAGTGGGCCTCTGTAGAGAGTGCACTTTCAGAGGGTCGGTGCAGACTCAATGGGCCAAATGGCCTCCTTCTGCACTGTAGGGATTCTATGCACAGATGGAGATTGAGCGTCCATTGGACGTTTATTTGAACACGTAAAGAGGTACTTCGCAACACTGATCGTGGATTGTAGAGTTGGAAGCTATATATTTGTAATGCTTCACTTTTGCAACAAAATCTAAAACTGAGTAAAGGTTGACTCTTTCACTAACTGACTGTCAAGATTTTAGCAATCAGATATGGCATCCAGCACCAGACAATGCAGTCTACAGATAGATAATAAGTTAATTAGAAATTGATTCTCTTTCTTTGCATACAATGTGCGTATTCATTTTTAGTGGCATGACAAAGATTAAAATGAATCGAATCAAAGGTTTTTTGCCTGTTTGTGTGCAATTAAGATGGATCACACTTGAAGAATTAGCCACAACCAACATGGCTTATATGAGGACATAATAGTGAGAAGTTCCTGGAGTTTATTGTCCATGAAATTCCACAGTGGTTCCTGGATGATTCTAATGGCAAACCAATAGGATTCCCAGGCCATTCTCAGCTCGAGAATTAAACAGCAGACCTAAAGAATTTCAAGAGGAATTTCTTTAAACTCATTTTAAATTTTAGAATATGGAATGATCAGTAAAGTTGGGGCCAAAAGATTCAAGCTGAACAAAATATACATAGAATAGTAGTCCTTGCATTTATTTAACATCTTATCACATTGAAACAACTACAAACATTTCACACAATAAACCATCATTGAAGTACAGAGGATATAGTTATGTCCAGAAATAAGTCAGTGAATCGGTTAAACATGATTATTAAAATGCACAAACAGATAGAATATTGAAGCAGTAAAAGAGACTAATGAACTGGCAAAGTGAGAGGAGGAATAACATGTTCAACTAACGCAAGACTAGATTAGTTTATGCAAGTAATGACAACTAAGATGATAGCGCCTTCAGGTTGCTGTTTATTTTTAAAGCACCTTGGGCTGGATTCTCCTCACTCCGACGCCAAAATCACGGCTGCCGCCGGGGCGGAGAATCCATTTTGGCGCACAAAATCGGGACCAGCACCGGTTCCCCGATTCTGCGGGCCCTGAAAAGCGGCGTACTCAGAGAATACACCGCGTCGCTTAGGACCTACCTGGAGCCATTGCCAGAGTCCCGCTCTGCCATTCTGCGTCCCCAACCGGCCGAAGTCCTGGTGGCGTGGATCTAATGTGGTCCAGCCGGTCGGGATACTCGCGTGGTGGCTGCGGAATCAATCTGCGGCTGCCTTGGTCGGGGGCGGGCGGATCGAAGGGCAGGGGGGGCCTTATAGGCAGCCGGGAAATGTTTGTGCAGGCGGACAGGGTTGGGCGCGCGGCCGATCAGGGGGTTCATTTTTAGGGTCCAGCTCCGCGGTCCGAGTCCGCCATGGAGCACAGTGCAGCTCCTGGGGACTACCGCATGCGCATGCGCGGCCTCAAACCCGGAAGTGCGCAGGTCCATATCTGCAGAAAAAACTGCTAGAAACACTCTGGGTCCCTGCTTGCCCCCTGCAGGACCTTGAATATGGGGTCTTTTATCAGGATTTTTTTTGGTGTGATACTCCACCGTTTTTACGACGGCGTGGGGGACATAGTCCCAAAAACAAAGAATTCAGCCCCATGTGTCCAGTGCAAATGCATTTAAAAATCACAGAGGGAACACAAACCCATGAGGCGCGCATCTTCTTCATAAACTGTGATGGCATTGAACAAAGCTGAGCACACACTGTGGTCATTGAGTCCGATGTACTCTGTAAACTTCCAGTTAACCATTGAAGTATCTTAACCATACAACAGTCATTGTTTTCCCAGGGAAAATTTACTTGCCCAATTAGTCTGACTAATAGAATGTTGGAGTACAATATAATTCATTTATTGTAAATGAGTGGCATTAATTAACATGTCAGTAATAGTTTGACAGGCATCTTGGCTTTATGGACACACAGCCATGTCTAGAATAACCATCTCTTGGGTAACAATTGAACATTTGCGATATAAATACCTTTTTGTGGAAATTGTAAACACAAGCTGGTATTCCCAACTGCATCATCATTATAAAACAGCAGCAATGAGTACACATTGTCACACATATCACACAAAGTAAATTTGGACTATTAGTCCCAGTTTATAAGTTCCTTTTTGTTCTGTATGAAGTGAGATACTGGGTCATTCATGATCTTACATCTGTGCCCAATTAAATTTTTCTTTTCAAATCACCTACATGAACTTTTCACTCACCGAAACTCTGACCTGTATTCTAACTAGAGGAAATGAATTCTAAAAAAAGAAAATGTGCCTTTAATATAGCTGGGGGGAGGATGTGTGTATGTGTAGAACTAAGTTCAAATAAAATTGAAGAATGCTCTTTCTTTTACACAATTATTCACCTTGAATTTATACTGTGCAATATTCATGTACAATTGCTTAATATTGTACCAAGGCATTCCTTTTTCACACTCCCTTAACTGAGATATTTGTAAATTGGTCTCCCTTAAAATAGCTAAAGAAGGAATTTCATGAAATTCACAGAACATATCTGTCTCTTTTTCGCTTTAACGCTGCAGTACCATAGGAGGAGATGATGGCTCAGTGATAATGTCACTAATTTAATAGTCTGTTCTGTGGGTATAAGTTCAAATCCTATCCTGACAGCTGGAGGAATTTGACATCCATTAATAAGTCTGGAATATGCACCTAGCTTCAGTAATAGTGATGGTAAAACTACCAGTGATTGTTCTTAAAAACTCATCTGTTTCGCTAATGTCCTTCTGCCATCCTTCCAAGGTCTGGCCTACATGTAACTCCAGACCAGTTTGCTCTTAACTGTGCCCGGAAATGCCCCAGCAAGCCACACAGTTAGAGGGCAAAAACGATAGGCACCAATGTTGGCTTTCCAGCAACACTCACATCCCATGAAAGAATAAAGAAACAAAAGTCTTCCATGCTTACATTTCAGCCATGACTTGCCATGTTAACTAGTTAACCCCCTGGCTGTACTCCTTTTAATTGCTACGCATGTAATGATATCATTTAAATATAGTATGGAAGGAAAGGAATGTGAGAGACCATGAAAGCCTTGCGTTTATATGGTGACCTTCATGACAGCTACTGAAGGAAGCACTGTTGTAAAGTAAGAACTGTGGCAGCCAACACACAGACAGCAAGGTGCAATAATGTCTAGATAATCTGTTTGTAATAATATCAGTTGGAGGATAAACTTTGGCCAGAACGGCAGCTAGTGTATCCATGCTCTTCTTTGAATAGAGCTATTGGATCTTTGACGTCCAGCTGAGAGAGCAGACAGGGGGCGCGATTCTCTGAAATGGAGGCAGAGGGGCGTGATTCTCCGCAAATGCGGAGAGTCGTGAAGGCTGCCGTGAAACTGGCCGTGTTTCACGGCAGACTCCGCGCCCCCTCCCGGGACCCGATTCTGCTCCCCGGTCGGGGCTAGCAGCGGGGCCCCGTGAACCTCGGCATCGTAGGCTTAGCGAAATTCGCTAAGCCCGCGCGCCAAGGGTAACGGCGGCTGATGCACACGATGACGTCAGCCGCGCATGCGCGGATTGGACGGCTCCAACCCGCGCATGCGCGGATGACGTCATCACGCATATGCGTGAAACCCGCGCATGCGCGGGCCGTTATGCCCCTCAGCCGCCCCGCGGACTGACCCAGCAGGGCGGCGGAGATACAAAGAGTGCGCGGGGTTCGGACCCGCTGCCCGCGATCGGTGCCCACCGATCGCGGGCCCATGCCACCCTTGGCCACGGCCGTGCCAATCGGTGCCATGGTTCTCGAGAACGGCACTTTGCGGCCGTTTTCACGAACAGTGAGAGCAGGTGTGTTTGAGTTCGTGAAAACGGCCGTAAAGGCCTGGGAACTCGGCCCATCGGATAGGGGAGAATCGCTGTTCGCCGTAAAAAACGGCGATCAGCGATTCGTGTCGTGGGGCTGCCGTGGGGGGGGGGGGGGAGAATAGCGGGAGGTCGGGAAAAATGTCGGGAAGGCCCTCCCGCTATTCTCCGACCCATTGTGGGGGGCGGAGAATCGCACCCAGAGTGTTCGCCCATCGCAAACGGGCGCGGGGACTACCGATTCTGGCCCCCACAGGGGACCAGCACGACGCTGGAGCGGTTCATGAAGCTCCAGCCTCCCTTCCCGGCGGCAAATGGTTGCCGCGCCAACCCGCGCATGCGTGGAGGAATTCTTCAGCGTGCCAGCCCCGACGCAACATGGCGTGAGGGTTCAGGGGTCGGCCGCGCAACAAAGTAGGCCCGGGTAGGGGGAGAGGCCGGCCCACCGATTGGTGGGCCCCGATCGTGGGCCAGACCCCATCGGAGCTCCCCCTCCCGGGGACGGAGCCCCCCCCCCCCCACCACAGGCTGCCCCCGACCCTTCACGTAGAGTTCCTGCCGTCAGCGACTCTGCTTTTTCCGCACGGCCGCTCGGCCCATCTCGACCATCGCCGCACCAAACGCGCCGGCGCAAATGGCGCCGGTTCTCCACGCGGGGCTGGGACAACACTTCCGACTTTGCAGCACTCCTCATTACCCGTTCCAAACAAAAATGCCTACCATTTATACGTCCCAGATGAAAGGTTTTATCAGACACGATCAAAAACAAAATTAATCAGGGCAGCACGGTGGCCTAGTGGTTAGCACAACCGCCTCACGGCGCCGGGGTCCCAGGTTCGATCCCGGCTCTGGGTCACTGTCCATGTGAAGTTTGCACATTCTCCCCGTGTCTGCGTGGGTTTCACCCCCACAACCCAAAAAAAAAAATGTGCAGAGTAGGTGGATTGGCCATGCTAAATTGCCCCTTAATTGGAAAAAATAATTGGGTAATCTAAATTTATTAAAAAAAAATTATTCTTGTGAAGGCAGCTGATTCCATTTTGGAGGAGTGTCTTTCATTGGAACACACAACACTGAAAACTCATTTACAATAAATACTTGTATTTAAATAACAGCTTTGACATTGAAATAAAATAGGCTCTTCACAGAAGTACATCAGATAAAAGATACAATTTACATTTCCCTTGAAGCGGCACTGATGTTAGAAGACCCACACTGACTCCCTCTTCTTCGACACAGCTTGGGACCCTACAGAAATGAACCAATCGTTATGAACAAAGTTTTGGAATATTGCAATTGGCACACAACCTCACATTCATACTGTTGCCAATACCACCACAACCTCATAATTCAGGATGAAGGTTAAACGTTGTAACCTTTCTTGAAACAAAGGCAGGATTCTTTGTCTGGGAGACTAGGAAATGGCAGGGAGCTGGGGGGTGGGGAGTCTCTGTTATCTCAGACGGGGAGGGGGGTTCCTGACATGGTACGGGAGCCAGGCGTTTCACCCGGCGCCGCTGCTAGTCCCTCACCAGTCCCGGAATCGGTGAGGGGTCGGCACAGATTTTGGCAGCCATGAATTCTCTGTTCGAGCCGGCACTTAGCCGCTGAAACGGAGAATCCAGCCCCATGCTTTTTGACTCTTGCGTCTGATTACACAGTTGCAATGATCATGCACTGTCTTTGGACAGCAGTGTATGGTTGCTTTAAGCACCACGTGAGTTCTGCCAAAAAGCGTCTTTGCACTAAAAGAGATAGAGATTTAAATCGATCTTTGGGCTACATTAGCAGAGGCAAATAAAGAACCTATCCAGGCAGAGAAAATGGATTTCAGAAATTCAGAACAAAGATAGTTGCATTGAGTGTAATCTTGTGATCCTCGCTACAGCAAGTTTCTTACCTGCATTAATATTTTTGGCGATTTGATGATTTCACCTTTTTATTGCGGCTTTGTCATGCACAAAATAGATAAGAAATCAAATTTATTTTCACTCAATCAGTATCTGTGGAGTATCGTACTGATATGTCTACTCCAATCTGATGAATGTGGTTTGATTAACTGAGGGAAGTAGGTTACTACAGGGGACTAATCGGTACTCTCATCTTCTGGATGGTTAAAGCTGTATAATAATGATGGTGAATTGCGCAGTGTGTGTCTCCAGTCCATATTGTATCATAGCTGAATCTATACGTCGCTATGATCAAGCTCTTAGAAATATTATGCAGAATGGAGACCCCCTCACCTCTGGGGCGGGATTCTCCGACCACCCTGCTGGGTCGGAGAATCGCCGGGGGACGGCGTGAATCCCGCCCCCGCCGGTTGCCGAATTGTCCGGCACTGGAGATTGGGCGGGGGCGGGAATCACGCCTCGCTGGTTGGCTCCCACTCACAGCAGCCCCCCCCCCCTTCCCCCCTCCCCCCCCCCGCCCCCGGCGATTCTTCGGCCCGCGATGGGCAGGTAAATCAAAGTGAATCAGAACAGGTTTTGCTCAAGTCTTTGGCCACTGTGATTGAGGTATGTAGACAAGGTGGTCAAAATTCAATGGCCTTGACATTGACGGGGAGATCAGGAGTGAATAGACGGAAAATGGGGGATGTTAGGCGAGTGATCATGATAATGGGGGAGGAGACCATGGCATGGCCCAGTGTTTGGAAGGCAAGCTTACACCTATTAGCCTGAAGGGGCCCGAGCCCCCGTGCACTCACAGTGTTGAATCCAGCTGTACCCAGCTCACTTCAGCTATGGGTTTTCTTGAGCCCTGGGAAATCTGACCCACCATCATTGAATCTAAGAAGATGCCACAATCTGAATCGCATAGTCTCACTAAACCCGTCAGTTCTTGACCCGCTCTTGAGAGCAAGTTACTTAATCTCCAGCTGTGCCGCATCTCCACCCCCAACTCCAACACACTGATGCTGCCAAACGTACCCCTGTTAAACAGAACACAGGCTCTTTCTCAGCAGTTCGAGGTCGGGTTTCAGATTTCTTTTGCCTCTCTCCTGCCAGTCTTTAGGTTTTAAAATGTCCTCCAAAGACACCACCATATTGATGCGACCATCAATTCACTCAGAGACACAAGTTGAAGTAAACTGTGACTTTAATCGACTTACAACTGAGGCTGCCTGCGACTAGCTGTACCGAAGGCAGGCGCGCAAGACCGCAGCACTTTATACTTCCAGTGGGGGGCGGAGCCAAGGGCGGAGCCCTGTACATGCTCCTCATCTCCCCCTGTGGGCAGAGCCGCGCAACGGCTCACAGATGGAGCCCACAGGGACACAGTGATATACAGTGTGGATTTATATGTTATACATTCACCACACATGTTTTTAGGAAAGCCAGCCCTTGCACCAAAAGGCCTCCTTAGGCTACAATTCTAGACCTAAACATACAGATCAATCAGAAAACTTTCTAAAAATAGAGAGAGCGTAGTAGTCGGATGGGGGTGGGGGGTGGGGGGAGGAAGAGGGGGGGGGGGGGGGGGATGGGGTCGCACTTTCATCAGAGAGGGAACAAAATGCACCAGTCTAAATAAGCACATACTACAACAGCACATTGTGAGAAGCAAAGTGTTGAAGAAATTAATACATTTTGCAATTTCAATGTATTTCATTTGCACAGTGACTCAGAACATTATGTGGCGAAGTGTCTGAATGTTTATGGGAAGTCCAGTTTGCTTTCGTGAATTAGTCCAAATTGAGAATTCCATTGATCACAAATGAGAACCTGACCACATTTCTTAATATTCTATTATAAACTAGTTGCCACTGTGAAGTAGTCGTTACACCTAAATGTTTTAATTCTGCTGTGCGCTAAAGGAGGGAGCTTTTGGTAACATTTTTGCTTGGAGCTAGAGATGCCGCAACAGCTTTTCAATACCTGGTGTTAAATTTTCAAGATAAAAATGCCCATTGGAAAAGAAAAGGTTACTTTCAGTTTAAAATTAAGCCTTTCCTCGCTGTGAGCTTTTTCAAAACAAAATACCCTTCACTTCTGGGCCATAATGCATGACCGGGACTAAGGCTTGGTAATCTGATCAGGGTACTAAAAAAGATGCTGGGAATTCTAGTGGGGAAAATAAAATCCACTAATGATTTTTGCAGATGGATCGGGTGAGGGGAGAGGAGGTCACCAGGCAATCTCATACTACCCAACAAAAGATAACCTTTGACTTTGTCCATCTTGACAAATCACCACAGTCAGCCAAATCCTCACCTCTTCTGGGGGAGAATAAGCCTTTTGTGTGCTCATGCGAAACATCCTTGGTCCTCAGTGTGTATAGATGTGGGAAAATCAAATTGCAGGTATACTTTATCCAAAACAACTTTCAGTTCAGTCGCCTCACTGGCATCCCACTCTCCTTCCTGTGCCAGTAAATGTCAGTTTCCCCCACTTAAAGTGAGTGAAACTGTATGCCTTTATTTAGACCAGCCTTCTATCAGAGGAAATGCATTGTGCTTGACCTTTTAATTCTTTGGGAACTGATAGCTCCAAGTGGGCGGATCTTACAATCAGGATCTTCAGTGAAACAGCACTCAGAGCTGCCTTTGCACTACAATTTGTGTCACCTCCACCCCCTCAATCACTATCATTAAACTTCAAGAAAAGCTGTTATTAACCTAATGTCACTACTTCCTCGACAGTGGAAACAAAAGTGTAAATAGATGCCTAGAGGCAACCAGGCTTTACCTTCCCCCACTAACCCATCATAGGCACCCACCACCTCCCAACACCACCCCCCCCCCCCCCCCCCATCCCAATGGAAGTTCCTGCCGTGGTCACTTAATCCTGCCAGTGGAGAGCAGAGATGTGTAGTATGTATGACATGTGCACAGTTTTTAAGGAAAAGAAAACAGAAACGGACGTTGGCTCCGATCCCTGGCATGAAACACAATGATTGACAGGTCAATCCAGGAGCAGCAGAGGAAATTAAAAAACAATAGAAATCTTATGGAGTTCATCTCAGCAAACAAGCTTTATGACATTTGAAAAAAATAAAATGCATTCAACTTGTGATTTTGGCTGCAGTTATGTATCTCGGGGACAGCAGTGTGGGGGGTTGGGGGGATGAAGGGGGTGGTTGTTGCACAGAGACAGTGGGGAGGTGGCTTGACACATTTTAAACAGTGGTCCTGGGCCATTTGGTCAGCACTATGCCATGCATTGAATTTAACTGTGGAAACGCTGAGGGTTCAAGACCAATTGCCTTGTATGTTTTAAGAGACTGGACATAAATTTGGTCATCAGGATTTTTACTCAACGAGCCGTTATAAATTAGAATGCAGGCAGCACGGTGGCGCAGTGGTTAGCATTGCTGCCTACGGCGCTGAGGACCTGGGTTCGAATCCCGGCCCTGGGTCGCTGTCCGTGTGGAGTTTGCACATTGTCTGCGTGGGTTTCACCCCCACAACCCAAAGATGTGCAGGGTAGGCGGAATGGCCACGCTAAATTACCCCTTAATTGGAAAAAATAATTGGGCACTCTAAATTGATAAAAAGTAACAAATTAAAAAATAAATTAGAATGCGCCACCTTGATGGTAGCAGGTTCAGCTGTAGTTTTGAAAAGGGAGTTGGGGATGAATGTCAAAAGGAGGTACATAAAAGGGTTAGGGGGTAGATGCCGAGAAGTGGGGATTTTTGGATAGCTCTTTGGACAGGCACAATGGACGGAATGGCCTCCAAAAACGTGCTAAAATTAATTGGCCTGTTTAAACGTAGCTGACACCCTGTTGTCCAGTTTGGGGATTTTGAAACAATGATTAATTCTAGATGTCTGATGCATGTGTAAAACAAACCTGCCTCACCGCCAATAATTTGACGTGAACAAAACATGGACCACTTATTTTTACAAAAAGGATTATTTTTTACTTTTGTGCTCCGAGCACAAAGCAGCCCAGACCAGGAATGCACAGCAGTAATGTTGGACTGGGCACAGTGCCTCTGTTCTGCAGCCTGTCTGCTTCTCCGTCTACCTTTACCACTTCATTGCTGGTGAAGAAAAGCTGGATGCTGCTCTTTATAAAGAGTAAAATATACGTGACATATTTCCGGCCTTCGGGACATCCCAAAGCTCTTTAAAGACAATGGTCATGATTTTCCCCTCGCGTTGTGCCCAGCACACCACCCTCTATTCCCGGAGAATAGCAGGAGAGCACTTAAATGGGGTCAGCGCCGGAGGCTGAAAGGATCGCGATGCTCCTGACCAGCAGCACCCGATGAGAACAAGACTCACATATTTCAATGAGTTGTTCAATGTTATTTGATTGTTAAATGAGGGCAGCACGGTAGCACAGTGGTTAGCTCTGTGACCTCACAATGCCAGAGACCAGGGTTCAATGCCGTCCTCGGGTGACTGTCTGTGTGGAGTCTGCACATTCTCCCCGTGTCTGCGTGGGTTTCCTCCGGGTGCTCCGATTTCTTCACACAGTCCAAAGATGTGCAGATTAGGTGGATAGGCCATGCTAAATTGCCCCTGTCCAAAGATGTGCAGGTTAGGTTAAGGGGTTATTGGGATTGGACAGGGGGTGAGCTTGGGTGGAGTGCTCTTTCAGACGATAGGAGCAGACGTGACAGGCATCCTTCTGTACTGTAGGGATGCTATGATTCTATGAACTATACTCTGCCTGTTCAAGGCCAGAGTATGCTGATTAATGGGATTCACCGCTCTGGCAGACACAGCGTGAGGCCGGCGCGGGTCAGTACTGGTTTCCAAAAATGCAAACCGGACGTGATAACCACATCGGAGGGATCGGAGGTAATTGGAGCTCCAGGGTGGTCGGGGACGGGGCACAACAATGGCCTGGCACCCTGTCAGTGCCAGTTCCAGTGATGCCAGGTCCAGTGGTGCCAGGTCTGGCACTGCCAGGGTGCCAGAACCAGCATTGCCAGGGTACCAAGGCCTGAGAGGGGTCATCGCCATGAAAGAGGGGGGTGGAGAAATTGAGGGGGACCTGAAAGGTCGGGAGGTGGGCCCTTGGCGACCCCAATACGGGGTATCGCTCACTCACGTGCCGGGTGGGGCCGATGCGCTGATGCCGGCGAGGATGGATGTGGGGGAGGATGTCTGGGTCACCCTCATGTCTGCATGGCAAGGGAGGGTGGGATATTGTGGGAGAAATTTCCCCATCTTGGGTCAAAGGTTTGGGTTCTTGTGGGGGGTAGTGCTGGAGGTCACAATGCCCTTAGGTGGTGGTTCTGATAACTTTGAGATTTAAAAACGGCGCCCCGAACTCTGAGGATCTGCTCTTGCCAGTGTTTTTACGTCCTCACTCGAGAAAAAATTTGAACTGTGGGAGAATTTGGTGAGAATATCCCCAAGCTCTAAAACGAATAGCGAGATTCTCCATTCCGGGATCCCTGGATCGTGTTCTCCAATGGGACAGTGAATCGAGCATTGGGGGGAAATCGGGATCACACCCACAATGCCCAGACCCCCCCCCACTGACAGCATTAACGATGTCCACAATGTGCGCCGGCGAGGAGGTGTAACCTAATGCAATTGGCTCCGGCCTCCAGTGAGTCTCCGGACCCTGCGGCCCAGAATCAGTTGCGCACGGATCACTTGTGGTCTCTACCAAGGTGGCCCTGGCATGCTGGACTTTGCGTTGGGCCAAGGGGGCAACGATTGGTCCCTTGGCCTACTGTGAGGTCCCCTACTCAAGGGTCATGTTGGCAGAGACCATAAAACCCATCCAAGGGCCGCTCCTCTCATAACAATGTAATCCCTGCCCTCGCCTCCTCTACCAGACCCCCCAGGAATCCCTGCTATAGGGGGACCCCCCAGGGAACCCTGTAATAGGGGGACCCCCCCCACAGGGGCCCCCGTAATAGGGGGAACCTCCCCAGAGACCCTTATAATAGGGAGATCCCCCTCAGGGGTCCTTGTAATAGGGGGCTCCCCCCCAGAGACCCCTGTATTCGGGGGACATCCACAGGTACCCCAGTAATAGGGGGACCAACCAGGGACCTCTATAATAGGGAGATGCCCCATAGGGACCCCTGTAATAGGGGACCCCCCGGGACCTATGTAGAAGGGTCCTCTCACCCCCTGCCTAAAGGACCTCACCCACAGATTCCGCCCCCACACAGACTGCCTCCCAGAAAAGGGAGACAAATATCCCTTGAAGGCCAAGTGGCCTGTGGTGAAACCCCAATGTTGATAAACATTGACCGCATCAAAGAGAGGCAAGCGCAGTGAAATCACATCCTTGGTTGATTGGAATGCACTTAGTGCTTGGAATGCACTTACATCTCTTTGATGTGATTAATGTTACAAATATTGGGATTTTGAAGCATAAAGGGATTTGAATGGATTACAGCTGCAGATGGTTTGTACAAGCTGTCAACCACAGACCACTTGTTAAAAGCTGTGAATGGCTTGCAGATAATGGATCTGTGGTCATAGCTGTTCTCCTTCGCGGAATGGACTCGGGGAGCTTCAAGGTAAGTATTACAGTTGTAATGCTTCCCATTTCCCCTGCCTGGACTGCTCTCTAGCTTCCATACAGGGAGCCCCTTTCTGGTAGGTGGGCACGGTCAGAGGTGGGTCTGAGTGTGGGGGGTGTGCGGGAAGGGGGTTCCTTCAGGAAGGCAGCCCGTATGGGTGGGCAGCCAATTAGAGGGGTCCCAGGGGGTGTCCCCCTATTGCAGGGGTCCCTATGGGGGGCAGGCTGGTATACCCCTATACTTGGGGGTCGGAGGAGCACCTTGGCAATCCGGAGGTGGGGAGCTGCTGTGTGGTGGGGTGGTCAGGCAGATTTGTGATGGGGGTGGTCAGCCCGATTTGTGATGGGGGTGGTCAGGCTGATTTGTGGTGCAGGGGGGGGGGGGGGGGGTGTCTGGCCGCGGGACCTCACTATCGGGCGGCAAGCTTGGCGAGGAACATTGAACTGCATCCCACTTTACGAACCTGAATGGATCATAAAACTGGTGCAATTCAGATACGGCGGGTCAGATACGGCGGGTCAGATACGGCGGGTCAGATACGGCGGGTCAGATACGGCGGGTCAGATAGGGCGGGTCAGATACGGCGGGTCAGATACGGCGGGTCAGATACGGCGGGTCAGATACGGCGGGTCAGATACGGCGGGTCAGATACGGCGGGTCAGATACGGCGGGTCAGCTACGGCGGGTCAGATACGGCACGTCAGATACGGCGGGTCAGATACGGCGGGTCAGATACGGCGGGTCAGATACGGCGGGTCAGATACGGCGGGTCAGATACGGCGGGTCAGATACGGCGGGTCAGATACGGCACGTCAGATACGGCACGTCAGATACGGCGGGTAAGATACGGCGGGTCAGATACGGCACGTCAGATACGGCACGTCAGATACGGCGGGTAAGATACGGCGGGTCAGATACAGCACGTCAGATACGGCGGGTCAGATGTGGCGGGTCAGATACGGCGGGTCAGATACGGCGGGTCAGATACTGCGGGTCAGATACGGCGGGTCAGATACAGCGGGTCAGATACGGCGGGTCAGATACGGCGGGTCAGATACGGCGGGTAAGATACGGCGGGTCAGATACGGCGGGTCAGATACGGCGGGTCAGATACGGCGGGTCAGATACGGCGGGTCAGATACGGCGGGTCAGATACGGCGGGTCAGATACGGCGGGTCAGATACGGCGGGTCAGATACGGCGGGTCAGATACGGCACGTCAGATACGGCGGGTCAGATACGGCGGGTAAGATACGGCACGTCAGATACGGCGGGTCAGATACGGCGGGTCAGATACGGCGGGTCAGATACGGCGGGTAAGATACGGCGGGTCAGATACGGCGGGTCAGATACGGAACGTCAGATACGGCGGGTCAGATACGGCGGGTCAGATACGGCGGGTCAGATAGGGCGGGTCAGTTACGGCGGGTCAGATACGGCGGGTCAGATACGGCGGGTCAGATACGGCGGGTAAGATACGGCGGGTCAGATACGGCGGGTCAGATACGGCGGGTCAGATATGGCGGGTCAGATATGGCGGGTCAGATACGGCACGTCAGATACGGCGGGTCAGATACGGCGGGTCAGATACGGCGGGTCAGATACGGCGGGTCAGATACGGCGGGTCAGATACGGCGGGTCAGATACGGCGGGTCAGATACGGCGGGTGAGATACGGCGGGTCAGATACGGCGGGTCAGATACGGCGGGTCAGATACGGCGGGTAAGATACGGCGGGTCAGATACGGCGGGTAAGATACGGCGGGTCAGATACAGCACGTCAGATATGGCGGGTCAGATATGGCAGGTCAGATACGGCGGGTCAGATACGGCAGGTCAGATACGGCGGGTCAGATACGGCGGGTCAGATACGGCGGGTCAGATACGGCGGGTCAGATACGGCGGGTCAGATACGGCACGTCAGATACGGCACGTCAGATACGGCGGGTAAGATACGGCGGGTCAGATACAGCACGTCAGATACGGCGGGTCAGATATGGCGGGTCAGATACGGCGGGTCAGATACGGCGGGTCAGATACTGCGGGTCAGATACGGCGGGTCAGATACGGCGGGTCAGATACGGCGGGTCAGATACGGCGGGTCAGATACGGCGGGTAAGATACGGCGGGTCAGATACGGCGGGTCAGATACGGCGGGTCAGATACGGCGGGTCAGATACGGCGGGTCAGATACGGCGGGTAAGATACGGCGGGTCAGATACGGCGGGTCAGATACGGCACGTCAGATACGGCGGGTCAGATACGGCGGGTAAGATACGGCACGTCAGATACGGCGGGTCAGATACGGCGGGTCAGATACGGCGGGTCAGATACGGCGGGTAAGATACGGCGGGTCAGATACGGCGGGTCAGATACGGAACGTCAGATACGGCGGGTCAGATACGGCGGGTCAGATACGGCGGGTCAGATAGGGCGGGTCAGTTACGGCGGGTCAGATACGGCGGGTCAGATACGGCGGGTCAGATACGGCGGGTAAGATATGGCGGGTCAGATACGGCGGGTCAGATACGGCACGTCAGATATGGCGGGTCAGATATGGCGGGTCAGATACGGCGGGTCAGATACGGCACGTCAGATATGGCGGGTCAGATACGGCGGGTCAGATACGGCACGTCAGATACGGCGGGTCAGATACGGCGGGTCAGATACGGCGGGTCAGATACGGCGGGTCAGATACGGCGGGTGAGATACGGCGGGTGAGATACGGCGGGTCAGATACGGCGGGTCAGATACGGCGGGTCAGATACGGCGGGTAAGATACGGCGGGTCAGATACGGCGGGTAAGATACGGCGGGTCAGATACAGCACGTCAGATATGGCGGGTCAGATATGGCAGGTCAGATACGGCAGGTCAGATACGGCGGGTCAGATACGGCGGGTCAGATATGGCGGGTCAGATACGGCGGGTCAGATATGGCGGGTCAGATACGGCGGGTCAGATACGGCACGTCAGATATGGCGGGTCAGATATGGCAGGTCAGATACGGCAGGTCAGATACGGCACGTCAGATATGGCGGGTCAGATACGGCGGATCAGATACGGCGGGTCAGATATGGCGGGTCAGATACGGCGGGTCAGATACGGCACGTCAGATACGGCACGTCAGATACGGCGGATCAGATACGGCGGGTCAGATACGGCACGTCAGATACGGCACGTCAGATACGGCGGATCAGATACGGCGGGTCAGATACGGCGGATCAGATACGGCGGGTCAGATACGGCGGGTCAGATACGGTGGGTTAGATACGGTGGGTCAGATACGGCGGGTCAGATACGGTGGGTCAGATACGGTGGGTCAGATACGGCGGGTCAGATACGGCGGGTCAGATACGGCACGTCAGATACGGCACGTCAGATACGGCGGGTCAGATACGGCGGGTCAGATACGGTGGGTCAGATACGGTGGGTCAGATACGGCGGGTCAGATACGGCGGGTCAGATACGGCACGTCAGATACGGCACGTCAGATACGGTGGGTTTAGATACGGTGGGTCAGATACTCAGATACGGCGGGTCAGATACGGTGGGTGAAAATTGGGTGGGATTTCTGTCATCAGGTGCCGGAATTGGGAAACGCGATCGGGTGGAGAATCGCGCGTCAGTTGAAAATTGAGGCCAGCACCGGGCGTCCAGCGGAATGCCATGCTCTGGTGCATGAATCTATTCTACGCCGCATGTACAGTAAACGCCGTTGCCATATCAGTAATGGGACTGACGCGGTATTCTCTGGGGTCTCCGCGATACTCCGCCTCCGCCAAGAGGAATTATTGATGGAGAGATTAACTTGTGGTTTTAAAATTCGGGAAACAGGTGCAGTGGGTGCTGAGAGAGGGAATAGAGATAGGACATGTTCCCAGATGCGCAACCGTTGGCATGGTTGGCTGAGGGTAGGGTGTCTGCCATGGCTGGGGGGAGTAGAGTTGGGTGACCAGTGGTTGGACCGTGGCATTGAGGTGACCACTGGGACCGGGGTGTTTCTCCAACCTGCAGTGATGATGGAGAGGCAGCCGCCCAACAGGCGAAGGAAGAGATTGGAAAGAGGTGTCGCATTAGGCCTTGTGTGTACCGGCAATGCCTGTCATTTGAGAACCTGCCGGACCGGGTGTGTTGCTAAAAGCTCCGGCTGAGCAGGTGGACCAGATGGCATATCTGCCGGGATATGGCACGCCCAATCCCGGTGAACCTCGAGTTGATGGTCGCCCTGAACCTTTACGCCATGGGTTCCTTTCAGGCGCCGAGTGGGGACCTGCCTGGGATCTCGCAGACCTCATTTCACAGGAGCATCCGTGCCCTGTATGCCCGTTCGGCACAATATATCAGCTTCAATGTGGACAGAGCCCACCAGGATGTCCAGGCAGCGGGGTTTGCCGCCATTTGCCGCCTAGGGGCTTTTCACAGTAACTTCATTTAAGCCTACTCATGACAATAAGCGATTTTCATTTCATTTCATTTTCATTGTCGGGATGCCCCAGGTTCAGGGGTGATCAACTGGATGCATATTGTGCATCAGAGGGTGACATGCTGGAGGCGGGGTCAGAACGCCAGGCCTCATCCAATGAGAAGTATCTGGGACAGGGTCAAGATGGCTAGGGCATGGGGGCCAGGGCAGGCACATGAGGCCACACAACGTGTGCGTCAGGGTCAGCGTGCATGGGACACTCTAATCACGTTCAGGTTCACCAACTAGGGCGCCTGGCTTTTCCCCATTGCTGTCCGGTCCTGTCAGTGGGGCTCGCGGCCCAGTTTACGGTGGCAGGTGGCAGTCTCCTTCCAACCCCGGGGTGCCCTCATGGTTCCACGTGGCGCCAGTGCAAGCCCATTAACGGATTTTGAATTGCTTGGAACCGGTGCTACTTCCGTGGTCGTAGAACACAATGGGCAGGATTCTCCGTTGCCCGATGCCGATGTCGTAATCGCCGATCGGGCGGGGAATTCCTTTTGGCGCCAGAATTGGGGGTATTGCCTGTTTTTGGATGCTCAGCCCCCTCCATAAGGGTGTCATCTGAAGGCCCTCCCATGATGCTCAGCCCCTGATGGGCTAACTGCCGCATTGTTGGTGGGGCTGAACTGAGAGTGCTGCATTGTCGGATGTACTGTCTTTTGGATAAGGCATTGAACCAACACCAATACTGTTCCCTGTGGGGGGCGGGGGGTAAAAGATCGCACAGTCACTATTTCGAAGGGGAGCAGAGGGCGGTTCTCCCCAGTCAGCTGGGGCCTATCTTCATCCCTCAACCAACGGCACTAAAAATAACCAATCTGGTCACAATCATGCCGCTAATTGTGGGATCTTCCTCTGCTAATTGCCTGCTGCACTTTGCGGGGCTGGTTTAGCAGGCTGGGCTAAATCGCTGGCTTTGCAAGCAGACCAAGGCAGACTAGCAGCACGGTTCAATTCCCGTACCAGCCTCCCCGGACAGGCGCCGGAATGTGGCGACTAGGGGCTTTTCACAGTAACTTCATTTGAAGCCTACTCGTGACAATAAGCGATTTTCATTTCATTTCATTTTCAATCAAATGTTTATTTTCTGCAGCCACAGCTTTTGTTGATGTTGCATGTTGTATATTTCACATTTGGGACCGACGCAAGCACAACACTAATTTTTATGTGTACAACAGGTTTTATTTACAGTATTTTTGAAATGCCGTTTATAGCTTGGGCTTTAGCTCTTCTGACAGAATTGTTTACTTTTCTCTGAGTCCATCCCCAGGCTTAACCAATCAAGCCCTGTGAGCACCAATAGTAAGCAGACTCACATCATGTAACAGAGAACAATTGAATGCTCCATTGCACTCATAGAATGGCAGGTCCAGGTGCTTGATGAAGGGGGAAGAAGGAAAGAGCACTGAGTAGCACGTGGACAAATTCATGAGGTGATTACTGAAGACATGATTGAAGGGCTGAGGATTTGGATCCCTTTTGGAGTCAGGGAAAAAGATAGGAAAGTTAGAAAAATGTTTCACTGGAGAACCCTAGTTAAGTTAGAAAGAGATGTTCACTGGAGAACAATTATTTACTGAAGTTTTTAATTTAACGCCATCACAATGTCAGGCTGAAATTTCTGTCAGGCACCTCCCCAATGGCAAAATTAGTCTTAGTCAGAATTTATTTTCAAAAATGAAAGCAGGTTTGTGAAAGTGAGCCTTCCCCTTTTAACAGTGGTCCCATTTTGGAGCAGGAAAGGGTGACTGGGCTCATTAAACCTGCTCTCCTCACACCGTGCAGAATGTGCCTTATCATAGACGGTACCAAATCCTCTCATCTCCTCAAGAAAGGTATCCAGCTGCAGATAAAATATCCCAGAGGATGAAGCTCTGTGAAATTTCTCCCCAAGGGTAATCAAACAAAACTGCAGGGTATCATTCCAGTCTTACACTCCACACTTCAACCTTAACCAGATGCATTCCGCAGATGACAGATCTATGGCTCCGGTAGCACTACAACTATTAGGGCAGTGTTTGACCATCTTTGACGTTATTTATAACGTTCAGTTCTGCTCTCAATTGAGATAGTTGCTGAATACCTTTTTGCAGTAACTATGCATCACGTTTATAATTTCTGATAGGAGTTTGGTTCGCGTTCTGTTACTCAAACCCAGCCCAGCAGCCTCCTGCAACCTGAAATCAGTCTCCTTGCCACCAGCCAGCTGTCACACCCTGCGAGGGCTGCAATGCAGATGGGCAGGGTGTAAATTCCCCTGACACTTCAGCTGCTGAGATCAGGAGGCTTTAGCGGTAAACCTGAGCCCCTGCCCCCGACCCACTCCAAGTTAAAATCAGAACTCTAGAGTTTAAACCCAACAGGCAAGATGACGAGCTTATCTCAGTCCTTAGAAACTGAATGGCCATGGTAGAGAATTAAGTTTGAAAAGCAGGAGCCTTTGCTGAATAAAATAAGTGGGCCCGTCCCATACCAGCAGATGTATTGTTACCCATTTCGCACCGTGACTATTGGCGCAATGCGACTGTCGAAACGTGCACTCTGATTGGCTGCACAAATTTCCCTCAAGTTATCCGAACAGACAGAATGGAAAATCATTCTCCTGCTTTCTTCTACTCAACCACGCAACCGTTAAACAGGCATGAGGGCTGACAGCATCTAAAACTGGGTAAACCTCAACGTTATATTTTTCATTTTTGATGGGAAGTCTGTAGGTCATAACAAAGTTAACTGAAAGAACATGGATTTTCCTTTTTCTCAGAATATTAGATCACCTGGACAAGGCATATTGGAAAACCAGGTGGGAAGGAATTCATTTAGACTTAGATATAAGTAAAACACTGCGGATGCTGGAAATCAGAAATAAAAACCAAAAATTGCTGGACAAACTCAGCAGGTCTGGCAGCATCTGTGGAGAGAGAAACACGTTTAACGTTTTGAGTACAATGACTCTTTTTCAGAACCGAAGAGGGATAGAAATGTAATGAATTATACAGTTGGAGAGGGGATAGCACAGAGTGGAAGGTTGTGGAGAGGTCGGAGGTGAGGGGGATTGACAAAGATTTCAAAGAACCACCCACAACTGGGGGTCATAAATATAACAATAGTCTCTAATAAATTTTAAAGGAATTCAGGAGAAGCTTTATTATGCAAGGAGTGGTTAAAATGTGAAATTAACTAAAGGACGGCAGGGTGGCACAGTGGTTAGCACTGCTGCCTCACGGCACTGAAGACCCGGGTTCGATCCCGGCCACAGGTCACTGTCCATGTGGAGTTTGCACATTCTTCCCGTGTCTGCGTGGGTCTCACTCCCACAAACACAGAAGATGTGCAGGTTAGGTAGATTGGCCGTAATAAATTGTCCCTTAATTGGAAAAAAAAGAATTGGGCACTCTAAATGTATTTTTTTTAAATTTAATGATGTGAAACTAGCTATCCCATTGAGTGGTTGAGGTGATTAACACAGATGTGCTCTGAAGGAACTTGGTGAGTATAGCAGAATGTACTGATGGGACGTATGGAGATTAAACTCCAGCAGACAATTAGGCTGAATGGGTTTCTCTGCTGTGACTTCTATACAATTCAGTGGAAGATCCCTTGTTTCATACGGAACTCGGTTTTGTAAGAGTAACATATTGGAGTCTTTGCTGAAATCGTATCTGTTTCCCTGCTCTTTAGGTCAGAACTCTAGCTCATAGAAACATTATAGCGATCTGACAGCTCATTCACCATAAAGACAACAGAAATGAGTCTCACAGCGTAAAACTAAATGTAGATTTTCACAGTCCATCAGGCTGTCTGTTGGAAACCATGAAGAGGTGAGGGTGGGGGTGGGGGGGGGGGGGGGGGGGGCGGGGAGAGTGTTCCCCTGCAGGTGGAAGGGTTAACACTTGAGCCTTAAGGTGAACATTTGGTTTATAACATTTGGCTATTAAGCCCAGCACTAAATAGGGGTTAAACAGGTTACCGGCTGACTAGAAAGCAGCAGGGTTCTACTGCACACATCTAAACAAAACACACTCGGCTTTGTGTTTGAAAAAGATGTGTCTGATCACATGTCATAACTGTCTGGCACTTCCAAGCTTCTGACACTGTTAACTGGGAATGCACAGCAGAATAAATGCCTTCTCACCCTCTTCCCAGCCAGCACTATGATAGTGTCTGACTCCTGTCAGGTTTTAAGGACCCACTGTGAAGCCGGTTACATAAATCCCCCGGGTTTACATAAGCCCCACTCCAATTGTCCACAAATAATACATTTGTTGGTGGGTTTCCGAAAATGGTATTATAAGGATTAAGCTAGTTTTTCTGCAATAAAATATATATTTTTTAAAATACAAATGTTCGTAAATCATTTCAAGTATTTGCTGTGAGATTCTATAGGTTTGTCTTAACTTTGCTTTATAGATATTGAAGATCTGGACATGTTCTGCGAGCTTTTAACTGCTGACTGCTAAGCATATGGATGGATTCCATTTTTCAAGATGGTCGACTGACATAAGAACGATGCCTGCTCTTTGAATGGTGGTGCCTACTTGTCAAAGATGGGGAATTGCTGATAATGATCTTGTAGATGCCTTGTAGAATGAGGATGAGCGATGAAGAGAAGAAAATGGCTTGAACCTTGGCATAGCTGCACCATGAATGTTCCTGACTGTGATACCAAAGATAAAACATGTTTATTTTTCATAATCAGACTGATAGCAAAAGGTAAGGGTTTCATTGATAACATTTTCAATTGAACCTTCTGCAAAAATGTTGAATAAAAATTTGAGGAATATGTTTCAGTCAAGGGAAATTTTAAGATCTCATGCAAAAGTATAAATAAATAAATAATCTCTATTGTCACAGGTAGGCTTACATTAACACGGCAATGAAATTACTACATTCGCTACATTCCGGCGCCTGTTCGGGTACACAGAGGGATAATTCAGAATGTCCAATTCACCTAACAGCACGTCTTTCGGGACTTGTGGGTGAAAACCATGGGCACCCAGAGGAAATCCACACAGACACCAGGAGAACGTGCAGACTCCGCATAGACAGTAACCCAAGCCAGATATCGAACCTGGGACCTTGGTGCTGTGAAGCCATAGTGCTAACCACTATGCTATCTTGCAATGCATAAATGGTAAAGCACATAAAATGTTGATAAAGTAAAGTCACCATAGTCCGCTTTCCCCGATCAGGGGGAGGGCTGACCGACGGTGATTTAACCTGAGATTCACCACATCTAAGGCAAGGGGCAATGTTGAGAAGGCGGGGCCTTCATGAATAATCTGAAGCTCAGGGAATTGAACCTGCGCTGTTGGCCACACTCTGTTGCTCGAACCAGCTGCCTAGCTGCCTAGCCGACTGAGCTAAACTGATCCCTATAAAATGTTGATCTCTCTGTCAAGACATGAACTTACTGAACAATCCCAAGTGTGCCAAGAATTCATTTACCAACCAATTTGAAGTCAATGTAGCTCACCTAAGCTTGATAGAAGCCACATATATTCATACACAGAGACCTGGCCTCTGCAAACAATAGGTACAGGTCCAGGCATTGTGCCTTTTTTGAATTAGACCAATGCATGAGGCACGATAGTTCCCTGGTGCAGACTCTACGGCAATACCTCAACAAATCACAAGGTATCTCTTCCTCAACACAAATTGTAAGGTTACCGTCACAATAACAATGATGCATTAGCTCACCATTATTCCGGGGATCAGAGGTTGTCTTATCAAGTGAGACTAAGCAGTCTGGGCCTGTATTGTTTCGAGGTTGGAAGAGTGAGGAGTGACCTTATTCAAACATATACGATCCTGATGGGGAACATAGCTACAAAATAAAGGTCATTTAAAACTGAGGTGCGTCGAGATTTCTTCTCACAGAGAGTGATGAATCCCTTGCAATCACTGCCACGGAAGACGATGGCAGCTGGATCATTAGAAGTATTTAAAGTGGAGATGGATAAATATTTGACAGATTGAGCAATCGAAGGCTATAGGGAATTGGCACAGAAAGGAATTTGGGGTCGGCATCGATCAGCTATGATCATACTGAATGGCAGGATAGGCTTGAGAGTCCTGATGGCCTACACCTGCTTCTCATTTTTGTCCGTCCTTGTACTATTTTGCCAGCAAATCGCAGGCTAGTATAATCACTGCTTAGTTAACAAATCATGAAACTGTACAAAACAAAATGTAAAAGGGGCTGCGTTTCATGGATAATTGTCACAAAATGTGATCTAACACTTTTCTGAAATCCTGCGAACTACTCGCTGATGTACAGGCCTGGATTATGTACAGATATCAGGTGTTGTCAAACTGTTTTGGCTGTTTTGTGTGTTGCAGGTTTAGCACATGCCAGAATATTCATAATTTTGAAATTTACTAACAAAATAAAGTCAGCACCAGAAAGATTTAACTGATAAGATATCAGAACATTTAGAGAGGGTGGAAGGGAGAATATCTTTTTCTAATCGTGTTAGAACATAGAACAGTACAGCACAGAACAGGCCCTTCGGCCCTCAATGTTGTG
This sequence comes from Scyliorhinus canicula, assembly GCF_902713615.1. Classification (NCBI taxonomy): domain Eukaryota; kingdom Metazoa; phylum Chordata; class Chondrichthyes; order Carcharhiniformes; family Scyliorhinidae; genus Scyliorhinus; species Scyliorhinus canicula. The sequence continues at coordinate 19,136,465 of NC_052154.1, forward strand.
CCGAGCAATGATCACCCTACTCAAACCCACATATCCACCCTATACCCGTAACCCAACAACCCCCCCCTTAACCTTACTTTTATTAGGACACTACGAGCAATTTAGCATGGCCAATCCACCTAACCCGCACATCTTTGGACTGTGGGAGGAAACCGGAGCACCCGGAGGAAACCCACGCACACAGGAGGAGGACGTGCAGACTCCACACAGACAGTGACCCAGCCGGGAATCGAACCTGGGACCCTGGAGCTGTGAAGCATTTATGCTAACCACCATGCTACCCTGCTGCCCATGTGTGTGTTGCCCACACACAAGAACCCGGAGAAAGAAAGCAATGGGGAAAATTCAATTACTCACCTTTTCTGGAGCAGAAAGCGCAATCTGTGATTAGCCAATGTCTGGTCCCATTCTAAAACAAACTTTGTGCTGCCTCCCCACACTGCTTGAAGTGCAATGTTACCCATCCTGCTGACTGGCTGTGAACTCAAGAGGTGGCCCTGCACAACTAGCTTGCACCTCTTACAGGCTGCCTGCCCCTCTTCAAGGGGACCTGCATTCATTGTACAGAAGTTGTTGTGTAGAGTCTGTGGTATAAAGAAAATCACAACAAGCAGAGCACCAGGCAAGAGAGGCTGTAATGTTTTCAGGTGTCACACAGGGGGCAATAGACCAAGAGTTGGAAAGGAGGAGTGACACAATGGTGGACGAGTTCCACAATGGCAGAATCTTTCCATGTTTGAAAATATTCTTCACTAAGGGGAAAAATATGAGTCCTGACGCTAAAGGTCTGGGAGTCCTGCTCATTCTTCCAAGAGGCTGCCAATGAAGTGGCCAGATATGGGAGCCCTGGTCAGTTAGGGCACTAGGCAAGCTCTGCAGATGGTCAATGGGAGAGCCTGTGGCCCACAAGTCACATGCTGGGAAGGAAATAGGACCATTCGGCCACGGAGGTCAATTCCAGAAGTCTGACCCCCAAGGACCTGACTGCAGTGATGGGTGAAATTTAATGACTTCATTCAGCGTCTGTGAATGCATCTTATAATGTCATTAGTTACTGAATCTCATGGTGCTCAATTGGCCACAACTCCATCACTGAGCTATGAGCACTCATTTCTGACATTCAGAGGGTCAGAAGCCACAGTGGGTCTCTGGTTCCTGTGCCTCTCCTTCCTGATGACGCTAGTTCCTGATGCCTGTGGTTCCTGATGACTCTGGTTCCTGATGACTCTGGTTCCTGATACCCGTGGTTCCTGATGACTCTGGTTCCTTATGACTCTGGTTCCTGATTACTCTGGTTCCTAATGCCTCTGGTTCCTGATGCCTCTGGGATAGTTACAGATTTTCAAAATGCTGGTTGGGGAGGGAGTAGCTTAGGGAAAACCCACTTGCTGCCAGTTAATAACTCCTATCAGCTCCTTGTGAAACTTGTTCAAGTGCCGACGTGGTTGGGAATGCGATTCGGCTAAACCCAAACAGTTTGGTGCACAATAGGGTGTTGCCTGGGTTCATTCCAGAGATAACAGAAAGTTTCTTTTAATTCATAGATTATCATAGAATTTACAGTGTAGAAGGAGGCCATTCGGTCCATCGAGTCTGCACCGGCTCTTGGAAAGAGCACCCTACTCAAGGTCAACACCTACACCCTATCCCCATAACTCAGTAACCCCACCCAACATTAAGGGCAATTTTGGACACTAAGGGCAATTTATCATGGCCAATCCACCTAACCTGTACATCTTTGGACTGTGGGAGGAAACCGCAGCACCCGGAGGAAACCCACGCACACACGGGGAGGATGTGCAGACTCCGCACAGACAGTGACCCAAGCCGGAATCGAACCTGGGACCCTGGAGCTGTGAAGCAATTGTGCTATCCACAATGCTACCGTGCTGCCTTGTTGGAAACTTAAGTTTCCTCAACCAACTTACGCCTGATCGAATATTCACTGCGTTCATGGCCACTTCCCTCTCCTGGCCTTCTGAGGCACTGCCTGCTCAACTCAGCAAGGCAGCACCAGGCCCCAAAATGGCTGCTGCATACCTTTGCCAATAGCACCAGGCAGGCAACGCTCACCTCTTAGATGTGCACAGCACCACTAATTGGGTACTGAGCTCTCTCCTTGCCGAATTAAATCACTTACATTTTTTATAAATTTAGAGTACCCAATTCATTTTTCCAATTAAGGGGCAATTTAGCATGGCCAATCCACGCCTGCACATCTTTGGGTTGTGGTGTCAAAACCCACGCAAATACGGGGAGAATGTGCAAACTCCACATGGACAGTGACCCAGAGCCAGGATCAAACCTGAGACCTCAGCGCCGTGAGGCTGCAGTGCTACCCACTGCACCACCGTGCTGTCCATAGATCACTTACATTTAAGAATAGTGTCACATAAGTGACCCTGTTGGGAAATTGGTCCAAACCTGGATTTCATCTGGGTCTCAGGTTCCTGACCTTGCTTTAGAAATATAACCCAGAGACTCCACCTCACTGTCACAAAAGTATAAATGTTGAGTTATCAGACATGATTGGGCGGCAACCAGACAGTAGAAATGGATAGATCAGGTGCCAGCTCACCAGAAAATCTCAGCTACAGGGACTGAGATGAGAATTGGATGGAGTTGTGTGCAGGAGAATGCTGATGGGCATGCACACCAAAATACTTGGTTCATAGGGCAGATCTGTCAGAGAGCATCTTGTCACTGGCAAGAAGCAAGGAAGAAACTGGTTCCAATGTGGCACAGAGAATCATGCAGAGATTGACACCCGTCCTTTCCAGTGTGCAAGTGGTGGCCAACTCCATTAGATCTACCCAAAATGCTCTTCTGTCTGGTGGCTGCTGTATCAGCTCCCATTGCAGCATGGGCAGGACCCATTCACTGTCTCAATACCATAAAGGAAACGGAGACTAAGGTCATGTGATCGATGCTCATTGTCACATGTAAACTCTGACTACTGCAATCGAACCTGCTCTTTCCACAGGCCTTGCGCAGTCTCCGTCGGTACCTACTGAACCTCCTGTGGCAAACACCTGCTCTCAGCATTCTGCAATGTCTAAAAGTTAACAGAATACTTATCTAGATTATTAGTGATGCACGATCAATCACTACTGAAGCAAGATTGTAGTCCAATTGATGGCTTTAATGAACAAGTAGTTACCCCAGCAGCTCCGGTACAGAATGACTGCTGTGGGTGAAACACAGACTCTTATGCTCCGCCTGCTGGGTGGAACCAGCAGACAGGTTCTACCACTCATACTACAGTATGAGGTACATCCCACCTAGGTACCACGATACCCCTAATATAGCCTACCACAATTAGCTCAGCTGTAATTTGTTTGACAGGCAATCACCACCTTCTGCTCACTGATCCAAGCAAGGCAGGACTCACCGTATTCCATGTTACACACAATGATCAGTTACATAGGAACATTGGATAGCGTTTCATTGGTGCAGCATTCCCCAAATTTAAATGATTGTCCAATAACATGCCAGTATTCATGAATCTCTGTATCTCTCTCAGTCTGGTAAACTGCTCTGGGGCCTGATTCTAATCAGCCTGCACCAGCTGTAGCAGTTTAACTGCGTCTGTACTGGCTGTTTCCTCGTGTAAGTGCATGAGAGGCACATTGAAACATGCTGTGAATCGAGCCACTTAATAAACGCAGGTAATTTGTACCGTGCCACATTTAATGAGATGCATCCATTTTGAACAGTGACATGCTGATTAGAATCAGGTCCTGTGGCTGGTAACTATTAGATTGGCAAAGCTTAACCCATTGAGATCCAAAATGGTGCTCTGCTTCTGCGAAATGGTTATAGGGGCTGGTTTAGCATAGCGGGCGAAGACAGCTGGCTTGTGATGCAGAACAAGACCAGCAGAGCGGGTTCAATTCCCGTTCCAGCCGCCCCGAACAGGTGCCGGAATGTGGTGACCAGGGGCTTTTCGCAATAACTTCATTGAAGCCTACTTGTGACAAGAAGCTATTATTATTATTATTATTCCTCAACGTGTCCACATCATTTCCCTCCATGGGTGCATTTTGAGGAGAAAAATGTAAAAAGAATTCCATTATATTTGGCGGTGCCACAGATATACAACCGAGAACCTTCATCCAAAAGGACTATGGAGCAGTAGTTGTACCTGAATGGAAAAATAAAAGTACAAATGTCTCATTCCCTCAGAGCCTTTGAACCTTGCGTTGCCCTTTGGTGTAAAACTTCAAATGCAGCTTCACATAATAAGTCTTTTTGTAAAATGGCCTCAAGTACCTTCACACCTCAAACTATCACTGACAAAAAAAAACAAACGTCGTTCTGTAACTTGTTCGAAGCACAACCAGTGACCTCTTAACATTATCTTCTGATCTTCGCCATTGAAATAAGATTTCCCGTTAACCCCAGATTAAAATTTACTTCAAAATAACATTTTGAATGTGCATTTCTTCAGGTAGATAATGAGCCATGTCCCAAATCTCCTTCTCTGCCTTTTTTGAACGTATTTCTCTTAGAATGTACTGGCAATGCCATCCTCTTTTCATTCATTTTGTTTCGTGTTGCATTCTGACTTTAAAGCACCACCAGTGATTTTTCTTTAATTTAACAATGTTTCAAATTTTGAGCATTAGTTCTGCCCTGATCCTAAATCGGGGGTGGTGATCGAGTATTTGTGTTACTAATAAGTGATCCCAATGGAAACAAATATTGCGGCCACAACATTTGTTTTTTTAATTGTATTTTTCTTTCCAAAATTCCGATCGGGTTTTAACGTCAACTTTTTGAGATTCAAAGGACAATGCAATGGCCCGACAAGAGATATAAATCTGGCAGTGCCCATGACAGCTATAAGTACCAGCTGCGTGTATCTCACAGAACTGTGGCTATTTTTTTTTGATCATTCAGACAGCCTATTACCACTGGAGATTTATGGCTCTGCTATTATTTTCAAAGCTTTTAGGATCACAAAAAAGCCCAGTCCCGTGGGATGTTCTAGCACTTTCTCTAGAACGTGCCTGTCCCAGATTTCGAAAATTTGTTGAAAAGGAAATATAACAAAATGCTGGGAACTTCCTCTGCTACACTGTCCCTCATCCCCAGTGACCTCCAGGTAGTGTTCAAACTTTGTTTATGTCCACTGTGTGAGGAACTGATAAAGGCCACGAGAATAGACAGGGCTGAAGAGATTGATATGGGAGACTACATGAGCAACAATATCTCTGAAACTGACAGATGTCCTGATTTCCTGAGAAAGCTTTCAAAATGTATCTGTATTATTTTAATGACTGAGAGTGTTTTTAAAACCACATTTTACAATGGGTGAGCCTGTGTATGTTCGATTGTACCCATTAGGATTACAAATAAAGTTACATTTTTCTCATAGATGAGTAATGTTTGATGTAAAGGTTTGTTCTATTTCACCATTTCTTTTGCTTCTGTTGTATAGCATTAAGTCGGAGAAATTACAGCACTGAATAAGACCATTCAGCCCGTTAATCCACATTGGAACTATTTAAGTAGGGTGCTCTTTTCAAAGGCTGGTGCAGACTTGATGGGCCGAATGGCCTCCTTATGCAATGTAGGGATTCTATGATTTAATCTAATTATGTTTTCCAATTCTTCCTCAATATCCTTCGATGTTTTACTTTGTGTTTGTCCAATTGTCTCTGAAATGTAGTCAGTTCTAATCTTAATAGAACCTATTTAAAAAGGACCTTCTCCTCAACCCTTCCCCTATCTTCTGTTACAAACCCTTATTTGTCACCCTGGTGTTAGTGATATTGCACTTATAATAATCATCTATATTGTTACAAGTAGGCTTACATTAACACAGCAATGAAGTTACAATGGAAAGCCCCTAGTCACCACATTCCGACACCTGTTCGAGTACACACAGGGAGAATTCAGAATGTCCAATTCACCTAGCAGCACATCTTTCGGGACTTGTGGGAGGAAACCAGAGCACCCGGAGAAAACCCACGCAGATACAGGGAGAACGTGCAGACTCCGCACAGACAGTGACCCAAGCCGGGAATCGAACCTGGGACCCTGGCGTTGTGAACCACTGTGTTACCCACTGTGCTACTGTGCTGCCCGCTTACTGTCATTTCAGTATAAAACACTTCTCTGCATTGAATTTACACAACAGAAACAGACCATTTCGCCTGTGTTGGAAAACTTAAAAGATGTACGGCACTAACCAATTTTGTTACATTTACAATTATACTGTCAATCACAATAAAGGATTAAATAAATCTGGAAATAGCTGAGTAATTTGGCAGATGAATTTCAGTGCTAGTGGGATGCCAGATATGTCGGCCTTACATTCCAAAGACTGGCATCCAACAGCATGTCCCTTGCAGTATGTACAAACGGCACACAACCAGCCCATGCTTGCAAAACTCAATGCACAGTGCCCAATATTAGATATGATTCTGCGAGTAGACAACATTTGTGAAATAATCCTCAGTGCGCTGAAGATTATGCACACTGCCATTTTAAGATTGTCAGTCGCGTTCCCAGTGTGGCGCATTTGTGCGTACTGGAAGCTGCATATATTAATAACCAGTGCCCTGTTCTTCGCAGACAGAAAGAACATGGAAACATATTTGTTTTTCTCATAGAAACAAAGGGATGGATTCTCCGTCTCCCACTGCCGGCTGCCGAGTTCCCGATGCGGCAGAGAATCCTACATCGAGAAAAAAAGGTGTCGATTCCGATCCGATGCTCCATTCCTCCGTCAGCAGCGGCAGCGGGTTACACGCCCTGCATTAGTCGGGGGATCCAAATGGGTCATTTGAATCTATTTGCACCCAATTAATAGGCTGGGCACCAGAGTGCTCCGTGATGCTCTGGCCATCTCAGCTGGGATTCAGCTCGGCGATAAGTGCTTTCACTTCCTCCTTTTCTCAGCAGAAAATACTTTGATTTGTGATGACCTGCCAATCACTGCGGGATGTTTATAAACATTGTGGTTAGCTTCGCAGCAGGGCACTTGAGATGGATTAAAGCATGAAGGGAAATGATAATAACCAATCCAGACACCTTGCTTTCTGGAAGCTATTTCCCTGTCAATTAATAACAATCTTTATTGTCACAAGTGGGAAACCGGAACACCCGGAGGAAACCCACGCAGACACAGGGAGACCGTGCAGACTCCACACAGTCAGTGACCCAAGCCGGGAAATGAACCTGGGACCCTGGAGCTTTGAAGCAAAAGTGCTACCCATTGTGCTACTGCGCAGCCCTAAAAGCTACAGCCGACTAAAAGCTACCTCTCTTTGAAAATGAATGGAGGCCTGGCAGAACAAATGATTTGAGGGAGTTTAAAGCCTTATGATGTGTTTTGGCACTATGAATTAAGAGCTGCTGCTTTCTACACCCTGATGCCTGAAGCAGCAGGTATAAGGGACAGGTAAGTTTCAAAATGGTGATTTTCACTGATCCACCTGGACCGCTCTTTAGCTACCAAACAGTGGGGGACTGATGCAGGGTGAGTGGTCTTTGATCTGGGGGGTCTCTGATGAAGGGGTCTCTGATATGGGGTCTCTGATCTACGGTCTCTGATATGGGGGTCTGATGGGTGTGTCTCTGATCGGGGTCTCTGATATGGGGGTCTTTGATGTGGATGGTCCGATATCGGGTTCTGATGGGTGTGTCTCTGATCGGGGTCTCTGATATGGGGGTCTTTGATGTGGATGGTCTGATATCGGGTTCTGATGGGGTGTTTCTGATGGGTTCCTAATGGGGTCTCTGATTTGACAGGTCTCTGATTTGCGGGATCTCTGATATAGAGGTTCTCTGATTTGAGGGTCTGATGGGGGGGTCTACTGGCCGTCTGTGATGGGGGTCTCTGATATGGGGTCTCTTGTATGGGATCTGATGGGAGGGTATGAAGGGGAGTGTCTCTGATGGGGTCTCTGATGGGGTCTCCGATTGGGGGTCTCTGACATGAGGTCTCTGATATGGGGTCTGATGACATGGTCTGATGGAGGGGTCTGATGGGTGTCTCCAATCTTTGGACCTGATAGGGAGGGTCTATGATTGGGGTCTGGTGGAGGGGGGGGGTCATTGGGATGGTTCGGGTCACCATGTGTGTGCACGTCCTGTGCGGGGGAGGTTACTCAGAAATTCCTGTGTGTAGTGAGAGGGAAGGAGGTCTATATTGGTCAGTTGGGAGGGGGCAGGATTTGTATTGTGGTGGGGGGGGGGGTGGGGGGATGGGGGGGGGGGGGGGGCACCCGCCGGACCTCGGTATTGGGCCACCCAGTCAAAATGGTGGCCTGATAGCAGGATTTGAAACAGAATCCCGGGAGCTCCACGCCAGGCAGAAATTTGCATGGTTTTGTGAGGACCACACGGGTTTCCAGAATCGAAAGAAATAACTTTATTTATAATTACATTTATACAACAGGAGCAGTACTCCACCACTGCGCTCTCCTCTCTAGCTGGTTCCACACTGACCAGCTCTATTTATGCAGGTGACTGCTAATGATTTCTCCACCCCCCTCATTGGGGAAGCTCATAGTCACAAAGGATTGTGGGATTGCCATTAGTCGCCAGCCAGTAGTAATCAGGCAGGTTATAACACATGGCAAGGGGAGTGAATCGCTCATGGGTGCCACTCCTAGCACCAGCATAGACCAGGAGCAATTCTACTCTGGAGGGAGAACATGGTCTCCCATTCTCATTAACAAGATTGAAGTCGAATGCAGCGGCCTCCAGGTAATGACCAACTCCCCAGTGGTAAGTCACGCGGACGTTGTTTAGCACTCCTTTTCAAAAATGGAAACTTGGCGCAATGGCTACTGAGGGGAAGTGAGGAGATGAGTAGCAATTTCCATTTTCCAGCATGCAACTCAAGGACACCGGAGCTGCGGCCCCATTGCTCGGAGGGTGTGGGGAACATCTCACAGGGGTTGGGTTTGGTCGGTGGGCTGTTGTCGCCCCTGGGCCTTAGGGCGGGTGAGGCCTTCAAGCCATCTTTAAATATTGTGGAGACCCATAACAGGGGCAACCACAACCAGTGTCTTCCAGGACAGAGCCCTGCTGTGCCGTCCATCCTGAAATTCAATTTCACTCTCTTTAACTGTGAGCAGCCTCTAGCTTCACAGCTAAAGGCTATTTCTTATTAGGAATTAGCCTTGTTAGTTGTGACAGCGCTGAACGCTTCTCAATTCTCAAGTGCCTCCTTGAGCGCACTCGAGCCATGAAGGATGATAGGTACCTTGCGAGCACTGAGGCATCAGGGAGTGCCCCATATGAACAGGAAGGGGTTCCACTCCCTGAATGTTCAGATCGTCTGTAATTACCACCTCCAAATCATGCACGTGTGTGCCCGCTACCCAGGGAACGTGCATCACAGATACATCCTGGGGCACCCAGAGATCCCCGATGTCTTCGAGGGCCACCCCAGGATGACAGTGGCTGTTGGGGGTCAAGGGAAACCCGCTGAGGTCATGGCTGATGACACCGTTGCGGACGCCTGAGACTGAGGCAGAGGCTCAATACAATAAGGCCCATGTTGCCATCCATGTTGTCGTTGAGCAGTGCATAGGGCTTCTGAAGATGCGATTTTGATGATTTGACCGCTCTGATGGTACCCTGCAGTACACCCCACAGAGAGTCTCCCGCTTTGCCGTGGTCTGCTGTGCTCCACAATGGGGACGACATGCTGAAGGAGGAACAGGAGGAGGCAGAGGGATATGCGTTTAGCTCAGTGGGCTAAACAGCTGACTTGTAATGCAGAACAAGGCCAGTTCCCGGACTGGCCTCCCCGAACAGGCGCCGGAATGTGGCGACTAGGGTCTTTTCACAGTAACTTCATTGAAGCCTACTTGTGACAATATACGATTATTATTATTATGCGGCCTCGTCTGAGGAGGAGGGTGAGGCAGTCTCGTAGGGGCTGAAGGATGAGACGAAAGAGGAGCTCGAGGATGGTGGCTGGAAAGGGACCAACATGCCAAGAGGACCAGGGAGGCCGTCATCATCTCCAGCAGACCAGGTTACACCAATAGTCACCCAGCAAAAGTTATAATAATTCAAACCATTGCTAACTTCTGGGTAACTATTTTACAGACCAACCCTCCCCCCCCCCCCTCCTCCCTCACATGAAGCCCCCTCACCCCTACCTTCCAGGAGACTCCCTCCAATCCCTCCAACCCCCATCTTACCCCCATCATGGGAGCCCCCACCGATATTTCCCTCCACCCCTAACAACTCCACACTCCACCCACAGGACTACCTCCACCCCTCCAGCCCCCCCAGGATTCTCTCATAATCTGCCCCCAGGGGATTTTCCACATATGCATAGACTCTTCATTGCACCCCAATGGGCTCTTTTCTGCCCCCCCATCGACCCCAGGCCCAACCAGACATGACCTGAGGCCTTCTCCACCCAATCAAGGACTGACACCCTCTCCCCACCCAATTCCATACACCCTTCACCGAAGCCTAACCCCCACCCGAGCCCCAACACCATCCCTGCTGCCAAAACCCAGCAGCCCCCCGTGGTCCGACCCTCTCACCCACAGCCTGACCCCCTCCATCACCCTCCCTCGAGACCGACCCACTCACCCATAGCCTGACCCCTCCATCACCTTCCCTTGAGGCCCAACCCTCTCTCCACAGCCTGACCCCCTCCATCACCTTCCCTCGAGGCCCAACCCTCTCTCCACAGCCTGACCCCCTCCATCACCCTCCCTCGAGGCCCGACCCACTCACCCATAGCCTGAACCCTCCATCGCCCTCCCTCGAGGCCTAACCCTCTCTCCACAGCCTGACCCCCTCTGAGACCCTCCCCGAGACCCGACCCTCTCACCTATAGCCTGACCCCTCCGTCACCCTCCCCCAAGGTCCGATGCTTATTGCACTCTGATGAAGTACCGACTCAATTAAGGACATTTTTGCTAAGGCTTGTGCCATAGCAACTGTCAGGTTTATTACAGTCGGAAAGGCCACTCCCGAATCTGAGAACTAATTTTGCAAAACGCCACTGAAGTAAGGACTATTCTGAATCTCCATCATTTCACACACTCCGTGTGACAACACGGGCGCGATTCTCCGCAAATGCGGCGAGTCGTAAAGGCTGCCGTGAAACTGGCCGTGTTTCACGGCAGCCTCCGCGCCCCCTCCCGGGACCCGATTCTCCCCCCCGGGCAGGGCTAGCAGCGGAGCCCCGTGAAGCACGGCATCGCGGGCTTAGCGACTGACGGCTCCAACCCACGCATGCGCGGATGATGTCATCACGCAGACGCGTCAAACCCGCGCATGCGCGGGCCGTCATGCCCCTCAGCCGCCCCGCGGACTGATCCTGCGGGGCGGCGGAAGAACAAATAGTGCGCGGGTATCGGACCCGCTGCCCGCGAGCGGTGCACACCGATCGCAGGCCCATGCCACCCTTGGCACGGCCGTGCCAATCGGTGCCATGGTTGTCCGGGACAGGCACTTTGCGGCCGTTTTCACGAATGCTGAAAGCAGGTGTGATCGCGGCCGTGAAAATGGCCGTAAACTCCGCGGTATTTGGCCCATCGGCCTGCGGCGAATCGCTGTTCGCCGTAAAAAACGGCGAGCAGCGATTCATGTCGGGGGGCGGCCGGAGGGGGGGGGGGGGGGGGGGGGAGAATAGCGGGAGGCCGTGAAAATTGTCGGGAAGGCCCTCCCGCTATTCTCCGACCCGTCGTGGGCAGCGGAGAATCGCGCCCCACCTTTTTAGTTATTAACTGTCCCTGCTTAAGACTCTGATTAATTCTTCAAGAAAAATTGAAGCTTAAAGATCTTTCATGATTAACCTGTTTAATTTCTAAATATTGTCATGAAAGATTATAACGAACAATGCTGCAGTTGTTCACCATTAATTTTTATGCCCACATAACTGTGACCGAACATATGTCCTGAGTAACACCATTATTTGGGCGCAGGAATTATGATCATTACAGTCCCAGCTCAGCATAGAAATGCTGTCTTCAGATCATTCAATTAATAAACACAATCAACAGTGTACAACCAAGGAACATGGATAGAGCGATTCAGTGCTGTGGCTGAGGACTTTGAAGAAGGTACTAATGAACATTAGGGTGGCACAGTGGTTAGCACTGCTGCCTCACAGTGCCAAGGAACCAGGTTCAATTCCGGCCTTGGGCGACTGCCAGTTGGGTTTGCATGTCCTTCTGGTGCCTGTACAGATTTCCTCCGGGTGCTCTGGTTTCTTCCCACAGTCCAAAGATGCGCAAGTTAGGTGGATTGGCCATGCTAACTTTCCCCTTAGTGTCCAAAAGGTTAGGTGGGGTTACTGGGACAGGGTGAGGGCACTGACTTAAGTCGTGGGCTCTTTCAGAGGGTCGATGCAGACTCGATGGGCCAAATGGCCTCCTTCTGCACTGGAGGGATTCTATAATTCTAACATTTGTAAGAATTGGAGGGATTGCAAGCGTGACATCCAGTAACCAAAACCGACTTCACAAAGCTGGAGGGTAACATCTCGCTGCTGAATTCTCCACAAAGTCAATCAACAGAAGGAAGAGGTTGCCTTTATTTTCATTTGGATAACAGGAAGCTGGTTGGGAGTTCCCCAATCATCAAACAGCTGGAGACAGTGGAAAGAGAATTCCACAATTTTGCAATAAATATTATTGAGTAGAGTTTTTCAAAGGGATTTGTTATTTCATTTTCATCCTTATCAGGTTCGGCTTTTGAATTTGTCTTTTCATCTCATGTTCAGTTCGGGACAAATTACAGCTGTTTTGAATGGGATCCCAAGTTCCGAAGGACATACCACTCAGACCAACAAATGTGAAAAACTGCTTCAACAATCCATCTGCTGCGGCTGCATCTGTCTGTGACACAGTCCTTGTGAAGCCAAAGTCCCATCTTAACCCTGAGGATACCCTCCAATGTGTTGTCTTATCATCACGTTGAATGAGTTGATCAGACCAGATCCAGCAACTCAAAAATTGGGCATCAGTAAGGGATCGTGGGCCATCAGTGGCAACACAAATGTACTGAACCACAATCTAAAGGCTCATTACTCAGGATAAACCTCACTCCACCATCAGCATCTAACCAGGAGACCAAACTTCGTTCATTGAGGAGTGTACTACTTGCATGCCAAAGAACATAAGCAGCAAGTGATAGAGCTAAGTGATCCCGCAATCAATGGATCAGATCAACATCCAATCGTGAATGGTGATGGACAATTGAACAACTAAGTGGAGGCGGACACTCCACAAATATCCCCATCTTCAGTGATGGAGGAGCCCAGCACATCAGTGCAAAAGACAAGGCTGAAATATTCACAATAATTTTCAGCCAGAAGTGCCGAGTGGATGACCCATCTCGGTCTCCTCCGGAGGTCCCCAGCATCACAGGTGTCAGTCTTCAGCCGATTTGATTCACCCCTCATGATATCAAGAAATGGCTGGAGGCATTGGACACTGGCAAAGGCTATGGACCCTGACAATATTCCAGCAATAGTACTGAAGACTTGTGCTCCAGAACATGCTGCGCCCCTAACCAAGCTGTTCCAGTACAGCTACAACACTGGCATCTACCCGCGAATGTGGAAAGTTGCCCATGTATATCCTGTAAATAAATATCAGGACAAATCCAACCCAGCCAATTACCGTCCTATCAGTCTCCTCTAAACCAGCAGCAAAGTGATGGAAGGGGTCATCAATAGTGCTGTCAAGCAGCACTTACTTAGCAATAACCTGCTCACTGATGCCCAGTTTGAGTTCCGCTAAGGTCACTCACTCAGCTCCTGATCTCATTACAGCCTTGGTTCAAACATGGACAAAAGAGCTGAAGTCCAGAGGTGAGATAAGAGTGACTGCCCTTGACATCACGGCAGCATTTGATCGGGTGTAGCCTCAAGGAGCCCGAGCAAAACTGCCGGCAATGGGAATCAGGGGGAAAACTCTCCATTGGTTGGAGTCATACCTAGCAGAAAGGAAAATGGTTGTTGTTGTTGGAGGTCAGGTAGTTCAATCTCGGGACATTACTGCAGGAGTTCCTCAGGGTAGTGTCCTAGGCCCAGTCATCTTCAGCTGCTTCATCAATGACCTTCCTTCCAACATGAGGTCAGGTGTGGGGATGTTCGCTGATATTTGCACAATGTTCAGCACCATTCGCTACTCCTCAGACACTGAGGCAGCCCACGTGAAAAGACCTTCATGAATGTCAAAGAAGCCAAATAGGTTTTCCCTGTGCCATGCCAAAATATCTTACAAGGTCACATTGTCCCTCGAATTCTAAACAGGAGACAATTTCAATTTTAGACATGGAATTCATTATTAAATAGTAAATCAAATTGAGAAGATTCTTTGATGTTACCAGATCCCCTGACGGGAATTTTAATTGTACAGATCACAAGATATGTATAGATAAGGCAAATAATTCAGTCCCTCTTAGATTACCCTTACAGGTAAAAAATATAGTCAGCTCCCCCACCTCAACCATATGACCTGGTTATGGCACAAAGCAGTTACAGATGCGTTTTTGTCACTTCTGTTCAGTTTGAAATAACGAATAAACCTGAGGATTACCTATGCAAGTAATAATTTATCAACAACTCTCAAAGTTCAAAGGATGAAGATCTTGCTTCACAAACCTCCTCAATTTCTTGAGGAGAAGCCAGTGAGTAGGTTATTGGACATCTTATGCTGCGCTAGACTTCGAAGAGACTTTTGAATAAGTTCCATGTGAAATGGCAGTATTAAATTCAAAGCATTTGTAAATCCTGGGACAGGGTAAGTTAAACAAAACAAATAATTCATTTGGCGAATTATTTAGTGCATGGAGGATGTACTGAATGGGGTTCATTCAATGTTGGGGTCGCTGTTGGATTTAGAAACTCAATGGTCCTTAATACACTGCAGGAGAGCATCTTACAGCATCTGCCATGAGATAGATTTGCACCTGTATGTTAGGAGCTTACCTGTGTTGCCTGGCAAATTGTTGAAGATGAAAGCTGATAATGTGCAGTGAGGCAGACAAGTATCTGGGACCTCGGTGAACAGAGCAAGCAATTGTATCTCCTTTACTAATTAGCTTGAAGGACGGGATGATGGCACAGTGGTTAGCACTGCTGCCTCACAGTGCCAGGGACCCGGGTTCAACTCTGACCTCGGGTTGTCTGTGTGAACATAGAACATACAGAACATGCAGAAGGAGGTCATTTGGCCCATCAAGGTCTGCACCAACCCACTTAAACACTGACTTTCACCCTAACCCGTAACCCAATAACCACCCTGAACCTTTTTGGACACTAAGGGCAATCCACCCAACCTGCACGTCTTTGAAGTCTTCACTTTCTCCCCGTGTCTGCGTGGGTTTTCCCTGGGTGCTCCGGTTTCCTCCTACAGTCCAAAGATGTGGAGGTTGGGTGGATTGGCCATGATAAATTGCCCCTTAGTGTCTAAAAGGTTAGATGGGGTTACTGGGTTACGGGGATAGGGTCGGGGCGTGGACCGAAGTAGGGTGCTCTTTCCAAGGGCCGGTGCAGACCCGATGGGCTGAATGGCCTCCTTCTGCATTGTACAGATTTTATGATTCTATGACTGTTAAATTCAGAGCTCAAGGAAGAAAGTGTAAATTAGGGTGGGTGAGTTCAATGTCAAATCATGCACAGAAAGAGAATGAAATTAAGAGAGAAAGAAAGAAATCTCTAACAACAATTCATTCAGGAACGAATGAGAGTGCAGTTCTGTAATGGTTCAGTTTCAGCGTTGGAGAGGTTGTGTGGCACTAATTAACACTTAGCGTATTGAATTTCTGTTTGGGTGCGGAAGTATTATTCGGTAAGCGAATGTCTACAACTAGTTTGTTTGGAGAAAATTTGATTTTCCTCTGCACTCCCAACCAAATACCATTGTCCTCTGGCCTTTTTTTATGGGCCGGGAATGTCTGGTGTGAGAAACGCATTATGGTCCCACTGATGTTGAGATCTCCATTTTAAATGAGCGATGAAAAATCAGGTTTCTTCCCACACACCAATTCATCTGGTAGTGTGGGGCTTTGGAAGAACATTAGAAGTACTCCAGAGTTTGTGAAGAAAATGGAAGTCTGCTGCGATATTTGGAAATTCTCAAGTGTAAGTATAAAGTTCTTTCACACCTTCAAATGTCATTTTTAGGTACTGTGCTGCAATTTAAATGTGTTTTTAGTGCAGTTATTCGACATAGAGGTCTGCCTTTAAAGGTCAGTTAACCCTAACATTGACCAAACTTGTATATTTGTTCACATGAATTAAATTGATTTTCCAATGAAGAAAGCACCATAATGCAGTGAAAATATTACAGATTGTCCTGTTTGCCTGTGCTGTCATCTGCTCCACTGTGATTTAAATGGCTGAAGCTGATTTTTTAAAAACTGCTTTCGACACTTGAAAAAATCTCACCACCTGCTCCCTTACTTTTATTGACAGAATGTGGAGATGCTGGTGTTGGACTGGGGTGAGCACAGTAAGAAGTCTTACAACACAAGGTTAAAGTCCAACATGTTTATTTGAAACACTAGCTTTCGGAGCACTGCTCCTTCCTCAGGTGAATGGAGAGGTATGTTCCAGAAACATATGTATAGGCAAATTCAAAGATGCCAGACAATGGTTAGAATGTGAGCATTTACAGGTAATTATGCCGTTACAGATGCAGAGATAGGGGTAACCCCAGGTTAAAGAGGGGTGAATTGTCTCAAGCCAGGACAGTTGGTAGGATTTTGCAAGCCCAGGCCAGATGGTGGGGGATGAATGTAATGCGACATGAATCCCAGTTCCGCAGACATGAGTGCGGCCTCAACCGGGACCTGGGATTCATGTCGCATTACATTCAGGGTCCAGGACATCTGCTCAGAATTGGAAAGGAACTTGCAGCAATAGGGCAAGCATTCAGTTGTTGTAATCCACGTTAGAACAAACGACATAGGTAGAACTAGGAAAGAGATTTTGCTCAAGAGCACTAAATTGAAAAACAGAACTGAAAAGGTAATCATCTTTGGATTTTTGGGCAGCATGGTGTCATGGTCAGTTAGCCCTGTAGCTCAGTGGTTAGCATTGTTGCCTCACCCGCCGAAGTCCCAGGTTCGATCCTGGCTCTGGGTCACTGTCCATGTGGAGTTTGCACATTCTCCCTGGGTTTGCATGGATTTCACCCCTACAACCTAAATATAAGCAGGGTAGGTGAATTGGCCATGTTAAATTGCCCCTTAATTGGAAAAAGTGAATTGGGTAATCTAAATTTTAAAAAATCTTTGGATTCTTAAGTGACTAATGTGCACATTGGAAAAATGAATGCACAGCTCAATGACTGGGGTGGGGGAAGTGGGGTCTGATTAAAGGGGAACAGGCATCATTATTGGGCACAGTAAGAAGTCTTACAACACCAGGTTAAAGTCCAACCGGTTTGTTTTGAATCACTAGCTTTCGGAGCACTGCTCCTTAGTCAGGTAAAGGCATCTCCACATTATCATTATTGGTGAAAGTGGGATCTGTAGCATTGGAATCTCCTGCACCTGAACTATGCTGGAACTGATGTTCTGAGCTATATAATTGGAGAAGTAGAAAGGGTTTAAAACTAATTATTGGGGAAAGGATCAAATTTGGGAAAATGTGGTGTTGGGGTTAATATATTATCATGGATAGAGGATTGACAGAGAGTTGGGATAAGAGAGGCATTTTCAGGATGGCAACTTGCAAATATTGGAGTGCCTCAGAGATCAATGGGGCCATAATTATTGTCAATATATATATATTTTAAAAATAAATTTAGGGTACCCAATTCATTTTTTCCAATTAAGGGGCAATTTAGCGTGGCCAATCCACCTAACCTGCACATCTTTGAGCTGTGGGGGCAAAACCCACACAAACACGGGGAGAATGTGCAAACTCCGCACGGACAGTGACCCAGAGCCGGAATCGAACCTGGGACCTCGGCACCGTGAGGCAGAAGAGCTAACCTACTGCGCCACCGTGCTGCCCGTCAATATATATTAATGACTTGGACAAGCGCTCTCGCCAGGTTTGCGGATGACACAAAAATAGTTTGACAGGGTGGTTTGGGACGGGGGGGGGGGGGGGGGGGGGGGGCAAATCGTGAGGATGACACAAATAGTCTACAGAGGGATATAGACAGGTTAGATAAGTGGGAAAAATCTTGGCAGATGAAATATGATGTTGGAAAATGTGAAGTTATGCACTTTGGTAGGAGGAATAAAGGAGCTGAATATAATTTAAATGGAGAAAACCTGCAGAAAGTGGCAACACAGAGGGAGGAACTCAGCACAACTACAATCATCGGGGAAGTGGAAAAAAAAGGCAAATTGTTGGAGCTGCGGGTTGACAAATCTCTGGGTCCTGATGGACCTCATCCGAGGTTCTTGAACAAAGTGGCTGGTGAAACAGTTAAAGCGCTGGCTTTAATTTTCAAAAATTGCCTGAATTCAGGGAAGCTGCAGTTTGGTTTGGAAATAGCAATATAACTCCTTTATTCAAAAAGGGAGGGAGACAGAAAGCAAGAAATTTCAGGCCACTAAGCTTAACATCCGTCATAAGGAAAGTGTTATCAGCTATTAATCTTTATTATTATCACAAGTAGGCGTACATGAACACTGCAGTGAAGTTATTGTGAAAATTCCCTAGTTGACACATTCCGGCGCCTGTTTAGGTACACAGAGGGAGAATTCAGAATGTCCAATTCACCTGACAAGCACGTCTTTCGGGACTTGTGGGAGGAAACCAGAGCGCCCGGAGGAAACCCACGCAGACATGGGGAGAACGTGCAGACTTCACACAGACAGTGACCCAAGCTGGGAATCGAACCCGGGTCCCTGCTGCTGTGAAGCAACCACAGTGCTAACCACTGTGCTACCGCGCTGCCCTATTAAAGACATCAGGGCACTTAGAAAAATCAATGCAATCAAACAGAGTGAACATGGTTTTGTGAATGGAAAATCCTGTTTAATCAATTGATTGGAGTTCTTTGAAGGGGTCACATGTGCTGTGGATAAAGGGGTACAGGTAGAAGCAATGTACTTAGATTTCCAGAAGGTGCCCCACCAAAGGTTATTGCAGAAAATAAAAGCTTTGGTGTATGGAGGTAAAATATAGGCATAGATAGGAGATTGGCTAGCTAACAGGAAACAAAGGGTAGACATAAATAGGTCTTTTTCTGGTTGGTGGGATGTAGTGAGTGCCTTAGGGATATAGGGATTCGTGCTAGGACTCAACTTTTACATTTAATATAAATAACTTTGAGAAAAGGACATAAGGTGTGGTTGTCAAATTTGCTGATGATACAAAGATAGGTAGTAAAATCAGTTAAAAGATGACATACGGAGGTTACAAGGAACATAGATAAGTTAAGTGAATGGGCAAAGATCTGACAAATGGAGTATAATGTGGAAACATGTGAAATTGTCCATTTTAGCAGGAAGAGTAAAAAACAAGAATATTATCTAAATGGTAAGAGATTGCAGGGCTCTGAGGTGCAGAGGGATCTGGGTGTCCGACTGCATGAATCACAAAAGGTTAGTATTCAGGTACAGCAAATAATTATGAAAGCGAATAGAATGTTATCATTTATTGTGAGGAGAGCTGAATACAAAAGTAAGGAGGTTATCCTTCAGGGCACTAATGAGACCACATCTGGGTTACTCTGTATTTGTCTCCTTATTCAAGAAAGGATGGAAATATAATGGAAGTAATTCAAAAAAGGTTTACCAGATTAATACAAGGAATGGATAAGTTGTCTTATCAGAAAAAAATCAACAGGCTCAATTTCTATCTGCTGGAATTTAGCTGAACAAGTCGTGAGTTGGCAGCCTGGTAGCATTGTGGATAGCACAAACGCTTCACAGCTCCAGGGTCCCAGGTTCGATTCCGGCTTGGGTCACTGTCTGTGCGGAGTCTGCACATCCTCCCCGTGTGTGCGTGGGTTTCCTCCGGGTACTCCGGTTTCCTCCCACAGTCCAAAGAAGTGCAGGTTAGGTGGATTGGCGATGCTAAATTAACCTTAGTGTCCAAAATTGCCTTTAGTGTTGGGTGGGGTTACTGGGTTATGGGGATAGGGTGGAGGTGTTAACCTTGGGTAGGATGCTCTTTCCAAGAGCTGGTGCAGACTCGATGGGCCGAATGGCCTCCTTCTGCACTGTAAATTCTATGTATCTATGACTTGGTTGAAACATAACAGATCCAGAGGGGTCTTGACAAGGTGGATGTGGAGAACGGTGGCACTGCCAGGGTGCCAGGCAGGCCGTGCCCAGGTGACCGATCAAAATGGCATCCCGATCTGCCAACAGCCCTTCCTACTGGCGAGATCAGCTCTCCAGCAGGAAATCTTTCTATGGTCTCGGCGAGGAAAAACTACCCAAGGCTAAAAGAAAAGGAAAGGTGCTGTTGAATAACAGTGTGATTCTCAACGGCTGTGGACTTTAACTTCTGTCTGCCTAATCGCGCCCATAGTCCTCTGTTCAGACTGCAGCTGAGTCCAGCTTTCGTTCTCGCAACACACAAAAGAAAAGGCAGAAATTGATTTCATTGTGCTCAATTTCCAGGTAGAAAATTATGACAAAAATCATCAATTTTCAGAGTTGTGCCCTGCACTCAAGTTAAGTGTAAAATACATCTGTCACTATACTGGCATCAGGCGATTTTCGTGCATCCATGCACCCTCCTTAAAACAGTCATTAGGACCCATGCAGATGCTAATAAGAAGCTGCGTCAGGATGCATCAGCATTAGTGGGCCTACTCCCAACTCCACAGCATTTCAGAGGGACACTACTGGTCCAAAATCATTCCACACCTATTTTTCTTCCCCTTCATCCTCTTCTCCAAGGTGCATCTGAGATCAGCTGCCAGTGAGGCAGCAAACCCAACGTTAATCTCAGACTGCATGAGCTGCCTCTGGAAGGGGCAACAGGTATCGACAACTCGCCTATGAATTGTCATTGAATGGGTACAGCCCATTCGGCCCTTTGAGTCCACGTTTAGTTGTTAAAATCAATCCTGAGAACCAATGTGAGGTGAACCTCGGGCCTCCCGCTTCTGCCATGCGTTTGCAGCCAAATCTGGGCCGGAAAGTAGGTTGAAACCTGTTGCTAGCAGATCGATTAAAAACAGTCTGTCGGCTGGGACGAAGTAAGGTGTTGCCTAGGAACATGCTGATCAGAGATGGAAGTGAGCAACTCGCCTGCCAGAGGATTCCACAGCTTTGGTGGTCTCATTTGCGTGGGAATAGTTCAAACCGGTAGCTAGGACCAAGAGCCCCAGACAAAAATGTGAGAAGAAATGCTTCCCCCAACATGACAGACAGCAAATGTTTCCAAAAGCATCCTTCTGAGGAACAACACTATTTTCATTAGAACAAAACTATTTTGCAACACACTCGTAACGCTTGATCATATTAACTTCAGACTGTCGTTTAGTAGATTTGTAGCTATTGACCAATAAGTGTCAGCCGACTGAGGATGTTTCTCAGGCTTTGATAAATAACATCTTCTGACAACACCAGATGGGATCAATAAAGCTTGGGCCGAAAGGAAAGGTGTTAATGAAAAGAGACAAGATAAGAATTTGCTGAGGTATAGACTTACTGATAGAAAACGCACAGAAAGATTAGTCTCCGCAGATTCCACAGAATCTCCCACGGGCACCAATATTTTACGCAGTGGGCATTAATGAGGTGACTGGAGAGATTCACCACATACCCTCTGCAAGACAGAACCAAAAACCAGTGATGTGCAAAAGCAATTCACTAGTGACAGGCCGCATATGGTTGCTGAACAAAGACTAATTGGCCTATTAGGAGCAAACCTCTTTCAGCCAGCAGACTTCTTTTAGATTTCTGACAATGCATCAATATGGGGTAAGGCGCAAGATAACTTTGGAGGAGATGGCAATGAAAAGGAGGGGTGATTGACAGTGTGAGCTGCAGGAAGACGTTGACAACCGGTGAACATGCATGAGCTTCCCCAGATGCTAAGCAAGGAAAATAGATAAAATTATCTTCCTGAAAAAAGCTATGTTAGCAGAAAATACAATGCAGGAATGTGTCGTAATAAACACATATTTCTCTATATTTTAAAAATTGCTTTGTATTAATCATGAGTTCGACGTCTGACAAACATCGCACAAATGCAGCTCAATGATACCAGGAAAATATGTAAAGTAAGAAAGTTTCCCAACAAAAGTGACATTCTGCTGTTCAAACACTCGCATGAAATATGCATCCAGATTTCATTATTGCACCAATCTTTCCTTCATTGGCACTAAAGATTTTGCTCTTTCAAAACTAAAACAGAAATAACTAGGTGATAAGAAGGACCTGTGGTCTCCAGCACGTGCTGGCAGCTAGCTGGGTGCAGTCAGGGATGCAGAAATTAAGATCCTACCATTTAGCTTATAGTCCCTGGCCAAGGCGGGAAAACAATTCAGCCTGGTGCCCTACTACCTGTGATCACTTCTAGGAAGTATGTGTGCAGGGTCAGGATTATACTGGGTTGTGACGCCCTCTACAGTCAAATAGCTGGTTGGCGTATATTTTGCAAGCTGACACATGAAGGAGGCCATTTGACCAAGGTAAGAGGAGAAGGCACGTAAAGGATGGTAGGGATGATTAAGAATGAAAACGCAATTTAATCGCAATAGGGACCATTGCAATTCAGTGCATTGCGAAACTTCAGGAGCTCAGTGCATAATGTGCAATGGAGATTGTAATACTGGGATTTATGGAGTGGCTGTGTTGAAGGATACCCTAAAAACAGACTCCATGCAATGAACAAATCTGTAAAGTTACACTCACCCACTATGTCAGCATTTAATGGGTTTTACTTGTGCCAGGTTTATACAGGGAAAAATTAAAAGCTTAACTGAGGCATGGTTGTGACATCAGAGGCAGGATCTTACAGTATGAAAAGTTCCTCTTGTCATCAAACTCTGAAGCTGAGTAAAAATTACATGACTGGATAATGTGGCTTGATAGCTGGTATGAAAACTATGTGGTGCTCCACTAAAAGAGGTGTTATGACTGCTCTACCTCAATTATATTACTGAAACCTTATCAACTATCAAATTTACAATACACATTCCAACCTTTACAAAATGTGCCCTGTAAATAGCTAAATAATAGAGCTAAAACACTCCACAAAATGTTCAGCTTATTTTTTTTTGAAAACCGTCTCTCTATTTAGTTCCAACAAAACACATTTTATTTCTATAAATGAAAACGTACTGGTGATTTATAAATAGGAACGAATCAAAAACCCCTTGGACAGGTTTCTTTTTCCACGCTATAATTAAGAGTAAAAGAGCCCATTGAGAAAAAAGAAATGTCTTCAGACAAAAATGGAAGGGTTTATGGTGTACAAAAGTACAACGAACATGTGCTGAACTATTTATGGCTTATAAATTCCTCTGAGTTGATTATAATTTGAAGTGGGAGTGAAAGGTTCTCTTTCTGTATTTTGTGCCTACTGCCATTTTCGACCAAAAAATATTTCCATGAATGTTTAACATCTGCTTTGGCAATTCTTCTTGGTAAAGGAAAATAAGCTGAGAAGAATATATATTTTAAATTTTATTTTCTAATTTCCCCTCTCCTATTTTCTTCTCTCGTCCTAAGTTAGCTTGCTTTCCAAAACCCCAGCTCAGGGAACGGCAAAATATCTCATTGATCAGGATGGCAATGCAGTTTTTGAGGCCCCTCAACTGGGAAGAAAGAACTTAGATTTATTTCGAAACCTCCATGAGCTTCCGCCGATGGGATGTTCCGGTCCTGTTGAAGTCGATGGCATTGTATATGTCTTGCCAGCCTGGCTGCCGGGAAACCCACTGAAGGTGGGATGGGGGGTCACCTGTGGCAGGGCTGGACGATCCCACCCGCGGGAAGGGCTGGAAAATCCTGCTTGATGTCTCAAAGCACTTTACAGACAGTGAAGCATTTTTGAAGTGCAGTCACTATTCTACTGTTTCAAATCAGACAGCCAATTTGCTCACAGCAAGGTCCTGCCAGCAGCTGTGTGATAATGACCAGATAACCTGCTTTTTAAAAATGTGACATTGGTTAAGGAATTACTATTAAGGAATAACGGGGAGTTTGCAGATTCTCCCCGTGTCTGCCTGGATTTCCTCCTACAGTCCAAAGATGTGCAGGTTAAGTGGGTTGACCAAGAATTGCTTCTTGGTGTCTGAACTTTAGGTGGGGTGACTGTGTTACAGGGATAGGGTGAATGCCTGACGCTAGGTGGGGTGCCCTCTGAGAGGGTTGGTGCAGACCTGATGGGTTGAATGGCCTCCTTCTGCACTGTACGGATTCTATAACACCAAGGAGAATTTCCCTGCCCTGGTGTTATGAGATCTTTTTACATCCACCTGAGAGTGCCTTGGTTTAATGTCTCACCCAGAAGACGAGATTAAGGCCTCTGCCAGTGAACTCACTGATGTTGACCAGAGAGACTAAAATATCCAGTCACCTTTGCTGGCCAGTGAGTGTGAATGAAAGATTGGGCGGCGCTGCAATGGAATTCTTGGTAGAATAGCTGTGGAAACACACACCTGAAAAAGCTCCATATGAATAGGTCACCAGAAAAAGGTATAAAGTGGTGGTTTTGTAAGAATTACTGAGAAGGTAGGGTTGAAAAAAACGTCACTTAGCAGCTATGCTTGCATTTTAAAATTAAAAAAAAATAAAATTAGAGTACCCAATTCATTTTTTGCAATTAAGGGGCAATTTACTGTAGCCAATCCAGTTACCCTGCACATCTTTGGGTTGTGGGTATGGCACCCACGCAAACACAGGGAGAATGTGCAAACTCCACACAGACAGTGACCCAGGGCCGGGTTCGAACCTGGGACCTCTGCGCCATATGGCAGCAGTGCTAACCACTGTGCCACCTTGCTACTCTGCAGATATGCTTACATGATGAACAAAGAGAAGGGGCGAGATTCTCCGACCCCTCCCGCTGGGTTGGAGAATTGCCGGGGGGCAGCGTAAATCCTGCCCCGCCGCTCCGACGCTTGATGCCGAATTCTCCAGCATCGTGTTTTTGGCGTCGGTTGGGGGCCGTTGGCAGTGGCCACCCCGGCGATTCCCCATTCCCCGATGGGCCGAGCGGCCGTCCGTTTTCGGCCAGTCCGTACCGGCGGGACCTGGCTTTGAGCGTGATCGGGGCCCACTGATCTGAGGGCGGGCCTGTGCCGTGGGGGCACTCTTTCCCTCCGCGCCGTCCTCTGTAAGGCTCTGCCATGGCCGGCCCGGAGAAGAAACCCCCTGTGCAGGCGCAGGAAATACGGCAGCAGCTCTGCGCATGCGCCAGAATACGCTGGCGCTCCTGCGCATGCGCCAATTCACACTGGCCAACGGTGGCCCTTCGGCGCCGGTTGGCACGGCGCCAACCACTCCAGCGCCGGCCTAGCCCCCAAAGGTGCGGAGGACACCGGAGAATCCTGGCCAAGGTCTTTCTGCTTCCCCATACTGAATGAAAAGACATCAAATACACATCATAGATATCAAAAATAATGCTGAATGAATCAAGAAAACTCTGTTATTTGCCACTATTTTCTAAGTGAGGTAAACATTTTAAAGAGGGACGCTTCATATCTACGCTTTCAACCAATATCCACAATCAAACTTATTTTAGTGCAAAGTCAATATTTATTGTTCAATTCAGGATGGTGTTAAGGACAGGGGAGAGTTGGCAGGATGGTTCCCCCTTTTTCCATCTCTCGGCTAACCACAGCAAGATGTGTTTTAAAGAAGTGTTTTGAACCCTTATGCGCTTTGACTCTCAAGAACAGACACAAGACAGGTTTCCTCATAAGTTAGCTGCTCTTGAGTCTTTCAAGATGAAAGCCGGAAATTTTGTAGACCTGATGAATCTCTTTTGGTTGTCTGAGGAGATGGAACTTGAACGTTTTTGCAAATGAATTTGTAGTGACTTATCCCTTGCATCAACAGGGTTTATGGCTTTGTTCCAACTGAGATGCAGTCGAGCCCCTGCAGCGAAGATTTGGTTTGGTTGCTCAAACTGGGAGGCAAATGGCTAGCCCCACTGCTTTGCTTGCTAATTGGATTCTAAGCAGTGTTCTTGCTTTTCTGAGCAGCTCTCTCCTTCTGTAGCTTCCATGGCCCCAGCCACAGGTTGCTCACAAAAATAAATGTCTTAATAAATTCGGGGAAGCAGTCGCGTGGTGGTATTGTCACTGGATGAGTTATCCAAAGACCCAGGGTAATTTCCTGGGGACCTGACTTCAAATTCCATCATGGCAGATGGTGAAATTGAATTCAATAAGAATCTGGAATTAAAAGTCTAATGATGACCACAAAACCATTGTTGATTGTCGTAAAAACCCAATTTGGTTCACTTTAGGAAAGAAATCTACCATTCTTGCCTGCTCTGGCCGACTGTGATACACAGCAATGTGGTTGACTCTTAAATGCCCTCTGAAATGGCTCATCAAGCCACACAGTTCAAGACCAATTAGGGATGGGCAACAAATGCAGGCCCGGCCAGCGATGCCCACATCTCATCGATGAATTTTAAAAATGTTTCTTATCACAGGCTAGTTTCTGTGAGGTAACCATAGTACCGGTGTCACCATTGTCCGCACAAGTGGTCCCTGATGACGTGAGCATGGGGTTTGAATCTTGGTTATTTACATCTCCTTGTGATAGAATGGGTCTTTCCCACACCCATTCTGTGGCATTCCATTCTGCAGCCAATAGGTCTGTGGGGTCATTGTGTACTAGCTTCTGTAAGTATTTGGACAAAAGCAGCTGTTAACTCCACAAAAACGATCTATTGCATTTTAATGTCTTCTCAATGGAATGTCCCATGAAGGTCATTTTTCTCCTGACCAAACAAGCAGACTAACTTCCAGCTTTGGGAAGTTTCCTGAATATTGGCAGAGAAG
Organism: Scyliorhinus canicula; assembly: GCF_902713615.1. NCBI lineage: Eukaryota > Metazoa > Chordata > Chondrichthyes > Carcharhiniformes > Scyliorhinidae > Scyliorhinus > Scyliorhinus canicula. The sequence continues at coordinate 19,163,362 of NC_052154.1, forward strand.
GAGGAAGTTCATCTGACCCCCTTCACTCCACCTTGTTACAAGGCAGAATGCACGTCCTACGTGTTGCTTTTGAAATATAAAATGTCAATTTTTCCATAAATTAGTGAGTATAACTACATGGGTGTGACAATGGTCTTGACCTAGTGATTGTGACTCACTTTCTTGAACCACTGATAAAACTGCATGGTTTGATAGCCCACTTCAGCGGATATAATTAAGAATCAGACACATTAGTGTGTGATCAGAGTCACGTTCAGATCAGACTGGGTAAGGACAGCAGGTTTCCTTTCCTGAACCAGTCAGATTTTTAAACAGCAATCTGACAGCTTTTGAGAAATGGAACTCAAATGTGCAAACTGCTATCATGGGAACGTGAACTCATGCTGTCTGGATTACCAATCCAGTAACATAACCACTAGCCTATTCCAAAGGATGCATTTCACTGGTCACAGCTGAGCCAGGATGGAGCAAAGCTCACTTTACATGCTGTTGGAATGCCTGGTGCCTCCCTAGCTTGTCATCTAGGAGAGATACATTGATAACATTTATGGAGGCCAACCTGGTCCCTGAACTGAGATTAAATAGAGGAAATTTTTTAAAAAATATTGCACGAGAGATATGTTTCTGCAGGTACAATGGGCTGGATTCTCCGTTTCTGCGGCTAAGTGCCGCCGCTAATGGAGGATCCATGGAGCTCCACGATGGGAAAATTGGCGTGAATCCCTCACTGATTCCGGTACCGGTGAGGGGCTAGCACCGGTGCCGCATGGAACACCGCTTGGAGAATGGCTGGAGAATGGCTGATCCCTAACCGTGCATATGCAGGACTGACAAGCTGCAGCCACCCACGCCTTTGCCCCCACCGGTCACGCCGGGAAACATAGAACCTGCCCACCCCCGACCCCACAGCCCAACCCCCTGGCCACCCCCCCACCACTAGCAGAAGCGCCCGGCCAGCTGCACGGAAACCCGGTCGAGTGTGGCGACGCTGGAAACTGTCCGCAGCCAGCGTGCCAGGTTCCTGACTGCTGGGACCATACTGGCCCGTGCCATCCGGAACTCGGCCCATTGGGAGGTGGAGCATTGCAGATGGGCCGGCTGATGACTGCGTGCGGCACGCGTCTCGATGAGCCAATTTGTAGGGGCGGGGCATCGCCAACCGGCGTCAATCCGGCACCTTCCCTGATTCCGGCATCGGAAGCCATTCTTTGCCTGAACACCGATCCCGATTTCAGCGTCGGGCTACGGAGAATCCTGCCCAAGGCTTTTTAAAAAATATCCATGTGATTGTGGTTTTCAAAATTTATCTATCCAGATAATTCACGCAACATATAAGATCACACAACATTCAGGAATATATATATTTTTTAATTTAAAGTGTCCAATTTTTTTTTCTCCAATTAAGGGGCAATGTTGTGTGGTCAATCCACCTACCCTACACATCTTTTGGGTTGTGGGGTGAGCCCCACGCAAACCCAGGTAGAATGTGTAAACTCCACACTGACAGTGACCCAGGGCCGTGATCAAACCCGGGTCCTCGGTGCCGTGAGGCAGCAGTGCTAACCACTGCGCCACCGTGCTGCCCCAACCTGCGAATAAATTCTTATTGCTTTTTTGAAAAGTCCAGAGGGTCAAACTGTAGGCCAATTTATATAACTTTTATTTATATAGCGAACATGTGAGCTCTTTATTGCTATTTGGATAGCTATTCAGAGTTTGAGCATTTCTGACCAATTAGCAGGTCCAAACTTCTTAGGCCTGAAAAGTATTGGAAGGCCCTTCCGCCTTTATTTCTTCTTTCGTGAACTTTTGTGATAGTCGGGCTCTCCACGATTGTGGATCAAACACTGTTTGGTGTTTGGCCAGTTTTCTTTATTAGTCGGTCTTCCATAGGCATTTTGTCCCAGTGCGTAATAGAGCCAGGTTTGCAAAGCTCAAGCCTATACCATCTCACTGTAAGCAGTTAGGACTATGCATACCTCCATACTGAAGATGATCCTTAACTGACAGGCAGCAAGCCAAGCACGCATGTTGCAAATATTAATGGGAAATATTTTAAATCTAAAAAAAACAGTTTGCTCAAGCATGGTGCAGGATGATGTATAGATTTAATTTTTGCAAAGCACTATCTGTGTATTCTCATAAAACATAGTATATCTGTCAATTATTAGTCCGACCTTTTTTTTAAAAAACTCCTTCCTAGATCTGGACTGTTCAATGACTTTTAGCTCTTTTTCTTTTTTGACATAGATAACCCTTTGTGGGCAGCTTTGCAAAACAGCATCTACCTCATTTCATTGGCATGCATTGTTAATCGGAAGGGAAATGGTGCTTTTACAGGGTTACAAGCAGGTAAGGGTGATTCTAGACAGGTGCACAAGGTTTTTCTTTCAGCTTCCTTTATTTTTTGTCATTCCCCTCTCTCCTGTTAAAATAGACCATAAGACATAGGAGCAGAATTAGGCCACTTGGCCCATCGAGTCTGCTCCGCCATTCAATCATTGCTGATATTTTTTCATCCCCATTCTCCTGCCTTCTCCCCATAACCCCTGATCTCCTTATTAATCAAGAACCAATCTATCTCTGTTTTAAAGACACTCAGTGAATTGGCCTCCACAGCAAAGAGTTCCACAGATTCACTACCCTCTGGCTGAAGATATTCCTCCTCATCTCTGTTTTAAAGGATCGTCCCTTCAACCTGAGATGGTGTCCTCTGGTTCTAGTTTTTCCTACAAGTGGAAACATCCTCTCCACATCCACTCTATCCAGGCCTCGCAGTATCTTGTAAATTTCAATAAGATCCCCTCTCAACCTTCTAAACTCCAACGAGTACAGACCCAGAGTCCTCAAACATTCCTTATACGACAAGTTCTTCATTCCGTGGATCATTCTTGTGAACCTTCTCTGGACTTTTTCCAAGGCCAGCACATCCTTCCTCAGCTGCGGAGCCCAAAACAGCTCACAATACTCTAAACGGGGTCTGACAGAGCTTTTTACAGCCTCAGAAGTACATCCCTGGTCTTGTATTCTAGCCCTCTTGACATGAATGCTAACATTGCATTTGCCTTCCGAACTGCTGACTGAATCTGCACATTAACCTTAAGAGAATCGTGCACAAGGACTCTCAAGTCCCTTTCTACTCCTGCTTTCCGAAGCATTTCCCCATTTAGAAAATAGTCTATGCCTAAATTCCTCCTTCCATAATGCATAACCTCACACTTTTCCACATTGTATTATTGTATTTCATTTGCCACTTCATTGCCCACTCTCCTAGCTTGTCCAAGTCCTTCTGCAGCTCCCTTGTTTCCTCAATACTACCTGTCCCTCTACAGATCTTTGTATCATCTGCAAATTTAGCAACAGTGCCTTCAGTACCTTCTTCCAGATCATTAATGTATATTGTAAAAAGTTGTGGTCCCAGCACAGACCCCTGAGGCACGCGACTAGTCACTGGCTGCCATCCTGAAAAGGATCCCTTTAAACTCACTCTCTGCCATCTGCCAATCCTCTATCCATGCCAGGATCTTATCTTGAACACCATGAGCTGTTAACGTATTTAACAGTCTCCTATGCGACACCTTGTCAAAGGCCTTCTGGAAATCTAAATAAATCACGTCCACTGGTTCTCCTTTGTCTAACTTCCTTGTTACCGCCTCAAAGAACTCAAACAGATTTGTCAGGCATGACCTCCCTTTGAGAATGCCATGCTGACTCAGTCCCATTTTACCATGCACTTCCAAGTGCTTTGCGATTTCATCTTTAATAAGACTCTAAAATCTTACCAAAGTCAGGCTAACTGGCCTACAATTTCCCGTCTTCTGCCTCCCTCCCTTTTTAAACAGTGGTGTTACATTTGCCACCTTCCAGTCCTCTGGGACCATTCCTGCCTCTAGTGATTCCTGAAAGATCATCACTAATGCCTCCACAATTTCGCAGGTATCTCTTTTAGGACCCTGGGGTGTATTCCATCCGGTCCAGGTGACTTATCCGTCTTCAGACCTTTCAGTTTCACCAGAACCTTTTCCTTAGGAGTGGTCACTGCACTCACCTCTGCCCCCTGTTTCTCCTGGAGCTCTGGCATCCCACTGGTGTCTTCCACCGTGAAGACTGAGGCAAAGTGACTGTTCAGTTTGTTGGTCTGCCATTTCTTTGTTTCCTATTATTACTTATCCAACCACATTTTCTCGTGGTCGAATGCCTATTTTTGCCTCTCCCTTACCCTTTATATATTGAAAAAAATCTCTTCCTATCTTCCTTTGTAGAACTAGCTAGTTTGCACTCATACTTCATCTTCTCCCCACTTATTGCTGATGTCTTACTCTGACCTAATGTTCCATCGGAAATGGCCATCATCTGTATCTCATTCAATTGTCCTTTATGTGCGAATCTGGTCAGTGTGCATGAGGTCATACCCTCGCCCAAGATGTGCACGCACACTTTGGGTACTAACTGGGTCTGGAAACTTACCCTTTCCCGCCACTTCTAACTCCATTTGGAAGCATGGACTTTGGGAGAATTGGAATATGCACTTGCCCAGAACGATCAAAAACTTCTCCTGATATTCTGACCAAAAAAACATATGGTAACAAGTATCACTAAAGAGCAATATAATGCCTCATTCGTCTCATCTTCCTTTTGTGAAACCTTGGAGTGCGCAAATTGGCTGTTGCATTTGTCATAACAGTGACTACACCCAGCATGGTGTTTAATTATGATTTCCTGCATGAATTCAATTCCTTTCTTCCTTCACTTTACCCATCAGCATTTTCCAACACGTTCTGTTTTTACATCAAATTTTCAGCACATTGAGACCTTTTTTGTAACTTCTCCCCACACAGGTTACATTTCACTATATATAGGTCCACTGGTGGAATTCAGTTCAGGCCTAAACACCTGCATAGAACCAAACTCGAGAAGGTTTGGTGTTGAAAATCTCATCAAAGCCATAAAGGGAATATTTTGCACAACCAACAATTGCACATTTAAGTGGGCAGGTGAAGAATAACCTTTTGGGAGTTCACATAAGCCTATGCAGGTGTCTAGGACTGTATTGAATTCCACCAGTGAATCTATATATAGTGAAGTGAAACCCTTACAGGAAAGATAAAAGAAAAAATAAATAATCCCACGCATGCTGTAAATCTGATATAAAAACTGAAAATGCTAAAGAGAAGGGCAAAGGAAAAAAGGAGTTGAATTGATGCCGCATAATAATTTAAATTATGTGTTTCTGAATAAAGAAGCATGTCGAGACGTTTTGTTTTGCACTCGTCGGGTCATTTTGCAAGAATACTAGTGAAAGGGGAAAACAATAGTTTATACTATATGAGAAGACAGTCCTGATTGGTTGGCTGCCTGGTTTAAATTTCAAACAATGCTTGGCAGTTGCCTGTCAGTCACCATCAACTGGTGCATTCTCCATGGCAACGCCTCTACCAATTAAAGTCCTCTTACCAATGAATCAGCGCTCTCTTCTCATACTGTATAAAGTGTTGTTTTCCCCTTACACTGGTATTCTTACAAATTGTCCTGTTGAGTGCAAAACAAAATGCTTTGAGATGTCTTTTTCAGCAATGCTGAAGTTCTGTACTAACGAAAAATAATTTAAGTTATGATGCGGGTCTTACAATAAATGCAAAGAAAATTGCATATTTGAAATTTTATTTGTTTCAAATGTAGAAATGAGTAAGTATGTGATGAAAAAGCCTCAAGAAATATAAAATGAATATGAATACCATTTGTTAGGCAAAGAGTGTGTGCCTGTTGAAATAGGGGCATCCACTTGGCATTGTACAGTATTCTGTTTGGTGTTTGAGAACAAAATTCTTCTGAATATTTTCATTCAAAGGCACATTGATTTCCATGTTACTGTTACTGCTAGTCTGGATTGAGTTACAACATGAACATTAACGAATACCATAAACAGGAGTGTGTTCACTTGAGTGTAAAAGGTGATTTAATTGAGGTGTTTAAGACAATAAATTCAGTTGCTAGGGTAGAAAGAGAGAAACTATTCCCTCTGGTGGGTGCATGCACAACAATAGAAGAATAACCTTAAACTTAAAGCGAGGTTGCCCAGGAATAATAATCTGTATTACTGTCACAAGTAGGCTTACATTAACACTGCAATGACGTTACTGTGAAAATCCCCGAGTTGCCACACTCCGGCGCCTTTTCGGGTACACTGAGGGAGAATACAGAATGTCCAATTCACCAACAGCATACAGTGCAGAAGGAGGCCATTCAGCCCATCGAATCTGCACCGACCCACTTAAGCCCTCCCTTCCACCCTATCCCCATAACCCAATAACCTCTCCTAATCATTTTGGACACTAAGGGCAATTTATCATGGCCAATCCTGCACATTTTTTGACTGTGGGAGGAAACCGGAGCACCCGGAGGAAACCCACAGGGAGGATGTGCAGACTCCGCACAAACAGTGACCCAAGCCGGAATCAAACCTGGGACCCTGGCGCTGTGAAGCAATTGCGCTATCCAAAATGCTACCGTGCTGCCCGGAGATCTCAATTTGAGATCTTTCTGGCCTCTTGCTGGTGAGACAAACAGCTTGATGCCTAGATCATGAACCTGATTTCAATACATTAGCATAACTTTACATGTTATTAAAAGGCTTGATGCCATAGCGTCTGTCAATCGAGCATCCTGCACCCCCCCCCCCCCCCCCAAAAACCTGGTGACATGGCGCCATGCTCGCAGGAATCACTGTTGATATTCAAAAGCAAAAATCAGTCGTAATGATCACACTGAGAGCATGGAGTTGTCTGCAGGCCCCGGCTGGGGGTGGGGGTGGGGGGGGGGGGGGGGGGGAAGCGATTTGAAGGACAAGGTTGGACATTGCCCCCTGGCACCCCGGCAGTATCTCCTGGCAATGTCCGCTGGCTCTGCCAAGGTGACACATGAAGGAGGCAGTGTCCGGGAGGCTCATGAAGGGAGCAGTGCCAAGAGGGCACATGAAGGAGGCAGTGCCATGGGAGCACATGAAGGGGGCAGTGTCAAGGGGGCTCTGGCAGGGGGCTATGGCAGAGGGGATACCCTCCACCATTGGCAAGGGGTAAGGGTTCCCCTTCTGCGTGTGAGGTTTGGAGGGTGTTCTCCTTGTCTGCTGGGGGGGGTCTTGATGTCTGTGATGAGTGGGCTTAAATTTAACTTTGATACCAGGGCACCCTTTATAAAATTTGCCCGATCTCAGAATCACGGCATTGCCAGTGTGTTTATGCCCCATCCCTTCAGCTGGTTGTGTGACCCTCGCCAGCATTTTGAAATTGCTGAGTGCTGCAAAATCAGGCGAGGAAAGGCATACGTGGATTTGACGAGTTTCACACACCTTTTCGAGCCTGGTCCAATACTCGGAGCAGTTTGGGGAAAATTTGTTTCCGCTCCTCTGCCACAGTGTCTTCCAAACCTGCGCATATATTCACCAAGTGTTGAATAGCATTCAGAGAAGAGTGTCAAAAACAATTAGACAAGGGCAAACGTGGCCCAGTTGGTGTCGGAGACTTGTAAATGGACCCCGACTCTAGTGTGTGTGAAACAGCTGAAAGCATTAAATCTCCTGTCCCCATTACAGCTCTGAACCGCTGTCTGCAATAGGTATTCACAGATTCACAGAACTTGATGGACAAAAAACTAATTAGAAAGAGTCATAATCAACAACTAATTGTCCCTCTATTGTCACTGGGAGAAGCTCTGCTTAATATAATGATATTGTTTTATAATCCTTAATCCATACATTCAAAACCAAACATGTCCAAAAACCCTGGGGGCGATTCTCCAATATGGAGCACAAGTGTTCGCGCCGTCGTGAACGCCATCGTCTTTCACGACGGCGCGAAGCAGGCCCAGGTAAGACCGATTGGGCCAGCACGGCGCTGGAGCGGTTCACGCCGCTCCAGCCTCCTTTCGCGGTGCCAAATGGGCGCTGCGCCAACCCGTGCATGCACAGTTGGGCCGCGCCAACCTGCGCATGCGCGGGGGACTTCTTTAGCACGCCGGCCCTGACTCAACATGGCGTCGGTGTTCAGGGGCCGGCCACGCCAGAAGATAGGCCAGGGGCGGGGAGAGGCTTGCCCACCAATTGGTGCGCCCCGATCGCGGGCCAGACTCCATTGGAGGCCCCCCCCCCCCCAAGAAGGAGCTGCCCCCCCCTTACAGGCCGCCCCCTGTCCCTTCGCACAGAGTTCTCGCCGGCAGAGACCTGTCTCAGTGAAACAAGACTTGTCTTTAAATTGTGTCCAGCCTTTTTCTGCATCATCTGTTCTCTTTTCCCCAATGTTGTCTTTTAGGGTATTAAAACCTTCAGATGTCCTGTCTCCAGGAGCCTAAAAAACAGACATGGGTAAACTGATGAAGAAAAGCTGTGAGTATAAGGATAGCAGAAAAAGGAACAAATGTGCTTGATCAGGGTTTGTGGGTGACTGGGGAATGGCCAGGCAGGATATAATCATGCAGGTTTTTCATGGGGAGAACAGGTCTGAACAACAAAGCCTGAACTCCAGAATAGGGTTAGCCACACAGAATAAATATTTCTCCAAGTCACACAGCAGTCTAATTTGGACTTTTAATAATGTTGTTCTTTCATCGACACTGCTTGAATATCCTTAAATCTCCACCTAACCTCCTTCTTCTCCTTCTTAGGTAGTGCCTTGGGATCAGGAATGAATTCCTTCCACTCCAGTCTGATGAGTTATAAGGTGGATGATAAGTCCAATACATAATCAAGTTTGCCACATATGGGGAAGGTGGTGCATGAAGGGTCTGGTAGATGTGTTTGGCGGTTTGTGTTTGGCGGCCTGATGCCTTGACGTTTGGGCTGCCAGTGAAGTGTTTCAATGTATTCAGTGCCTTCCCGAATAAACCTTCTCCATTTTGGTTGGTCACATGCCAGGGACTCCCCTGTGTTGGCGGCAATGTTTGATCACTCCAGGAACGCTTTTGAGGACACACTACGATAGGAACATGACATGGACTGAAGTGGCTGAAGGAGAAAGCCCATCAACACCTCAGGGCAATTAGATATGGGCAATAAAGGCAGTGTTGCAACAATGCCCACACAGTGAAAAATGAAATGAAATGAAAATCGCTTATTGTCACAAGTAGGTGTCAAATGAAGTTACCGTGAAAAGCCCCTAGTCGCCACATTCCGGCGCCTGTTCGGGGAGGCTGGTACGGGAATTGAACCGTGCTGCTGGCCTGCCTTCGTCTGCTTTAAAGGCCAGCGATTTAGCCCAGTGTGCTAAACCAGCCCCAGTGGAAGCTAATGTAAAGTTAGCACTTGTTGAGGAATAATCAGTGTTTCAGCAGGCCAGGCAGCATCTGTGGAGAGAGAAACAGAGTTAACATTTCGAGTCCAGATGATCCATCTGAAGAATTACAGATGCTGCCAAGCCTGCTGAGTTTATCCAGCACTTTCTGTGTTTTATTTCAGATGTCCAGCATCTGCAGTATTTTGCTTTTATTTGATTAGGGCAGGCTTGGGTTACATGAGGAAAATATTGCTTATCCAGTCACACATGCTGCAGATACATCTATGCTGATGCTGGGTGGGGACATGTTTCGAGCTCAGCAGTGAAGCCTCCCACAGTTAAATGGCTTGAATGGAAATAAGTGGATTCCATAAGCTCATCCAGTCTGGAATTCCAGATATGGGCCTGAGCAGCAAGTTGAAATTGACCCCATTGAAAATGAAATGAAATGAAAATCGCTTATTGTCACAAGTAGGCTGCAAATGAAAAGTTACTGTGAAAAGCCCCTAGTCGCCACATTCTGGCGCCTGTTCGGGGAGGTTGGGGACGGGGGGGGGGGGGGGGGGGGAAGGAAAATAAAACATTTGTTTTTTTCAACATATGTCCACTATCTACTAACACAGCAATTTCAAATTTCAAAGGAAAAGGCAAAACAGGTAATATTGCTGTGAAATCTTTTTAAGCTTCAAAAAGCTCCTCCATGTTATATTTGACGGAAGTTACTCCATCTTTTAAAGGGCAAGTTGTGAAGTGTTTACTTACGCCCAAGTGTTGCTTGAGGCTGGCACTAAGTCAGCCGACATTTAAAATAAAATCCAGAACTTGCTTTTGCCAAAATTAAATTCTGGGAAGAAAAAATACCCCTTTGACGCAAGTTGCAAAGGAAATTTAGTTCACAGTGAAGGTTACATTTTTCTTGTTGAAATTTTCTCACGATACGGGAGGCACTTGGGCTATACTTCGGAAAAGTATCAGGAATGGAAAAAAAAAAGCAACGGCGACACTTGTATGAATGAAAATAAAAGCTAGAAATAAATCTTTCCAGTCACTATTGCTATGTTAAATGCATTGTGTGAAGAATCTTGAAAATCTGAAAAATGCTGCTCATACTTAGTGCTTGGGGAGAAAGGTTGTCTTTGGAGAGCAACAAACGTATGCAAAACACATTATGACTCAATATGGAAAACTAACGCGAGCTATCTTGTGTCTAACAGATGAATTGTCACTATCTAAATCTCCATCTGTTTCATGGAAAAAAATAAAAGTTCTTTTCTGGCATAAAGATGGGAAACAGTGCTGGAACCTGAGGAAAATCAAAGTTCACCATTTAAGGACCCTTCAGAGATATACAGGCTCCAAAATGCTAAGGGAAAAGATTAATAGCGGTTGGAGGGGATGCTGACAGCTCACTGCAAAGAGAACCACACGGAAAACTGACACTGGAGGACGATGTAGCAAATCAGAATAAAGTTTTCTTTTTTCTCCGCAGTCATGACCTCAAGTCATAGTGCATGAAGTTAATGACGCCCTATTTCTGCATGGAATGGATTGGGGTGGTGCAGTCAGTGACATTTTCAAATCAAATTGACCTCTGCCAGTGACTCTCAAGGGGTCAGAGTGAGTGCACAAACTACTGTACATATGATAAGACACTGACAACAAAGCAGCTTAATGATTGTCTCAGAACGCATTCTATCATCTGGTAGAACTTAAATAGTCAAACAGTAATAACACCAATTAAGATGATTGATTTGCATAAACTTGGTTATTTGTGTTCTCCAACCGCCTTTGTTATTTGTAATAATTTTGCTAAATAGGATAGAAAGCAAATTTGCAAACTGAACCATTTCTTAATGGCCTGTGGCCATGTTGCAGAGGGGGAAACAAATACATAAACACCAAGGTAAGCATTTTCTGAGTCAAACATTGTTTTACTGATAGTCCATCACTCAACTGGGTTCAAAAAATATTAGCATTCCTCGTTCTCTAATAGGCTCTGTTGTATCTACAAAGACTACTGAATGGCTGAAAAAATGGGCAAGGTTGTTAACGGGGGAGTTAGCATTGCCATCTGTTGCTGTACTACATTTGGAGATAGATTGATCCCTGCTGTGAGTCCTCATCACTCTGCCCATTTGTTACATCCACCATTAAAACACAGCACCCTTCCAATTTGTGAGAAGGAATCCAGGATCCTGCCAGACTGCCATATCACAGAGGTCTGAAACTGGCTGATCACATTCAACAATGCAATCCCTCCCCCCCCCCCCCCCCCCCCCCCAACCACCTCTTTTACTGCTTCTCTCCTCCGTCTGATTGCTTCAGTCACAAAACGAAAAAGCTGTTCCTCATCTAGACTCCTACAAAGCTTTCTACTAGACTGGAGGAATGCAGAAATTGTCAAATGCCTATGGACTCCCACTTTTCTCTGCACCAAGACACATTCATGTGCCTATAATAATGGCCACATTTGCACAATGTTTTACGTTACATTAATAACAGCACAAGGCAGGTTATGTATTTTGACACCAGTTCACTCGCCAGAATATAAAAATAAATCAGTGAGCAGAAATAAGATGGATTTTTCGCAGAGGCAGACTCAGACATCTTGGCAATAAGGAATTTCAGAGCCACCTACTGAGTTACCATTTGGGGCCCAATTGGCAGCAGTCCCTGCTTTTTAGTTACACGCCAGATTAGCCCTTTTGGTTTATCTTGTAATAAGTTTAATAGGTTAGTAAATGACATTTATATTAAAATTATTCCTCAATAAAATCTCCATCACTACTGGATTCACTTTTGAAATAACCACATACAGTTGGTAATTCATATAATTTGGGATCTTCTAAATCAAGGGAAAGTAGTAGATTAAAAATAAATTGCAGTGTCCTTCCCATTGTTTCTTATTTCTCAACCCTTGCAAGCTCCTTAACCTGGCACACGCTTTTCCCAATCGAACTGTAATCTATGGACATATGCAAGTATGGGATTTGAAGAGTCGAAAGGTTAGCGCACAGAAGATGCAATACGCAAAAAGTTAGTCACTGCCCAATATTTTTCACCTGTGGCAAAATCGATCGCGTGACCTCACTGCGAACTCACAAAATGTATATATTAGGGAAGTAGATTGAAGTCACATGCAAACCTGAAACTTGAATGTCTGCTGGTCAGGATAATGCATTTTCTCTTTCACTTGTTACATCAGGCCACTTTACATGGCCCTATTTATTCTTGAAATGATCCAGTTTGAACTCAACATCAAAATATGAAACGTGTCAGGATAACACGCTGATTTTGCTGAAATACAACTGGAAACTCTTTATGGGGATGTTTCTGCTCCATTTCTTCAGCCAGTGACTGTTGTTCTGCATTAAGATCCCAGGGAGTTGTGCAGCCTCTGTTATGTCCTCCCATCCAACGTCAATGTCCTCCCGCACTCCAGCAGAGGGCACAGATTGGAAATCAACAGAGGAAAGCCGAGATAATCCCTCGCCCAGCAGCACCAAGGCAACTTGTTGGAGATTCCTCTCCAGCCTTGGGTAACAGCGGCACATTCAAGGTTTGAAGTGGGGACAGCCATGATGATATCACGGATTAGCACACCAGGCAGTGCATTTACTCACTGTACCATCAACCATGCTCTCAAATCCAAAGCTAACGTGGAATTGCGTACTGCAAAAAGGCTTAGCCAGAATCACTCACACATCCATCTTCGGTGTGGTCCGAGTGTAAGAAGCAATGATGAATACTGCCATGTTGACCCAGTGTCCTAGGGGTCATATCCTTACCTCCAGCCAAACAACATTTTTTGATTCCACACTGCTTGGTTGGCAGGGTTGAATTCAGACTTCAACAAGAAACAGAAACAGGAATCCTTTCTGTTTTACTTCATGGAAAAGGAGTACAACTGGAAAAATTATTATATCTGTGCAAGATTGCTAATTTCGAATGTGAAAACGGATTTTTCACTCCCTGTCCATCATCTTGGGTTCAGACAGGTACTCCTCCACAATACCCCACACTAGAGGCCCCATCAAATCTGCCCTGAGGACAATAAATTTATCTGTGCGGCCACAATGCTCCCTATTCATTCAGCGAAACATAACAACTGTGTCTAGTCCCTGAGGGAAACCTTACACCAGCATTCCACATGTAGCCATCCCTCATTCTGTTGGCAGGGCGATCTGGAATGTCAACACCTTATCTGATTAAAATACTTGTCACTGTATTTTTACAAATAATATAGTTGTCTGTAGTGCGACGAATAATCATGAACCATAGAAAAGTGTTTTGTTTTGGTTAAGTTTATTTTTAAACCAATTGTTCCCCTTTCCAACAGCTCCCCTGTGCAACGCACCGCCCTCTGGCACAGAGGCAAGTACAGTAGCCGAGTTGCTCCCAGGCATCTGCAACTAATTTGTTGTTCTCGCAAACAAGTACAGGAGTGCAGCCCAAGCTCAGTCGTTTCTAACCTACCTCTGTCCTCTCCTGTCAGGAATCAGGTGGCTTCCAGTTCAGAGCTTATCTCCGAGGGTCAGTCAGGCAACGTTGATGTAGGCCCAGCTGCACTGGATTGGTCTCGTGAAGAGAATGCATGAGCATCAGCTTCCAATACGAATGTTTCATGGGGAGCTCAAGGAGGGAAATCATAGGAGAGCTGGCCAGCACAAGTGGCTCAAAGATGCACTCAAGCAGAGTATGATCAATGGCAGGTTGGGAATGCACTCCCGTGCTCAGTTGGGTTTGCTTGCTGCTATTTGGAGAGGAGTTGCTTTTTATTGTATTCATTCTTGGGAAATGAGTGTCGCATTTCAGGATCCGTTGATAGGCAACTCAACTGGAGAAATGAAAGGAGACGATGGCTCTTCCGAACAGCGCAACCTGCCACTGATAAATACCAATCAATCAGACACAGAGAGGCTTTCCACACACAGATCAGCCTTACCGGCCATCTGCTTGTGCACAGACTATGAGAGAATAAGAGCAAGAGCCAGGATGTCTGTTGTCACCTCTGTCTAAATGGTTTGTAAGTGCCTTGAGACACAGCAGAGGTTAGATATGATACGAAATATGGAGTAAATGAACGATGTTCTAACATGTGGCACAGAGTGAAGGAGCATTGTTATAGCTGCATCATTTCCCAATGATTCAGGTTCACTCTACAATTTAATATCAAGGCACGGTAGCATTGTGGTTAACACTGTGGCTTCACAGCGCCAGGGTCCCAGGTTCGATTCCCAGCTTGGGTCACTGTCTGTGCGGGGTCTGCACGTTCTCCCCGTGTCTGCGTGGGTTTCCTCCGGGTGCTCCGGTTTCCTCCCACAGTCCAAAGATGTGCAAGTTAAGTGGATTGACTATGCTAAATTGCCCTCAATGTCCACAAAGGGTGAGGTGGGGTTACTGGGATAGGGTGGAGGTGGCGGAATACGGTGGAGGTTTGGGCTTAGGTAGGGTGTTCTTTCCAAGGGTCGGTGCAGACTCGAGTGGCCTCCTTCTGCACTGTAAATTCTATGATTCTATGATATGGGAGGGGAAGCGGAAACAGGTTACCACTTTGGATGATCAGCCATGATCATAATGCATAGCGGAGGAGTCTCAAAGGGTCGAATGGCCTCCTCCGGCTCCTAGTTTCCATGTTTCCATAATTGCAACTGAGGCCAGAGAGGACTTTTCCAAATTTTGTTTTCCCCTTAATGGCTTTGCGTTTTCCTGGTATCCTGGCAACCACTTAATGTAAACTGCCTGTTGGTTAGTTGTCACCAAGAATGGAAGTGGCAAGAGTTGACGCTGGTCTGCCTATATGTTCATGCCTATGAATCATTTTCCTTTCCCCATCACCTGTTCCTGTATATCTGGATCGCGATTGAGAATTCTGACCCTACACCAGAACTTAAAGACAAGATACACAGACACTCCAGTACTAAGGGAGTGTGGCATCATTGCAGATGTGGATTTACAGATGTATTATTAAACCAAGGCCTTGTCTGTCACTCTACAGGTTCAATGGAGACAAACAATGGTAGTATCCAAAGAAGAGCAAGGAAGTCTCATGGTGTCTGGAGCAGCTTAACCACGACCAGCAAAAAACAATTTAATTTGTCACTGGTCTCATAGCTGTCTGGACTAAATTTTGGTCGGCCCCCATTTCCAGGCACGTGGAGTTATGATTCACAACCCGTCTGCTCCTGGTCACATTGAGGCAGGCAACACAAAAACTGCTGCCTCCTCAGTTCCATGATTTGAGTGTGTGTCCAAGAGTGAACCGCACTACTGGTTGGCTGAACATTAAACAATGCCTAATGGCATTCAAGCTGCATACATGTTCTGGCTCGGCTCTGTTCTTAAAGGCCGTCTGTCCCTCTGAATCGGGAATTAAAACAGAAAATGCTGGAACATTCCAGCTGGTCCGGCAGCCTCTGAGGAAAGAGAAACAGAGTTAATGTTTTGAGTCCATTTGACTCTTCTTGGCTCCCTACTTCCCCGACAGATCTATGATGAGGGCTTGGGGCCATTAGGCTGCAACACTGATCAGGGCACCCTTTAAAATGGCGTCCAGATCTCTTTGGAGCTGGTTCCCGGCTCTATGAGGCCCCTCCCTGCCAGAGTAAACCATGTCTTTTGTCTAAGAGACTCAAGATTCCACGAGGAAAAAAAAACTGGTCTGTGCAACTGGAGAGTTAGACGACAGTTTTCTGTCTGAGCCTGGCACTTTATCAAATTCTGGTGAGATTCCCCCCATAGTTTTTCTCTCCACATATGCTGCTAGACCTACTGCGTTTTTATTTCATATTTCCAGCACTCACAGTATTTGTTTTTATTATCCTCTTAAAGGGGAGCTGCACTGATTGAAAGAGGACAGCTGATGGCTAGCAGCATTGCAATTGGTTGAGAAAGAAACAAAATGAAGCGGGCACCAAGGAAGAGAAAAGATTCTCAGGCTCAGCAAGGCAGTGTCGGAGGACTAATGATGGTGGTCAGTGGTGGAGGAGGAAGACCATGTTTGCACCGGGGAGCCGGAGGCAACAAGAAGGAATGACTGCCAAAGGGAGTGAGAGGGGGTGGCCAGGTCAGTTTAAAGATTCTGGTCCCCAGGATGTTCCAGCAGTGCTAGAAAATCCTCCATGACCACACAAAGGGGGTCACGTCATTGAGTCCATCTTCACATGTCATTTCCATCCAACAGGCCTCTCATGCTACTCAAAGTGTCACAATTGCATAATTCATTAGCAGTCCCTAGCTGCTAGGATTCTGTCTCACCCCCACCTTTTCCAGCCTCCACTTCCATCTGGTTATTCAGAATGGAAGGCACGTCACCTTTACACTATGCAACACAATCACTGACATCCGTCACTCTCCCGCAGGACAAAGTTGGACACAATCGTACCGAAGAAAGCAGAACCAGCTGGGGACAAAGATGCCTGCCTCTCCAAGCCTTTGGAGGACATGGTTCTCCACATCAGGGGACCAACTGCAGCAGAGTCTATTGCATTTGACATCACTGAGAACATTCAGGACAATGGCATGTTCCTGCCTCATGCCCCTTTTCAATTCCATCAATTCAGTCCAAAGATGTGCGGGTTAGGTGGATTGGCCATGCTAAATTGCCCGTAGTGTCCTAAAAAGTAAGGTTAAGGGGGGGGGGTTTGGGTTACGGGTATAGGGTGGATACGTGGGTTTGAGTAGGGTGATCATTGCTCGGCACAACATCGAGGGCCGAAGGGCCTGTTCTGTGCTGTACTGTTCTATGTTCTATGTTGTATCTCACCCTCACCCACCTATTGGTACGAAGTGCAAACTGCAGGTGGTATGACCATGGGCCTCTCGCTTTCCACCCTAACCCATTCCCTCAACCCAACCCTCCCTTTGTGATGTTCTCCTTTCAAACACTGAAGGACTGCTACCTGTCCAGCCAAAGCAGCCCCAGAAGGAAGACAAAAGCTAAACTATACTACTACTGAAGAAGCAGCTACTTAATCAGACACTTGCAGCCATCTCAGTTTGTGGTACTGCCCAAACTTTAGAGAGCAGCATGGAGTCAGGGGCAGCAAGTGGTCAATCACTAGGCACGAGTTGACAGCAGCCAGGCAGACGGCAAGGACAGCGTGGACGCTGGTCAACTGTGAGAGGTGGCACATGAGTTTTGATACGGGGAACTCAGATGATGATATAAATGGGACGGTGTATATGGGGACACTGATGAGGATGTACACTGGAATGCTTGGTATTGGCAGGCGTTCCATGCAACCAGCTGTCACTGTGAAGGAGCACGGAGGAATCAGGCTCCAACATGGCACGGGAACCCATCTGTTCAACCGTGGAAGTGGAGGCAAAACTCCATGACAGCACTCGTGGACCAAGCCATGATGCAGCATCCAGTGGCTGCAGTAACCCAATTTCTCAGTGCCGCAATGGAGGTCATGATGCTCATGCTCACTGGACTGCAGACTCAGAATGCGACCATCATGGCTGTCGATCCAAGTGGTGGTGGGTGGGAGGAGAGGAGGCGGGGGAGCGGCAAAGGCAGCCAACCATGTGTAGTGGAGTTATCCCAGGGGTGGGCAAACTACGGCCTGCGGGCCGCATGCGGCCCGCCAAAGGTCTTTATGCGGCCCACCAAGATCAAGTCATTAAAAAAAAAAAATTTTTTTTTTTTAAATTAAAAATTTTTTTTTTTTTTTTAATAAGGTTAATGGGGGGGGGGGGGCTGTTGGGTTACTGGTATAGGGTGGATACGTTGACTTGAGTAGGGTGATCATTGCTCGGCACAACATCGAGGGCCGAAGGGCCTGTTCTGTGCTGTACTGTTCTATGTTCTATATGAGGCGCCCAGAATCATAACCAGGTGAAGCGCCATTTTTGAAAAGTAGAGAAAAAGAGGGCTAAAGGCAGGATGCCACCGGGGGAAGCGCTGAGGTATATGCCGCATGCTAATTGGTTACAACCTGGACTATTAATTAATATACTATGCGGCCCTTAAAAATTGTGAATTTCTGAATGTGGCCCTTGCACGGAAAAGTTTGCCCACCCTTGAGTTATCCCATGTCCCCGAGCAACTAACCTCTGGTTCCTGGGAAATGAAACTTGATGTTAAAAGGATAATTTTAATTTAAAGGATAAGACATGTCAGCAGAGCTTCAAGCTGTGGTCTGCTCTTCTTGCTCCATGTGGGAGACCAAGAATGTTTCCGGTTCCCAGGACCACCATGTGTGAAGGAAGTGTCTCCTGCTGCCGCTCCTGGACCCTCAAGCTTCAGAGGTGGAGCAGCTGCTGGGAACACTTGGGAGCATCCGCGAAGCGGAGAGTACCGTGGATAGTACGTATAGAGAGGTGGTCACTTGCAAGCTCAGACTCCACAGGCAGGAAGGGAATGGGTGACCAGCAGGCAGAGCAAGAGAGCTAGTAGGCAGTACAGGAATCTCCTGTGGCCATTCCCCTGCAAAATAGATATATATCGCTTTGGATACTATTGAGGGGAATGACCTCTCAGGGGAAAGCAGCAATAGCCAAATTCATTGCAACATGGTTGGTTCTCTTGCAGAAGGAAGGAGCAAAAAGTGTGGGAATGCAATAGTTATAGGGGACTCAACTGTACGGGGAAAATATAGATGTTTCTGTCATGCAAATCAGACTCAAGGGTAATGTGTTGCCTCCCTGGTGCTCGGGTCAAGGATGTCTTGGAGCAGTTACAGGATATTCATAGATACATAGATCATACAGTGCAGAAGGAGGCCATTCAGCCCATCGAATCTGCACCGACCCACTTAAGCCCTCCCTTCCACCCTATCCCCATAACCCAATAACCTCTCCCAGTCTTTTTGGACACTAAGGGCAATTTAGCATGGCCAATCCACCTAACTTACACATCTTTGGACTGTGGGAGGAAATCAGAGCGCCCGGAGGAAACCCACGCAGACACGGGGAGAACGTGCAGACTCCGCACAGACAGTGACCCAGCGGGGAATCGAACCTGGGACCCTGGTACTGTGAAGCCACGGTGCTAGCCACATGTGCTACTGTGCTGCCCATGCATTCTGGAGGGGGAATGTGAACAGCCAGTGGTCGTGGTACACATTGGCACAAATGGCATGGTAAAAAAAGGGACGAGTTCCTGAAAACAGAATATAGGGAGTTAGGAAGAAAGTTGAGAAGTCGAACCTCAACGATAATGATGTCAGGATTACTACCAGCGCCACATGCTGGTCAGAGTAGAAATAGCAGGATATATCAGATACATACGTGGCTGAAGAGATAGTGTGAGGGGAAGGGTCACAGGTTCCTGGGGCATTGGGACCGGTTCTTGGGGAGGTAGGATGTGTACAAACTGGATGGGTTACACCTGGGCAGATCCAGGACTGATATCCTTGGGAGGGTACTTGCTGGAGCAGTTGGGGAGGGTCTAAACTAATAAGGCAGGGAGATGGGAACCTATGTAACGATACCGAGCAGGGGAATCAAGAACAAGAGAAAAACACAGCAAGGAGAATAAGAAAAGTGATAGTCAGAGAAACCAAGGGCCACTAAAAAATAGTGGGGACCTGTCAAGGAATATTAAAAGGATTAGCCTTAAGGTTTTGTACCCGAATACTCAGAGCGTTCAAAATAAAATGGATGAATTTAGTTGCGCAGATAGATGTAAAGGGGTATGATTTAGTTGGGATTACAGACACATGGCTCCAAGGTAACCAAGGATGGGAATTAAACATTGAGGGCTATTCAGTTTTTAGGAAGGACAGACAGAAAGGAAAAGATGGTGGACTTGCATTGTTGATTAAAGAAAATATTGATTCAATATTGAGGAAAGATATTAGCATA
Source organism: Scyliorhinus canicula (assembly GCF_902713615.1). NCBI lineage: Eukaryota > Metazoa > Chordata > Chondrichthyes > Carcharhiniformes > Scyliorhinidae > Scyliorhinus > Scyliorhinus canicula. The sequence goes on from NC_052154.1 coordinate 19,183,437, forward strand.
GACAATGTGGAATCTGTATGGGTCGAGTTAAGAAAAACCACGGGGCAAAAACCATTCACACGGGCAGTATGCAGGCCACAAAACTGCAGTGCTAATGTTGGAAATAGCATTATTCAGGAAATCAGAGATGCATGTCTTAAAGGAACATCTGATTATGGGTGTCTTTAATCTACATATAGATTGGGTGACTCAAATTAGCCACAATACAATAGAGGAGGAATTTCTGGAGTGTGCACAGGATGCTTTTCTGGACCAGTATGTTGTGGAACCAACAAGGGAGCAGGCCATTTTTAACATGTGTGTTGTGCAATGAGAAAGGGTTAGTTGGCAACGTAGCTGTGAGAGAACCCTTGGGGGTGAGTGATGATAATATGATAGGATTCTTTATCATGCTGGATAGTGAGGTACTTGTTTCTAAGATGAGGGCCCTGAATCTTAATAAAGGTAACTATGATGGTATGAGGCATGAATTGGCTACGATGGACTGGTAAACATTACTGAAAGGAAGGACAGTGGACAGGCAATGGCAGGCATTCAAGGAACGATTAGGTGAACTCCAAAACTTGTTTATTCCTATTTGGCGCAAGAGTAGAAAGGGAACTGTGTCCAAACCATGGCTTACAAGGGAAATTAGAGATAGTATTAGATTCAAAGAAGAGGCATTCAAGTTAGCAAGAAATAGACCCGAGGCTTGGGAACAGTTTAAAATTCAGCAAAGGAGGACCAAGGGATTGATTAAGAAGGAGAAAATGGAATCTGAAAGCAAGACAGTGTGGACATAAAAGCTGACTGTAAAAGTTTCTATACGTATGAAAAGTGAAAAAAATTGGTCAAAATGAATGTAGCTCAGAAACGGGGGAATTCATAACGGGGAACAAAGAAATGGCTGAGGAACTAAATTCGTACATTGTTTCTGACTTCACATAGGAAGACATGAATAATGTACCAAAGTTCTGAGATACAATGTTTTACTGGGGAGCTGAAGGAAATGAGTATTAGTGGAGAAATAGTTTATGGGTAATTAATGGGATTGAAGGCAGATAAATCTCCAAGGCCTGATAATCTTCATCCCAGAGTACTTAAGGAAGTTACTCTAGAAATAGTAGATCTATTGGCAGTCATTTCGAAAATTCTTTGGACTCTGGAATGGTTCCTACAGTTTGGAGGGTAGTTAATATAAACCCACTATTTGAAGAGGGAGGTGGAGAGAAAACAGGGAACTATAGACCAATGAGCCTAACATCGTTAGTAGGCAAGTTGCAAGAGTCCATTATCATGGGTTTCATGGCAAGCATTTGGAAAGCAGTGGTATAATCAGACAAAGTCAGCATGGATTTATGAAAGGGAAGTCATGATGATGGGATGGTTTAGCTCAGTGGGCTAAGACAGCTGGCTTGTAATGCAGAACTAAGACTAGCAGCGCGGGTTCAATTCCTGCACCAGCTTACCCGAACAGGTGCCGGAATGTGGCGACTAGGGGCTTTTCAAAGTAACTTCATACTTGTGACAAGAAAAGATTATTATTATTATGCTTGACCAATCCACTGGAAATCTTTGAAGATGTGACTAGTAGAGTTGACCAGGGAGACCCGATGGATGTGGTTTATTTAGATTTTCAGAAGGCTTTCGACAGAAGGCCCGTACCAGCCTCCCTGAACAGGCGCCGGAATGTGGCGACTCGGGGCTTTTCACAGTAACTTCATTTGAAGCCTACTTGTGACAATAAGCGATTTTCATTTCATTTCATTTCGGATCTCACATAGCAGATTAATATGTAAAGTTAAAGCTGATGGGATTGTGGGTAGTGTCTTGAGATGGATGGAAAGCTGGTTAGCAGACAGGAAGCAAAAAGTTGGAATAAATGAGTCTTTTTCCGATTGGCAGGCAGTGAATAGTGGGGTACCGCAGAGATCTATGCTGGGACCCCACCTGCTCACATTATATATTAATGGTTTGGACGAGGGAACTAAATGTAGCATTTCCAAATTTGCAGATGGTACCATGTTGGGTGGGAGGGTGAACTGTGAGGAGGGTGCAAATGCTTCAATGGGATTTGGACAGGCTGAGTGAGTGGGCATATGCATGGCAGATATAACATGGATAGGTGTGAGGGTATGCACTTTGGTAGCAAAAATAGGAAGGCTGATTATTATTTGAATGGGTGTAAATTGAGAGAGGTGTAAACACAGCAAGACCTTGGTGTTCTTGTGCATTAGTCGCTGAAAGTAAGTGTGCAGGTACATCAGGCAGTAAAGAAGGCAAATGGTATGTTGGCCTGCATAGCGCGAGGATTTGAGTATAGGAATAGAGATGTTTTACTGCAATTCTATAGGGCATTGGTGAGGCCACACCTGGTGTGTTGTGTGCAGTTCTGGTGTTCTTATCTGAGGAAGGATGTTCTTGCTATGGAGGGAATGCAGGGAAAGTTTATCAGGACGATTCCTGGGACAATGGAACTGTCATATGTGGAGACACTGTGGGCGGTATTTTCCGCTCCCGATAAAAATCGGGATGGCCGTCGTGAAATCGGCTGAGGTTCACGATGGCCTCCGGGCCTGCTCCCCGCACCTAATTCACCCCCACCCAGGGGGCTAGGAGCGGGCCCCCGTCTTTCCCGGCCGCGACCTTGTCGCGCCGGAAATGACGCGGAAACGGCGCTTTTCTGATGTCATCCGCGCATGCGCAAGTTGCCGGTTCCAACCCGCGCATGTGCGGATGACATCAGCGCTCAGACGGCACGTACCCGCGCATGCGCGGTGCCGTCTTTCTCCACAGCCGCCCGGCAAGACGTGGCGGCTTGATCTTGCCGGGCGGCGGAGGAGAAAGAGTGCGTCCGTTTTGGACGCTGGCCCGACAATCGGTGGGCACCGAGAATCTCGGGGGGGAGAATCGCTGGGGGCACCAGGGGGGCGTAAAAAATGTCGGGAGGCCCTCCCACGATTCTCCCACGCCACGTGGGGAGCGGAGAATTCCGCCCACATTAGTGAGGATTATATTCATTGGATTTCAGAAGGGTGAGGGGGAATCTCATAGAAACTTATAGAATTCTAACAGGATTTGACCGGGTAGATCCTGAAAGAATATTCCCAATGGAGGGGGGAGTCCAGAACTAGGGTTCATAGTTTGAGGATAAGGGATAAATCTTTTAGGACTGAGGTGAGGTGAAATGTATTCACCCAGGGAGTGGTGAATCTGTGGAATTCACTACCACAGAAAGTAGTTGAGTTGAAAACATTGGGTGCTATTCTCCTGTCTCACGGCGCTTTCGCCTGAACGAAATGAGGCCAGTGAATAGCGGGTGAAGCCAAAAACGAAAACCACGGCAGGCATCAAACAGTTTGTGATGCAATCAGCCTGCTCCCATAGGGGAAAACAGGATCTCGCCGTAGCATGGAGAGAAGTCAATTCTCACCATTTAAGCCTTATTTCCATACAATTAACAAGAGCAACCACATATCCAATGGCCTCCTGTCATTAGTGGCCTCCCCAGCAAGTGGTCACGCTGGTGCCAACCAGTACTCCTTTTGATAAACGTGAACCTGGCAGAAGGGCTTCTGTGAGAAGCCGAGGAGGTGCGTAGCCATCTTTGCGAACAGGCAAAGAGCCCTGAGGCGCTGTGCCTGCCAGCCCAGTGCTCAGCGAGGGGGGGGGGGGGGCTCCGAAGGGGTGGGCTGCCATGGGAGGATGGGGGGGAGGTGCTGAGGGGGGGGAGCAACCACGCGTGGCACCACCATGCCAACCCCTGGATCGTGTGTATCCGTTCCAGGGTCAACCTTTGTCCCTGCCCGTCTGCCCCACCGACCATCCATAACCCCCTCTGACTACCGAGGCCTCTGCCTGTGCGGCTGAAGGCTATTACTAATAGGGAATTGGCAATCATGGGTAAGTGAGCACTTTGCACAACCCAAGTGGATTCCTGTGGGTAGGCGGGCCATGTAGCATGTGGGAGTCATTGCCTAGCATCCCAATGTCACCCTGATGCATTGTGCCTGAACACTGCGGGAGGCAATAGCACACATGCCGCAGCCAACATCTGAACACCCAGGGGTTGGGACACAGTTCCAGGGACATGTCCATGGCCGGAGGGTGGGTGAGCGCCACGGGGAGGGAGAAATGCCTGGAGAGATGGGCCAAGGGTTCGAAGGTCGGCCCATATTGCGAAAGAAAGTGACATAGGCACCATACTGGTTGTACACAAGGGTGTGCATTGTGTGTAATAATTCCCTAGACTCCCAATGGTGCCGCCCCTTCCCCCCCACCCTCTCACCCCCTACCTACCCCCCTCCTCACTGCCCTAGTGCCCTCAGTGATCCTCAATGTGCTTAGCTCTACTGCTACGTCTAGATGTCTTCTCAGGATGCAGTTCTGAGGTGAAAGCAGTCAGCTGCTTACTTCGTCCTGTGGCCTTCGATGCCCCTGGTGGGCATCCTCTGGGGCTCTGGGATCAGAGGGCCCCGGCTCACTTGTCGGTAGCGCGTGCACAGCCATGCCACCCTGTCCCGTGTGCTGGCTGTGAGGCGTGGCCTCATCAAAGGGGTGGAAATCAGGGGAGCTGGTGCCACCATCGCCATTCCATGGGACGGGGCCGGGTATCCACCCAGCACCCCTTCTCCCACTCAGTGTCCATAAGGCCCTGGGGTTCACCTTCGGATGGAGGGGCAGCTGGTTCGAGCCCCAGATGCCCCTGCATAATCTGCCTCTGCCAGCCCTGGCGGTTCCCCATGGTCCGCACACTGGTGTCGATGTCTTCAGTAATGCTCCTCAGTAATTGGGCTATGCTCTGCTCTGTAACTGGACAAGCTCTGTAACGCCTTGACCATTCGCATCTGAGAGCGGCTATGGGCCAGTGGAGTGCCGCTGACATCTCCCTCTGAATGTTCCGGCTGCTCCCTAATGTCTCCATCAGCTCTGGGATGACCTCTACCACAGGCTCACCATCAGTGTGGGCCCCAGCTGGGTCCTGGGATCCAGCAGACCTCTGACTGTTGTCTTGGTTGGGAGTTCCTGCCTCCACCTGATTTACATCAGCAGCCGTGTGGTGCTCACCAAACTGTGCCCCAGAAGCCTGACCACTAACATTTCCCACCGAGATGTGTATCTGCGTTGGCGGAGGGTGGAGATGACAGCGGTGATGCGACGATTATGGTGGCATCCTCGGAGCTCTCCTCCGAGGTGTTACCCTGGGAGTCAGGAGAGGGGGCCACCCGGGATGGGCCGGCGCCATTCACTGGAGGACCTGCAACAGATTGGACACGAGGTTAGTGCGATGATGGCTCGGTCAGAAAAGCAATAACAACTCACATCTGACAGGCCGTTTGGATGGGGCCCGGTGGTTCCTCACCTCTGCAGCATCCGCCAGCCTCCGTGTTGGTGACCACGCTGTCCTCGGCCACCCCAGTCACCTCCAGGGCATACTCCTCAACGGTGGTGAGGATTCTTATGTCCACCACACCACTGCGAGGCTTGGCCCTGTCCTAGTGACTGTGGAAGATATTCCTGAGGATACACAGAGAGGGCATCATTAGCTACATGTGTGGTTCACAGTGATGGGGAGGGGGGAGGGATGTGAAGGGAGGGTTGGGGGGGTGAAGGGAGAGGAGGGGTGGAAGGGGGGTTGGGGTTGGCATGAAGAGTTGGGGGATGGATGTTCGTGTGGGCGTGGGAAAGGGGGGGCAATGGTGGGCATTGATGTCAACTCACTCTTGCTGCCTATGGCCGGCACAGTAGCACAGTGGTTAGCTCTATTGCTTCACAACGCCAGGGTTCCAGTTTCGAGTGTAGCGACAAGGGGATTTTTGCAGTAATTTCATTATACTGTTAATGTAAGCCTACTTGTGGCACTAATGAAGATTATTATTATTATTATTATTACTATGGGGCAGGTTTTACATAGAATTTACAGTGCAGAAGGAGGCCATTCGGCCCATCGAGTTTTCAGCGGCTCCCGGAAAGAGCACCCTACCCAAGGTTAACACCTCCACCCTATCCCCATAACCCAGCAACCCCACCCAACACTAAGGGCAATTTGGACACTAAGGGCAATTTATCATGGCCAATCCACCTAACCTGCACATCTTTGGACTGTGGGAGGAAACCGGAGCACCCGGAGGAAACCCACGCACACACGGGGAGGATGTGCAGACTCCGCACAGACAGTGACCCAAGCCGGAATCAAACCTGGGACCCTGGAGCTGTGAAGCGATTGTGCTACCCACAATGCTACCGTGCTGCCCCAGCAGGTTGTCGACCTTATTCCGGCACTGGAAGCCAGTCCCCCTGGACGCATTCCTGGCACTCACAGCCACCCTCACTTTGTCCCAGGCAGCACTGGCAACCCTATGGCTGACCCTCTGGGACCCTCGGGGGAACAAGACATCTCTCCTAGCCTTCACTGTATCTAGGAAACTCCCCAGATCTGCTTCCTCGAATCTTGGGACTGGTCTCTTGGGCGCCATTGTTGTGTGCTGGCTGGGGTTGGCTGATCAAGTGCTGCTTAAGTGCTGCTCGACCGTGTTAGTGGGCGGCTGGCGAGCATGATGCTGGCGAATCAGCTGGTGAGCCTCCTTTTGGGCTGAGAAGCCCCTGGGGCCTCGTTAAGTGAACCAATTTACATTGAATAACATTGCCGGCCTCGCTGGACCGAGAGTCAGGAAGCTTGTGGCAGTTCCTGCTTGCTACAACACTTCGAAATATTCCCGGAGAATCGCACCCATTGTGTAATTTCAAGAAGGGATTAGATATAGCTCTTGGGGCTAAGGGGTTCAAGGGATATGGGGGGAAGGCGGGATCAGGGTATTGAACTTGATGATTAGCCATGGTCAGAACGAATGACTAAGTAGGCTTGAAGGGTCGAATGGCGGTGTAAGCTCGAAGGGCCGAAAGGCCTCCTCCTGCTTCTAATTGCAATGTATGTTTCCATGTGAACATCGTGGCAATATTACTGCATTACCAATCCAGGAGCCTGCACCAATGTGTCAGAGACATGAGGTCAAAGCAGCTGGAAGAATTTAAATTCAATTAATTACATCAACTTGGAATCAGAAGCTAGTCTGAGTAATGAAGTTCATGAAAGCAATGAAGTTCAGGAAGCAAAGTACTGCACACACCCCTGTCAGCATCAACGGGGCCGAGGTGGAGATGGTTAGCAGTTTCAAATTCCTAGGGGTGCACATCACCAATAATCTGTCCTGGTCCACTCACGTCGACGCTATCACCAAGAAAGCACAACAGCGCCTATACTTCCTCAGGAAACTAAGGAAATTCGGCATGTCCACATTAACCCTTACTAACTTTAACAGATGCACCATAGAAAGCATCCTATTGGGCTGCATCACAGCCTGGTATGGCAGCTGCTCGGCCCAGGACCGCAAGGAACTTCAGAGAGTCGTGAATACCGCCCAGTCCATCACACGAACCTGCCTCCCATCCATGGACTCCATCTACACTTCCCGCTGCCGGGGGAAAGCGGGCAGCATAATCAAGGATCCCTCCCACCCGGCTGACTCACTTTTCCAACTTCTTCCATCGGGCAGGAGATACAGAAGTCTGAGAACACGCACGAACAGACTCAAAAACAGCTTCTTCCCCACTGTCACCAGACTCCTAAATGACCCTCTTATTGACTGACCTCATTAACACTACACCCTGTATGCTTCAACCGATGCCAATGCTTATGTAGTTACATTGTATATCTTGTGTTGCCCTATTATGTATTCTCATGTATTTTCTTGTATTTTCTTGAATTTTGTTTAATTCCCTTTTCTTCCATGTACTGAATGATGTTTTTTTTTTTTAATTTTAGAGTACCCAATTATTTTTTCCAATTAAGGGGCAATTTAGCGTGGCCAATCCACCTACTCTGCACATTTTTTTTTTGGGTTGTGGGGGCGAAACCCACGCAGACACGGGGAGAATGTGCAAACTCCACACGGACAGTGACCCAGAGCCGGGATCGAACCTGGGACCTCAGCGCCGTGAGGCGGTTGTGCTAACCACTAGGCCACCGTGCTGCCCCTGAATGATCTGTTGAGCTGCTTGCAGAAAAATACTTTTCACTGTACCTCGGCACACGTGACAATAAACAAATCCAATCCAATCCAATCCAAATTACTGGACTGTAACAAAGACCCATCTGGTTCAGGATGTTCATTCTGCCACCTGCTTCGGTGTAAAACGATCCTGAGGTGGTGCAGAATATGAAGCCACTCAGATATTGTTCCTTGGCGAGATGGAGTTAGGAGATTGGAGCCTGAAAACCTGGGGTAGGATTTTAAGGACGGGGTTCCCAGGGGCTGTGGGGGGTGGTGGTGTGTATGGAGGGCCCTGGGGAGGGTCCGAAGGAGGCAATTGCAGGGCCGAGGGGTAGGTCGGGAAAGGGGGACCCGGAGCTCCAACGTACTGAAGGGGAGGGCGCCCAACTCGAAGATGGCCTTCAGAGTGAAACACCCCCCACCCCTCTTCCCATTTGAGATGGGGAAAAGGGTTTTTGTCAGTTTCCCCCCCCCCCCCTGCCTATACCCGCCAACCTGAAAATTGAGGCTGGATGAGAAGAGGCCCTGAACAGATGAAAGGGTGAGATTGCTACCAGAGGCCCTGCCTACCCATGCATGAAATTTCATCTAGGTTTGGGCAAGTGGTTCCCGGGGGGAATCCAATCCATTCAATTTTACACTAATTCAAAGACACCTCATCTACAAGTTGGATGGTTGCCCTTAATATCACACTAGCGAGAAGTTCCTTATGACCATTCCTGACACCCATGATTCAGGCATGGTGCACCACACCAGTGCCTTTACCAGCATGCAGGCTACTAACGGAAGCAGCCAGAAGTGCACTGGGCAGCATTTTCTTCCTTTGGGGCTTGAGGAGTGCCAATATCAGTGGCAATAGAACGTAGAACATACAGTGCAGAAGGAGGCCATTCAGCCCATCGAGTCTGCACCGACCCATTTAAACCCTCACCTCCACCCTATCCCCGGAATCCAATAACCCCTCCTAACCTTTTTTGGCCACGAAGGGCAATTTAGCGCGGCCAATCCGCCTAACCTGCATGTTTTTGGACCGTGGGAGGAAACCAGAGCACCCGGAGGAAACCCACACAGACACGGGGAGAACGATAGCATTGTGGATAGCACAATTGCTTCACAGCTCCAGGGTCCCAGGTTCGATTCCAGCTTGGGTCACTGCCTGTGCGGAGTCTGTACATCCTCTCCATGTGTGCGTGGGTTTCCTCCCACATTCCAAAGATGTGCAGGTTAGGTGGATTGGCCATGATAAATTGCCCTTAGTGTCCAATATTGTCCTTAGTGTTGGGTGGGGTTACTGGGTAATGGGGATAGGGTGGAGGTGTTGACCTTGGGTAGGGTGCTATTTCCAAGAGCCAGTGCAGACTCGATGGGCCAAATGGCCTCCTTCTGCACTGTAAATTCTATGATAAACGTGCAGACTCCACACATACAGTGACCCAGCGGGGAATCGAACCTGGGACCCTGACGCTGTGAAGCCACAGTGCTATCCACTTGTGCTACCCTGCTGCCCCATGGAACAATTTCTCAGCCTTCATGTGTTTACTGGCCTCCATATTTTCCTACCTACAACATTAACTGCACTTTCAAAGTAATCCATGGCATTCTACTTGAGATATGCAAGATACTTTTTTCTTGTAATCATTTCCCACTTCCTTGTCCTGTCTGAAACATATGTGTTATTAATTAGATTTGTATTATCATTTAAGGGTTAAATTTGAACCTGCGACAATACAAGATGAAAAGACTTTAAGACGCATTTGAACACAATTCATTCAACAAAAAAAAACGTGGATGATATTTCTGTTGTTTCCATTTTTCTTTCTCTATTTTCATAAAATAATGGGTGCAAATCTAAGATGAGTGCTGGAACCGAGGGATTAGGGGGTATATGTGCACAAGTCATTGAAGGTGGCAGCAAGTAGAGAAAGTGGTTATAAGGGATTTCCCGTTGATGCCAACCCACACCTCTGGGAGACCCACAGGTGGGGATGTGCTGTGAACGCAATAAATCTGAGACTGTCAGAGATGAGCTCCAGGGCCGTTGTGCCCAACATACAGTGCAGAAGGAGGCCATTTGGCCCATCGAGTCTGCACCCACCCACATAAGCCCTCACCTCCACCCTATCCCCAATAACCCCTCCGACCCTTTTTGGACACTAAGGGCAATTAAGCATGGCCAATCCACCTAACCTACACGTCTTTGGAATGTGGGAGGAAACCGGAGCACCCGGAGGAAACCCACGCATACAAGGGGAGAACATGCAGGCTCCGCACAGACAGTGACCCAGTGGGGAATCGAACCTGGGACCCTGGCGCTGTGAAGCCACAGTGCTAATCACTTGTGCTACCGTGCTGCTCAATAATGTACACATATGATACTGAAGAACCTTTATAATATTTTACAGTATAACCACTCTTTGGGTAAAGAGGTTTCTTGTGTACTCCCTATTGTATTTATTGGTGATTATTTTATATTTATATTTGTGGCCTCTATTGTTGATATGACCTGCAAGTGAACTCATCGCCTCGATGTCTACTTTATCAAAACCTTTTCATAATCGTGAAAACCCCTCTTCCAGCGAAAAGAGTTCTAGCCTATTCAGTTTTTCCTGACAGGCATAACTCCCAGTTCTAGTATCATTATAATGAATCTTTTATTGCACCTGCTTCAGTGCTTCCATATCCTTTCAAAAGTATGGAGATCACAACTGTTCACAAATGCTCTACCTAATGAGTTGTGGCCAGTGACACTGAACTCAAGATGAATATCTACTGTAAAATCCAAAATATAAATCAGGCCTGTGCTTCCACAATATGACAATGCATGTTAGGAGCAACTTTCTGAAGGCCTCAAGCACAGCTTCACTCAGGTTGTAGCAGAGTGCCAGGAAACTGTTGGTGGCCTGCATAACCCGCCCATCCATTTCGTCTACTGCAGCGCTGACTAGGTTTACTTTGGCAAATTTCCTGAGCCCACTAATCTTTTTCCTCTTTTGTCTCCAAGTCCCCGTGGATATTGGAGACTGCATTTACCCTGACAGCTACCTCCTGCCAGGAAACCAGCGTATTTCGTTTGAGAGGAGTGCCCTGCCAGGTCAACGATGGCGACTCTCTGTGATTTTTCGAACACTCCAAATAAATGGAGACAATTTGCTTCTTCTTGCAGTCATGTCTTTCTCTGTCCAGTAACAAATTATGTTTACCTTTAAGTAGTAGTTACAACCTCAGGATTTACTCAGGCTGAATTTTCTAAGCACAGTGAGCCTCTGAAGGTAGGCCTAGTCTGATCTGGGAGCTCACTGTGCGTAGGTAATTTGGCCTCCGTAAATTCCACAAGATACGTTCCGTGACCTCACAGTGAGTGCAAAACTTGCCATCCCATGACAGCATTGATGTATCTCCAAAGATAGAATAATTCCCCGATAATCAATAACCCAGAGATTAAACCCCTTAACCCTGAGTTTGCAGCTCAAATATACCAGTGAAGTAGTTTCCCAGGCATGTTAGGCCCAGATTTCACTTTCCTAGTTTTTAAAAAATAAATTTAATGTACCCAATTATTTTTTTCCAATTAAGGGGCAATTTAGCCTGGCCAATCCACCCACTTTGCACATCTTTGGGTTGTGGGGGTGAGACCCACGCAGACACAGGGAAAATGTGGAAACTCCACACAGACAGTGACGCGGGGCCAGGATATTTCAGTGTAGATATACACTGAAATATTTAAACATAAATATAACAGAAGTAATAAACATGAAAAAAACAGAAGACTATGACAATTTGTTAACTCAAACCTGAGGGGCGGAATTCTCCCCTCCCAGGCCGGGTGGGAGAATCGTGGGGGGGTCCGCTCTTTCACCTCCCGCGATTCTCCCACCTGCCCCCAAATTGGCGTGTTGCGTTTTGCGACACGCTGCTCGGAGAATCGCAGGCTGCCGTTTTTCACGGCGGCCCGCGATTCTCCGACCCGGATGGGCCGAGCGGCCTGCCGTTCGCGACCGTTTCACGACGGCGGCAACCACACCTGGTCACTGCCGTCATGAACACGGTGTGAGATGCCCGTTCGGGGCTTGTGTGGGGCCTAGAGGGGACTGAGCACCACGACCGTGCTCGGGAGGGGACAGGCCCGCGATCGATGCCCACCGATCGTCGGGCCGGCGTCTCAATGGGACGCGCTCTTTCCCCTCCGCCGCCCCGCAAGATCAAGCCGCCACGTCTTGCGGGGCGGCGGAGGGCAAGACGACAACCGCGCATGCGCAGCTGACGTCATTAGTCGCGTCGGCCATGTCATTCTCGGCAGGCCGGGCCTTGACGCCACGACAAGGCCCCGCAGCCGAGTTTCCCAGCACGGCCCTCATAGCCCCCCGGCGGGGGGAGAATAGGGGGCCAGGAGAGGCCTCCGACGCCGTCGTGAACCTCTCTGGGTTTCACGACAGCGTCGGGCCTTTGGGAGAATTCCGCCCTATGTTCTCCCACCGGAGATGAATAGCAACTGAGCCCAAATCCGGAAGCAAATCCCAATCCTTTGCCATGTAAATGTATGCACAGCGGGGATCACGAGGGATTTGGTCGCAAATCCCACCATCGGATGCCCCGATAGCGAGGTCCGGCGACTGGGGCCTCCTCCTCCCCCTACACCTCCCCGCAACAAAATTCCCCTCCTCCCCGGGATTTTCTGGATCACTCCACCCCCGCACAATATGAGGGTGACCTGACCCACCCCCCACGATCCCCCACCAGAGACCCCTAATTACAGAGACCCCCAGCAGATTGTAGAGACTCTTCAAGTATTTTTCACGCATTTTAAAGAAGCAAATATAAACAATTGATATTTGCTTGGAGTCACTGAACAGTACAGACTGTGGTACATCCCCCTCGAAAGCATAAGATTAATGAGGTTGAATGGCTATTTTCTACACGATAATAATCTTTATTGTTACAAGTAGGCTTCCACTAACACTGCAATGAAAAGCCCCAAGTCGCCACATTCCGGCGCCTGTTCGGGTACACTGAAGGAGAATTCAGAATGTCCGAATTACCTATCAGCACGTCTTTCGGGACTTCTGGGAGGAAACCGGAGCATCCAGAGGAAACCCACACAGACAAGGGGAGAATGTGCAGACTCCGCACAGACAGTGACCCAAGCCGGAAATTAACTTGGGACCCTGGCACTGTGAGGCCAAACTGCTAACCACTATGCTACTGTGAGGTGAATACATTGGGGAAACTGAGGATTAATGGCTTGAAAAAAGGATGAACGCAATTTTAACTTCATTTCTGGGCAGTGTGAGGAGCAAATGGGAAAATCCATGTACAATGCAGTATGAAGTTCCAGTGCATTTGGCCACTTGGATCTTGTTTGAATTGTGTAAGGTAGTCTCCAGCTTGAAGCCTTTGGTGATGGCATAAACAATGGCTTGTGAAAATGGATGTCGGAGGGGGCATGTGGGGCAGGATGGGGAATACGAGAGAATGGTGTTTGGCCTAAGCTTAGCACTGCAGTTATGTGAGAGGAAAAGGGAAGCTCGGGGCTTCTCCCAGTCTGCGAGAATCCAAACAGAAATTTGAGAAGAAGACATGCAGTGCCCTATTCCATTTACTCTGTTGCCTCTTGCCAGGTTTAAATGTGGGCCCTGGGGCCCCAAGGGTTTCTTGATTTTCTAGTTAAATTGCTTTGCGGAGGCAATGACGTAAATTGGTCCGTGGCTTTCAAAGGCTGAGCAGGTCCTCATTTGTTTGGGGTGGTCTTCAATGATGAACAATTTTATTTGCCAAATTTAAATGACGGATGGGATTATGATGGAACATCCATTTTTATTATACACCCACATGGTTCACACTGGATCACTGGGCTATCTAGTCCATCAGGACTGTGCATCTCACTGTACTCCTGGAGTTCTGCAGCTGACCTCACAGAAGGTCCCTTGCTTTTACCAGCTATACGTAGAAATCTCAAAGGACTGGGACATGGAAACTGTTCCCTTCAATGTCCATGTGCCAGCTCCAGCCTTTAATACCCTTATGCCCATGGCCATGGATGTTGCATTGAAAGCTCCGACCCATAAGGTTGTCCTGTGATAGGTGGGCATCGGCATATCCAATTTGCCAATGATGAAATGGCCTGAGTTGTTGAGATTTCCACAGCTCTCATTAACAGCAAGAAGCAGAATTTTTCGGGCTAGAATTTCTGCCTATTGGATTTACTCCTATTGGCATGACCCAGTCATTCAGGAAGCGGGATATTGCATGCCTGGCAATCCCACCCAGTCCCAGTTTCCCAGATGTGATTTTCTGATCAGGCTCAACGCCTGAGTCTTGCACACAATATAGGAGAATTCAATGAAGTATGTGTGTCCTGCAGGCAACTGCAAGGTTTGGAGCTGAATCGAAGGATTTGTTGGTCTTCGCTGGAAGTCGCGCCCAGCTTACTTCTGCCAATTTACAAAGGATGTTGAAGATAAGCTGTGTGCAGCAAGGAGCCCTTAAAGGAATAGAGAACTTATTGTTTTTCTTTGGAGGAAAGAATGCTGTCATTTTTTTTAAAAATCAGGACATATTTAAAATGTTCATTTTAGTGGAAATCAGCCAAATCATTGTAAAATCGCTGGAAAAATACTTGAAAAAAAGAACTTATAACTGTTCAGTAGTACAGGCAGATCTTTCGTGAGCTTTGGCTGAAATCAATCGTGCGGGTGCAAATTACTCCCCAAATTGTACTTGTTTTTAAAATTGTTTTCATTCTCAAGTTTCCGTGTCTGCTCAAGCTTATTACCAAATGTTAAATTTGCGATGAAGCAATGCAATCAGGAGACGTCTTAAGCTACATAGATTTTTGTGTAAAAAATGCTTTAAAATTAATTCCTTGATATTTTTAAGACTGGTCATTTGTCGTAGTTTGATTAATACAGCGGAAAATGATTTATCGCAATAGTAAGCATTCAGATCAGTGTCGAATCCAAAGCACCCATGAATAGCCCAACTGAAAATGACTAAAGAATAAATGGAACAATTTAGAAGTTGTATGAATACAAGAGCCAGTTTCTTAGCAAATTAAAAAAATATATTCTTAAGCTTTGATAAGGTGCTTATTCGTGCCGCTGCACCTAAAAATAATTCAGAATCAGACCTCCTTGAAGGTCTGCAAATAATGCAATCGGGGAAACTCCCAAAGATTTATTCAATTGGGAGTGAGGCCAGTTTTATGGGCTGGGCCCAATGCAATAATTTTTGAACTTGCTCAAAAGATCGTGGAAAGTCACCACACTGAAAATAATTTTGTCCTTAAAATTTCACGCTTCTTTATTATCAGGTGATTTACGCCAATAAAACTAGAGCGACTGAGGGAAAACTTCAGATCGTGAACTTTACTGCAAAATTCCACTCTCGTTCATCAACAGCAACAATATTTCTGCCAAGGTACATGTCATACAGACGTTAACGTGAGGTTTTAAGCGTCACAGTCACAGGGCAGGGTTTAGAGGGGCCATTGGCCACGGGTGCAAAACCCCTTAATGGCCGCTAAATCTTGCGAGAGGCCAAAAACAGAATTTGCGCCAGTGAGATTTCGGAATGCCATCTTTCTGGGCCCTCCCAGTGATGCAATCAAGTTCATGCACAGGAATGGAGCAAACCTTATTTGAATTTATTGCAATATACTTAGCGTGATGAGCGTCGCACCTTCAACACTCATCAAATCTTTTCACCCAGCAGGTGTGATGTCACGTTGGCATGAATCACTACTGCTATTAAAAATGGGGACCACCACAACCCCTGACCGGGGGGGGGGGAATGTGGCGGGGGGGGGGGGGGGGGTGGGGGGGTGGATTCTGGAGTGACTGTCCAGGAGACTTAAGTATAGAGGCATGACAGCAATGAGATCCCAGATTGATGCAGCTTGAGTAAGACGGGTGCCTATTAGCTTTACCTATCCCTGAAGCAGAAAGCAAAGGAATGGGATGAATACTCAGTGTTAGGGGTAAAAGCTTGGGTACATGGGATCGAGAAGCACTGGGCTTACTTATGACCCCAATGCCTGCCAGTGGGGATCCATTAGGCTCCAAGACAGACATCACAGTCCAGTTGACCCTGCCCATTAGGGATGTGTGGCCATATAAGCCTCCTGTCAGAACCCCCAGTGATACAGAGAATAAGGGAGGCGAGAGCAGAGGTGACACTGATTGGACTAGGGCATAGGCCAGGGCCAGTCCTGCAATGGAGATGGGAGGGATCTGAGCTGAGTGAGTGGCCGGATAAGGTCTGGGACTGGCTGCTTCCAGGTCCAGAAGGCCAATGGGTCAGGGGAGGTATTGATGTTATCCGGCAGTCACACCAACCTGACTTTTTCTCTCATCCCTCGCAGGTAACCGAGCTTGTTCAGTCTGGGGCCAGTGGAGCTGCCATAGCTTTTATTACAGAACTGGAGGAGCACAGATCCCAGGGAGGGCCAAGCAGCAGGAAACCAGGGGGTAGCAGGGCAGGCTCAGGGCTGAAGGCCGCACCAGCCTTAAGGAGGCACAAAGGCACAAGAGACTGAGGGTGGACAGGACCTGAGTGTCCTTTGTGGAGCTGTTGGCCAACATGTGCTGTGTGGTTGTTGTACCACATCCCAGCGGATTTGGTGCCACATGGCGGTGGAGAACACCCACTCCCTATAGTCATAAAGGTCGTGGCAGCCCTAAAGATTTAGGCCACAGGATCATCCCAGTGCTCGACGGGTGACCTTTGTGACATTTCACTGGCATCCGCCCATAAGTGCATCCATGAGGTCACGAATGAGGCCTATGCAAGGGCTTTGGACTTGATTCATTTCAACTTGGACCAGGCCCAGCAAGATGAGAAGGACCATGGGATTCAGCAACATAACTGGTCTGTCACAGGTATAGGGGAGGGATACACTGCACCCATGTCACTCTTCACACCCCATGGCACCAGGGATACCCTTTATAAACAGGAAGAAGGTCCTCTCCTTCAATATGCAGCTGGTGTGAGACTCCCAGATGCGATTTATGCACGTGTGTGCCCTGCTGCGGTGAGTGTGCCCGACAGTACATTCTCAGGAAATAGCAGATCCCTGGCATTTTTGATGGTCACCCCAGGCTGCAGGAATGGCTTGGAAGGGCACAAGGGATATCTCCTGAGGCCTTGGCTGATGGTGCCAGTGTGAAGGCCAGAAATCATAGCAGAGGCCCAGTACAATGAGGCTCACAATGCCACCCAATCTGTGATAGAGCGGTGCATAGGCCTCCGGAAGATGCATTTCCGCTGTCTTGGCAGGTGGGGTGGGGCCCTGCAGTATGGCCCCCAGAGGGTCTCCCGCATCATGGTGACCTGCTGAGTGCCACATAACCAGGCTTTGCAGTGGGGCAACAAACTTCATGATGAAGTCCTGGAGGAGTGGCACATGTCCTCTAATGAGGAGGATGTTCAGGAGGGAGTCGAGGAAGAGACGCCTGTGGATCCAGAGGATGGAGGTCAGTCAGGGGCGAAGGTGCGCTGGGCAGGAAGGCTCAGGATGCCATCATCACCTCCTGCTTAATGGAGTAGGACCAGCATGTTGTCCGGCAGTATTAACTCTCCCACTCAATCCCCCACCAGAATGCTGTGACCCCACGGCGACTAGGGGATGGAAGTTGCAGACATCTTACTGATCAGGGTGCTAGGGCTGGGGAGTCCTTGAGTGCCTGCTGCCCAGTCAATGCAGGAGGGTGATGATGACTCACTGTGAGGAACAGTCTGCGGTGCTCTTCAGCTGCTGCTAATGTCTGACTCCTGTCTGGCTGCACCAGCACGCTGACTGCCCGGCTCATGTCTGAGTCAGGTTCTGCACTACACTCCTTTTCTCCTTCACTCAAGAGAGGAATTAGGGGCGAGAGTCGAGGGTTCACTGAATCATGTCTGGGGTCCTATCACTGTGAGTGAAACATTCATACAGAGTAGGCCTGGTCATCTGGGGGGGACGGAGGGCCACAGAGAACAACTGTGTCCCAATGGGGAGAGGTGCAAGGCAAGGTTAAAGAATGAAATGAAATGAAATGGAAATGAAATGAAATGGAAATGAAATGAAATGAAAATCACTTATTGTCACAAGTAGGCTTCAAATGAAGTTTCTGTGAAAAGCTCCTAGTCGCCACATTCCGGCACCTGCACGGGGAGGCTGGTACGGAAATTGAACCGTGCTGCTGGCCTGCCTGGGTCTGCTTTAAAATCCAGCTATTTAGCCCTGTGCTAAACCTGCCTCTCAAGAGCAATATTTAATTCAGTGACATGTGCAGATTTTACTTGTGAGAAAGCCACCCCTACGACTACTGTCTAACTTCACCCATGCCCTCCTGTGCCTCTACAATTCCTGAGCATTCCATATCCTTCCACTATGTCTATGTGTGTCCCCAGGATGCATATCAGAGATGGAGGTGGCCTGGTGCCTTCCACAACCTGTTACCTGAGATACCCTGAACAGGCGTCCTCTGGAGGGCCAGGACCTAGGGGGGCTGCAGCCTACTTTTGGTTGCACTTGTGTTGTTGTGTCAATCTGTTCTGCCTGCTGTACCTGAGCAAGCCTGGTCTTAGGAAGGGAACATTCAGATTGGATGGAGACGCCCAGGATCTCCTTGATGGAAGGCCACCCTTACAGTATTGGACTAAGTGCCACGCATCACCGACACCATTTCCTGGAACAGAAGGCTTTGGGAATCCTCCATTCATCTTTGCAGTTGCAGGAGTGGCACTGACAACACCTCCTGTCATTTCTGGCTCAGCGTTTGCATCTCCAGCAGCTGAGGGACGAATGTGTCCAGAGGCTCAGCTCCTGGATGGACACAGCTGAGTTGTTGGACCCAACAGATCTCCGACTGTCCGATCATTGGAACGTACCTGCCTCCACCTGATATGCATCGGCAGCTGATAGCGTCCCAGAAGCCTGCCTGCTAAATTTGCCCACTGATGTGTGTGTCTATGCGATGGTGGATGGTGTGGGTGATAGCTGTGATGCTTCATTGTGTCCTCCTCTGAGGTCTCCTCCAAGGTGGTGTTGAGGGTGGACTGTGGGACACTGCTGGTAGGTGGGCAATGCTCTTCAGTTAATGTTGATACAAGGCAAGGGATATGGTTTTAATACATGGTCTGGTCAAGGGGTTGGACTACACACTTGAGATTTGTCATCTCACTTTTCTCTCGTGGGCCCACGTCGCTGTCAGGCCCACTCTGCTCCTACCCTGCGGGCTCCGTGGCTCTCTCCTCGTGCGGAGTCAGGACCCTCATTTCGGCCATCTGGCCGCCTGTTTTCTCTCACTCACAGGGGTTGTGGGCGAGCTTCTACTGCAGGAACAGAAATAGGGATAAAGTGAGCAGGACGCCTGGTGGGTCAGATGATGCTTGGTGTGTGGGCACTGCGCTTAAGCAGGGAGGGGTTCTGATGAGCAGTGCCAGAGGGTTTTAGGAAGCAGATGGGAGGTCAGGTCCTGCAGCCCTGCAGGCTGGTGGCAAGTGAGATCGAGGTGACATTTCAGGGGTGATGGAAGAGTGGAGTGCAGACTGGAGACAGGGAATTCTTACCCTGGCTGATCGCAGTAGGTCATTCATCTTTTTTCTGCATTGAACACCCATCCTCTTAGTCAGGCTGCTGGCACTGACCAGTGCTGCCCCGTCTCCCAGGCAGGACTTGTCATCTCGCTGGAGTGCCTCCAGCCCACTCAACAGTATATTGCAGCCCGCGTCTTCTCCATGGCGTCCGGCAAACAGCTCAGGGCCCCTTCCCAATAACTAGGAGCTGGTTTCCTTGCTGCGATTCTCCTGGTTTGAATGAGAGAGAGAGCAAATGCTGTGGAGCCGTTTACCTGTAGCGCCCCCTTGACTGAAGTGCTCAGATGACCCCCAGGGCAGGAAAATCGGATGCTTCACGCCTCATTTACTGCATTTTTCACGTGGGGGATAAAGTTCTTCTCCATGCCTGCACATTGCGGTCTGGATTCCGCTCACGAGAGCCGCATGCATTTTCTCGCAGAGAATGACACTCATTTTTTTTCCCCCGGAAAATTCCGCCCACAGTATCTCACAGTTAATGTGACACACAATGAAAGAAACCCTGCCAGGAATATCTGACCTCTGATCAAGCCAACTGTCCATTCCTTCCCTTAAGCCACCATGCCTATCTGCAGGCCCTGGTACACTTAACTTGCAATGACCGAGTGAAGAATTCTCACCAGATTTCAGATTGGCACGGAAGCAGTCGTGCGGCCGGTATGTCCTTTGCTGTTTTTGTCTGATTCCATGGTGCTTCCCACAGGTACACCAAGCAGCTAATTGAGGCAGTGCTCAGTATGGTCTTCAACTGCACTTTCTTCTCATTTTCTATTGAAAAGCAATGGGAGTACGGAATGGTTAAGCAATTTCACCACACTGATTGATTTAATAAAGTACATTTGTGGTTATCCAAGGCAGCAAGTTCCTGGAGTTGATTTGCCATCAACACTTGCTCATCCTGATGCAAGCACTATTACCCATTTGGTTACCATCTCAAGTTCACTCATTGCTTTCTTCAGCGATTATGCAGCTAGACTGGTGCCTGTAAATAAAAGCAATACAATTAAAGGTCAGCCTTCTTCTGTGCCACGAGCAGTAGAGGCAGGTAGAGTTTCCATGCCCAACATGACAAGAACATATGGTAGAATAGAGGCTTCAATTGACACATTTGAATAGAGCCATTTGCAGCAGTTGAATCCCTGCCCTGTCTGGGATCGATCCTAGTCGGTTCTACTTTGTGCTGAAGTATAAAGGATTAATGTAAAATATGTAAATAGACAGTCTATCATCACTGATGTAAGATCACGTGACAAGACAGTTTGCTGAGAGACAGTTCAATGTGAATCCTCGTGCCAAGCCCAATTACACTGTACATAGTTAATGGAATGCTCAATATAAGGTAAAGTTTAGCAACAGCCATGTCGTCAGCAGTCTCTATGAATTCTGCATAATTACAAGCACACCTAAGACTTACACTAATTGTAACAGATGTCCTCTTCTTCAGCGATCACTCGCTAACGAGTTTGATTGTCCACCTAAGAAACGTGTTACTGGTCATGGGTTCTGTGGGTTATTGCATGGCTGGTGAGCTTGACCTTAGATTCAAATAACAAATGTACCATTTCTTTCAACCATCAGTGGAAATTGAATCTGTAGCTTACCAGAGATGGAAAGACTATCTAGGGTGTCACCTCATCTAAAAAACACGACTGTTTTCATTCGGCATCAGTAAATCAGTATGAGACTTGAAACTTCAGCAGTCTGTCCATTTCTAGTCAGTGAGCTTGAGATTTCCAATCGAAATAAAGGGTGAGATTCAGTGACCACATGGCACCTGGCGTGCAGCAGGGCACAATGGGTGAATTGCGCGAGAGCCCAAATCATGCTCCACGCCAGAACGAAAGCTTGCACGAGCCAACAGACTTGCTCCCCCGGCCGTGACCTGGATCTCACCCTCGCTGGACGTGATCCCGATTGGCATATTTAAAATGAGCCACGCCAACAAGACCACAACAGGGCGCCGTTTGCCACTGGTTTCCACAAACGTGGATCTGGCATGACGGCATCTTAAGGAGGGTTCGCAGGCCATTAGAGACCTGGGTGTGGTTGGGGACAAGGTAGGGTAGTACCCTGGCATTCCCCTGGCACCCAGGCACCTTGGTATTGCCAGCTTGGCACCCTGGTGGTGCCACATGGGCACCCTGGCACTGCCAGGGTGCTCAGATGGCACTTCCAAGGTGCCTGGGGCACTACCAGGGTGGTAGGCTGGCAATGCTAGGGGGATAAGAGCGGTGCCAGGGACCTCGGGAAGTTTGGGGAGGTAAAGGTGGGGTCAATAAAGTGGAGGGGGGGGTGGCCTGAGAGGGGAGGGTGAAGAGATCGGGACTGCCGGTGAAAATGGCGCCCTGATCTACGAGGAGCCGTTACCGTTGGCAAGCTCAGCTCGCCAGCAAAAAATCGACTAAAGTGTGGTCTCGGCAGGGAGAAACTCCACGGGCGAAATTCTCCCCCCCCCACGACGGGTGGGAGAATAGCGGGAGGGCCTTCCCGACTTTTTTGACGCCCTCCCGCTATTCTCCACCCCCCCCGCCGAAATCCCGACACGAATCGCTGCCGCCGTTTTTTTACGGCCGGCAGCGATTCACAGCTGTTAGAAGGGCCGAAGTCCCAGCCCTTTACGACCTTTTTACGAACGGCAAACACACCTGGTCCTGCCATTCGTAAAAACGTCGTGACCACCTGGAAAAAAATAACCATGGCACCGATTGGCACGGCAGTACCACGGCCGTGCCAAGGGTGCCATGGGCCCGCGATCGGTGCCCACCGATCGCGGGCAGCGGGCCCAATGCCCGCGCACTATTTGTCCTTCCGCCGCCCCGCAGTATCAATACGCGGGGCGGCTGAGGGGCAACCCGGACCGCGCATGCGCGGGTTTCGCGCAAAAACGCGATGACGTCACCCGCGCATGCGCGGGTGGAGTCTTTCCACCTGCGCATGCGCGGCTGACGTCATATGACGCGTCAGCCGGCGCTAAGTCCGACAAGCGGGCTTAACGATTTTCGTTAAGCCCGACTTGTCGGGGCCTCCGACGTCGGGCTGCTAGCCCCGACGGGGGACCAGAATCGGTCCCCCGTCGGGAAGGGGCGCGATGCCGTAAAACCCGCCCGGGTTTTACGGCAGTTTGACGATTTCTCCCGTTTTGGGAGAATTTCGCCCCACAAGACCCAAAACACCGGCAAAGTGCCAGTGAATAACCGGGTGAATCTCATCAATACCGCCACTGGGAAACACACCGTTGAACATGCACAAAGGCACTCTCTTGCTGAGGTTTTACATGTGTTTGAGAGTGTGTTAAGCGTTATCATAGTAAACGTCAGTTATCAAAAATAGGCCTGTTTCACTTTCACCAATGCTGTTATTTTCTTTCATGTAAAAAAATATGATTTCTGAAATATTGTCGTAATCAGTTTCTCAAATAGTCAGAGGTGCCTGAGGACCTTATAATCACTCAGATTTATTTGAGAAGTTCTAATTTTCCTCAGCAGCCCAGTTTCTGACCTGAAGCTTCGGCATTTAACATTGGGGGTAAGGATGGGGATAGGCCGGTCAGGGCTCATACCCCAACATAGGGTTACATTGGGTATTTGGCACCGAAACACGTGATTCAACTCAACCAGAACATGTTGGTGTTGATAAGACCACAAGACCATTAGATCATAAGACATAGGAGCTAATTGGACATTCTAAATTCTCCCTCAGTGTACCCGAACAGGTGCCAGAATGTGGCGACTAGGGGTTTTTCATTGCAGTGTTAATGTAAGCCTACTTGTGACAATAAATATTATTATTATTAGGAAGGGCAGCACGGTGGCCTAGTGGTTAGCACAGCTGCCTCACGGCGCTGAGGTCCCAGGTTCGATCCCGGCTCTGGGTCACTGTCCGTGTGGAGTTTGCACATTCTCCCCATGTTTAGCGTGGGTTTCGCCCCCACAACCCAAAAATGTGCAGAGTAGGTGGATTGGCCACGCTAAATTGCCCGCTTAATTGGAAAAAATAATTGGATAATCTAAATTTATAAAAAAAAAATTATTATTATTAGGAGCAGAATTAGGCTACTCGGCCCATCGAGCCTGTTCCGCCATTCAATCATGGCTGATATTTTTCTCATCCCCATTCTCCTGCTTTCTTCCTATAACCCCTTATTCCCTTACTAATCAAGAGCCTATTTATCTCTGTCTTAAAGACACTCAGTGATTTGGCCTCCGCAGCCTTCTGCGGCAAAGAGTTGCACTCTGGCTGAAGAAATTCCTCCTCATCTCTGTTTTAAAGGATCGTCCCTTTAGTCTGAGATTGTGTCGTCTGCTTCTAGTTTTTCCGACAAGTGGAAACACCCTCTCCAAGTCCACTCTATCCAGGCCTCGTAATATCCACTAAGTTTCAATAAGATCCCCCCTCATCCTTCTAAACTCCAACAAGTACAGACCCAGAGTCCTCAACCGTTCCTCATACGACAAGCTCTTCATTCCAGGCATCATTCTGGTGAACCTCCCCTGGATCCTTTCCAAGGCCAGCACATCCTTCCTTAGATTCTGGGCCCAAAACTGCTCAGAATACTCCAAATGGGGTCTGGCTAGAGCCTTACAAAGCCTCAGAAGTACATCCCTGGTCTTGTATTCTAGCCCTCTTGACATGAACGCTAACATTGCATTTGCCTTCCTAACTGCCGACTGAACCTGCACGTTACTCTTCAGAGAATCGTGGACAAGGGCTCCCAAGTCCCTTAGTGCTTCTGATTTCCTAAGCATTTCCCCATTTAGAAAATAGTCTGTGGCTCCATTTCTCTTTCCAAACCTCACACTTTTCTACTTTGTATTCCACCTGCCACTTCTTTGCCCACTCTCCTAGCCTGTCCAAGTCCTTCTGCAGCCTGCCTGCTTCCTCAATACTATCTGTAGATCTGTGTATTATCTGAAAACTTAACAACCGTGCCACAGTTCCTTCTTCCAGATCATTAATGTATATTGTTGCGGTCCCAGCACCAACCCCTGAGACACATCACCAGTCACCGGCTGCCATCCTGAAAAAGACCCCTTTATCTCCACTCTCTGCCTTCTGCCAGTCAGCCAATCCTCTATCCATGCCAGGATCTTACCCTTAACACCATGGGCTCTTAACTTATTTAACAGTCTTTGATGCGGCACCTTTGCAAAGGCCTTCTGGAAATCTAAATAAATCACGTCCACTGGTTCTCCTTTGTCTAACTTCCTTGTTACTTCCTCAAAGAACTCTAACAGATTTGGCAGACTTGACCTCTCCTTGACGAAGCTGCGCCGACTCAGCCCTATTTTATCATGCACTTCCAAGTATTCCGCGATTTAATCATTAATAATAGAATAGAATCTTACCAATGACCGAAGTCAGGCTAACCGGCCTGTAATTTCCCGTCTTCTGCCTCCCTCTCTTCTTAAACAGTGGTGTTACATTAGCCACTTTCCAGTCCTCTGGGACCCTTCCTGCGTCCAGTGATTCCTGAAATATCACCACCAATGCCTTCACAATCTCCTCAGCTATCTCTTTTAGAATCCTGGGATGTAGTCCATCCGGTCCAGGTGATTTATCCACTCAAGTCTCCTTCCAGCTTTTCTCATCCAAATTTGCCATTGTGATCATCAATTCCCCCCTCCCTCATATACTTGTCGAGCTTCCCCTTATCAATTCCATTTGCTTCCACCGCTCCCTATGGTAGCGACTTCCACGATCTCACCATTCGTTGGTTAAGAAGTTTCTTTGGAATCGCCTGCATATTTGGGAACTATCTTCTATTCTTGGATTCTAATTATGTTCTTTACCAAAAGAGAAACATTCTCTCCTATCCATCCTGTCAAAATCTTTCATAATTTTAAAGACCTCTATTACGTCAATCCTGAACCTTTTCTTTCCCAGAGAAAATAGAGCCAGTCTGTCAATCTTTTCTTGATGTATATACCTACAGATTTTTGGTATCATTCTTGAAAATCTTCCCTCCGCCCTCTCAAGTAAATCCTTTTCCTAAATGCATGCAATCTTAAGTGTGGCCTATCCAGCGGCCGTTCCCGTAACCTAAACATTCTGCAGCACAACTCATTGCATTCAAGAGTGGAAGAACAAAGAACAAAGAAAAGTGCAGCACAGGAACAGGCCCTTTAGCCCTCCAAGCCTGTGCCGACCATGCTGCCCATCTAAACTAAAATATTCTGCACTTCCGGGGTCCGTATGCCTCTATTCCCATCCTATTCATGTATTTGTCAAGATGCCTCTTAAATGAGACTATCATCGCTGCTTCCACCATCTCTTCCAGCAGCGAGTTCAAGGCACCCACTACCCTCTGTAAAAAACGTGCCTCGTACATCTCCTCTAAACTTGTCCCTTGCACCTTAAGCCTATGCCCCCCAGTAATTGACCCCTCTACCCTGGGAAAAAGCCTCTGACTATCCACTCTGTCTCTGCTCCTCATAATTTTGTAGACCTCTATCAGGTCGCCCCTCATCCTCCGTCGTCCCAGTGAGAACAAACCGAGTTTATTCAACCTCTCCTCATAGCTAATACCCTCCATACCAGGCAACATCCTGGTAAATCTCTTCTGCACC
Source organism: Scyliorhinus canicula (assembly GCF_902713615.1). Taxonomy (NCBI): domain Eukaryota; kingdom Metazoa; phylum Chordata; class Chondrichthyes; order Carcharhiniformes; family Scyliorhinidae; genus Scyliorhinus; species Scyliorhinus canicula. The sequence continues at coordinate 19,209,607 of NC_052154.1, forward strand.
CTCTCTAAAGCCTCCACATCCTTCTGGAAGTATGGCAACCAGAATTGAACACTATACTCCAAGTGTGGCCTAACTGGCCTAACTGACCTATACAGCTGCAACATGACTTGCCAATTTTTATACTCAATGCCCCGGCCAATGAAGGCAAGCATGCCGTATGCCTTCTTGACTACCTTCTCCACCTGTGTTGCCCCTTTCAGTGACCTGTGGACCTCGACACCTAGATCTCTCTGACTGTCAATACTCTTGAGGGTTCTAACATTCACTGTATATTCCCTGCCTGCATTAGACCTCACATTTGTCCGGATTAAACTCCATCTCTCCGCCCAAGTCTCCAAACAATCTAAACCCTGCTGTATCCTCTGACAGTCCTCATCGCTATCCACAATTCCACCAACCTTTGTGTCATCTGCAAACTTACTAATCAGACCAGTTACATTTTCCTCCAAATCATTTATATATACTACAAACAGCAAAGGTCCAGCACTGATCCCTGTGGAACACCACTAGTCACAGCCCTCCAATCAGAAAAGCACCCTTCCATTGCTACGCTCTGCCTTCTATGACCGAGCCAGTCTGTATCCATCTTGCCAGCTCACCCCTGATCCCGTGTGACTTCACATTTTCTACCAGTCTGCCATGAGGGACCTTATCAAAGGCCTTACTGAAGTCCATATGGACAACATCCACTGCCCTACCTGCATTAATCATCTTTGTGACGTCCTCCAAAAACTCTATCAAGTTAATGAGACACGACCTCCCCTTCACAAAACCGTGCTGTCTCTCGCTAATACGTCCATTTGCTTCCAAATGGGAGGAAATTCTGTCTCGAAGTATTCTCTCCAGTAATTTCCCTACCACTGACTTAAGGCTCACTGGCCTGTAGTTCCCTGGATTACCCTTGCTACCCTTCTTAAACAAAGGAACAACATTGGCTATTCTCCAGTCCTCCGGGACATCACCTGAAGACAGTGAGGATCCAAAGACTTCTGTTAAGGCCTCATCGATTTCCTCTCTCGCCTCCTTCAGTATTCTGGCGCAGATCCTAGCTGGCCCTGGGGACTTATCTACCGTAATATTTTTCAAAACGCGCAACACCTTGTCTTTTTGGATCTCTGAGCTAAAAGTGAAAAAAATGAAGAAAACAGAAGTGTATTTTGTTGCCAGAGACACAGCATTGCAAATGACAGAAATCCAAATCAACCATTATTTGGCACCGAGTCCAGGCTGCTGCCCAAAAGAAGCTATTGTTACAAACACTTCTCATTATTATTTTTCCCTGGCATAAATGAAGGACACACACGGCAGCACCCAGTTCAACAGTGGGCTCCAATTTCTTCACCCGCCCATTCTCATCAATCTGCCATCGTCGTCAAATCCCTTAACATTCACAAGTCTTTCAGTGCCATTCCCTGGTGACGTTGTGGGCTGTTTGAAACTGCTGCCATAGTTGTTCATTATCTCCAGTCGGAGGCCTGCGCTCCAATGAATCTGCCGCATGCCAATCCAAAGCCATCGAAAAGATGGAGAAGTTAACAGGACACGCACTAATCTTTTATGAATAAATTGATTTTTGAAAGAAAGGCTTCAGGATTCAAGTCTCACATTGACAAAAGGTCACTCGCAAAGCAATATTCTTCCAAACCTTTAAAAGTATTAATTTTTCCTTGCAAGTTATTTGAGTTTTTCAGCTGCGCTTTATGAGTGTCCAAATGGAAAACCTAAGCAGGTGCTGTCAATAAAGCGAGCTTTAACCTTAGCCACATTCATAAATGTGGACAAAAACCTTAGCTCAAGGGGCCAGCTTACACACAAACTTTTATAGTTAACGTGTGCAAGAACAGCGCACTGCAGTGTCTGGTAAACTGCTTCAGGCTCCTGTGCAAGTCAAGGGTTGAAAAGGCTGTCAGGGTAAAAAACAAATGGACTATTCATGCAGGCATCACTGTATAGCTTTATGACATTTCACGCTTACAAAAAAAGTTGCCAAGAACAGTCAGATCAGGTTCCAGCCTGAGCACGGCACAGCATATGCCTGGGTCTTGAACTTTGCCAGTTTCCAGAGGACTTTTTTTCTTTTCCTCCCCCCGCAACCCCCCCCCCCCCCCCCCCCCCCCCCCCCCGCCCCCAACCCCTCTCCAGTAATCTTGGAAAGTAACAAATGCTTTTTTCAGAAGTTTGACCCGGTGTTGGTCATGGGGCAAAATGGACAACTATTAATAGGCCGGCGACCTGGAATAAGAACCAATGGGTTACATATGGAACAACTTGAAAAAAGTGTTAGGGAGCCATGTGGAAAATAAATGCAGTCATCACAGCAAAGCAAACAGAATCCAAAAATCTCACTGCTCAAGAAAAATAAAGGTATTATTTAACAACCTCTTCATTTTCTCAAATGCGACCATTTCCTTCTTCCTTAATGGGATACTTCTGATGTATAATAAATACAGAGCCTTCAGAGGGCTGTTCTGTATACTGAGGTATTCATAATAGATTTATTGAGAATTATATTCTGACGTTACCTGTGAATGGCTGGAGAAAAATTAAAGGTAGATGGCAGCATGGTAGCACAGTGGTCAGCACAGTTGCTTCACAGCTCCAGGGTCCCAGGTTCGATTCCCGGCTTGGGTCACTGTCTGTCCGGAGTTTGCACATTCTCCTCGTGCCAGCTTGAGTTTCCTCCGGGTGCTCCGGTTTCCTCCCACAGTCCATATTGGCCATAATAAATTGCCCTTAGTGTTCATAAAAAGGTTAGGTGGGGTTACTGGATTACAGGGATGGGTTGATGGAATGGGCCCAGGTAGGGTGCTCTTTCCAAGAGCCGGTGTAGACTCGATGGGCCGAATGGCCTCCTTCTGCACTGTATGTTCTATGTTTCTCTATCTCTAGATATTACCTTCTCTCGATACTGAAAATGCCATGACGAGGAATATCAAACCCTGAATCATGCTAGCTGATTCGTCCTTTGTGTTTGTTTTTTCAATTCATCCCGAAGTTAAGAAGCAAAAGGATTTATCTAACCTTCACTCGAAGCTGGCAATGACAAAGCAAAACCAAAGGGTATGCAAACAAAATAAAGAACAAACTTGGATTTATACAACGGGCTTCACAAGTTGAGGATGTCCTGAAGTGTTTTACAGCAAATTAACTACTTTTGAATATATCACCATTGTTGGAATGTGGGAAACATGGGCCGAGATTTTTCGGCTGTTCACGTGAGTGGGATGTTCCAATCCCGCCGATGGCGGACCCCCGCGGCGTGAGGTGGATTCCATGGGAAATCCCATCGACGGCGATGGGCCGGAAGGCCCTGCTGCTGGCCAATGGCGAGCCGCTTCCCGCCACCAACAGTCATGCTGCGGGGAGGTCAGAGGAGGTCGCCCATGGAAGCCAATTTCTGGCAAATGGCCTGTAACAACTTATTTCAAATAATGGAACACATGACCATTCAGACCTTTTATTTTCTACCTCCGCTGACTCTGAAATGACTCCCACGGCACAGCATGTCCGTACATTGTACAAATAGCCTGTTGTTAAATGTAAGGAGAAGAAGAAACAGGGCTGGATTTCCATCCTGAAGTTAGGTAGCCAGTTGGGAAGATTCCAGGCCCAGCCTTCTTATCTTCGATCAAAGTGCCGACAAGGATGGAATTTTCATTTTGCGGCCAGCTGCAGGCTGGGGTCAGGCCAGATGACATAGAAACAAATTTGGGGCAGGTACAGGGGCTGCTGTCTGTTGCGGCAGGCTGTTTAAATGACCTAGACTTTGTCCCAGCTAAAATAATAACAGAAAGGCTTGATAACCCTAACCCCTAACAGTCTCTCACTCCTACATGCTCCCCATGCCCCATCCATCCCACCTTATAGCCCCAACCCACTCCCTATTGGCCCATAATGCCCCCCCCCCCCTCCGCCATGCTATGATACCTCTGACAAAAAATCTCTAAGGCCCCTTCTGTCAGGTTATGCACTTCCATGCATATTCACTCATTTTACTCTGTTGAGCAGCAATGAATCTTAAAGGGACAGTCAGAAGTCTGAATAAAATCTGTAAAAAAGAACAAAATAACTCATTCATAACATTCTACCCTCTTAAAAATCTCCTTCTCCTTGTCATAAGCCAATAAAATTGTCAATCTTCCAGATCAGAGAGCCTGAGTTGGCAACCAAGCAATTTTTTCTTTGGGCTCAGGTGTTTCAACAGGCTAATGGATTTCTTCGCACTCTGGCAAGCCACATAATGTATTCTTGGCTGAGAGCCCAGGCATCCATTAGAGTACTAAAACACAGGAAACATTGTTTGATTTACAGTTCTGGGCTCCCTGATCTCTGCTGTCAATTTCACAATGTTTCTTTTCACAAAATAGAAACTTTAAAATGCTTGAAGTTTCTGCTATTCAAACTTTAAAGGGTCTGGATGATTCGCACTTTCATTGGGATGTAGTAAAAAGGATTTTTAAAAAAAGAATCCAGAATGTTCTCAATGAATGACTGTCTTTTGAAGATTTTTTTAACACATTGTACTGTCACAATAAGGTAAATTTATTTGATAATGTGTATCGTGGGTGAATGTGCATGGATGTGCCACGGCTTAGCATATGGGAATGAGGGGCCAGATGGAGTATACCTTGCCAGTGGGGCATGAGGGGTGATAGGCAGTGATGTTTGGGGATAGATGGTATGGCGGGCATGAGGAGCACCTTCGAATTTACCTTTTAAAAAGTTCCCTAATGCAGGCTATGGTTGAAAACTCCTCTGAGGTGCTTTGAACCATGACTCTTTGAAGATCTGGCCCAAGTCCATGACAATTGCAGAAGACGAGGACATGGCTATCTGCAGCGTACAACGGAGCCACCCAGGTCGAGAGTGCAGGGTCGGGGGATAGTGACTTGAACTAGCCTGCACCACTAACAGGCACTCCCAAAAATTGGAAACCCCAAGAATTGGGCTGAGAATCCTGGAATTGCGTCCCAGACACCATTTTTATAGGGCTCATGAATCATTCTGATTGAGTGCAAATCCAGGCCCGTATGTTCGCTCCTGGTCCAATGGGAATTAATGTACATTACTCCTGCATCCAGTACCACCAGCACACTGAAGGAAAATTCTGTCCTCATTCTTTTCAAGTGGATATGAAATTTTATAAAACAGCTCCAAATACATTTGCCATCTGTAAAATCTGCTCGTTCTAAAAGGATTATTATTAATTCTGATATGTTGAAATATTGACAGTATCATAACCTACCCGTCAAATAAATATATTAAAATTAGTCAGATGAAGCAAAGGATTAATTGAAAAACAATGATTGTTTTTATTGACCGGAGTTATTTTTTATCGAACCATCACCAGAAATCATCTGATGCATAGATTTAGTGACGATTGCCTGCTGGGTCTTTGAAGTTTCCCTCGTCAGTTTATCTTCTTGGCCACCTTGTTGACATCAGTCTAGCTCTCACTCTGTGGAGGAAATCTAACCCTTAGCCTTGCAGAGCAGTCCCAGAGAGGGAGGCAAAAGTGCAACTGGAGGGATGAACCAAAATGAAGCTGCTCAGACCAGACACTTGAGAACATCCCAGTGCCTTGGGCCTCGAGGCGGCTGCTGTCTCTCACAGGAGCAACTGCAGAGAAAAAGCATAGTGTCTGCTCCATGTGGTTATCTAATTGAGCAGAGAAGAGTACAAAGAATGACTCCAGGCATTTGTAGCGAATTCTGATCGTCCCTTTTCTACACATTGCAATTTTGACATTTATTAAACCTGCGGATGGAAAAATCTGTTCATAAGGAGATTGGAGAGAAAGAGCTTTTTTTTTAAGAAGAAAAAAGCAAGTGGTTCATTCTTTTAAAAATATCCTTATTGGACTGTGTGTTCCTATAACTCATATCGCTCATCTGCCAAGTCAAACAGATATATATTTAACAGTGAAACATTTATAATGGTAACGAATGGCGTACCTCACGCTGATAAGATAACTTGGAGTAGCAGAAAGCTGACACAGTGGGCTGTCAGAAGGTGTGATTTAAACATTGTCTTCACTATGGTTTCTGTCATTTGACTTATTTAATATTTTATTTTAATAAACGCTAGTCTGTTTGTCCGTGCTAAATCGTGTTGGCGCCAGGCAAAGAAGTGGAAAATGCCATTGATACCATTCACCTCTCTTACAGTAAATACAATCTATCAAGTGAAATCACAAGTACTGTGGCCAAGATTTCTCAGTCTTTCCCCCCTTCCACCCTCGTGGCGGGTGTAACGGTGGGGGAGGGGGACACAATGCAGCAGGAGCTGATAAATCGGTTTCCCACTCGCATAAAATGTCGGTGGGAACATGCGCTCCCGTCTGTGGTGATATGCATATGCATAGCAATGTAGATAGTTGGATGTACGACCTCCGACCAGCAGGTGGGGATGGTGATCCACCATGTGACTCCACGGATCGGCAGTTGGTAGTGAGTCGTACTAGACGACAGTCACATTAGCAGTAACTCCAGGAGAATTCACTTATTCATTACCGTTTGTATTATAGTTCTTAGTTATCTTTCCACGTGTTCATTTTGTTAATAAGCTACCTTACTAGTCAAAGAACTAGATGCTCTAACTCCATCTCTACCATGGCCACACGGAGAACATAACACCATCCCCTCATGTTGGGTCGCCATTCCCATCAGAGGCCACCATGAAGCCCCTGTAAATGGGGTGCAGATAAAGCCCCAAATGGAATTGTCCCCCTCCCACCATCCAATTTATTTTTAAAAATCATTTACGGGATGTGGGTGTCGCTGGCTAGGCCAACATTTATTGCCCATTCCTAGCTGCCCTTAAAAAAGGTGGTGGTGGGACTTCTGTTGGCGACATGTGAGGGAGAGATCGCATATTAAGTGACTTCGACCAGGATCCGCTTTTATTGGGCCCCTTTGCCCGATTGTTCCGGAAATCGGTACTGTAGGGTTCCCGCACCAAACACATGCCAAAAAGAAAAGGGAAAGGAAGCAAGAGACCCGCGGTGGACAATTCTTTGGCGGACTCAGAGGCTTTGCGCAGTTCCTCAGCTGAGAAAATGGCGATGGCAGCATTGCCGACGGTGGCCGCCCCGATAACTGTCGACATGCTCCCGGGTGTGCTTGCAAAGGAGCTGGAAAACACTTTGACAAGCAGTGGAAGGTGGTGTCGGAGAATCTGCATAAATTGATCGAGGAAGCACTGGGCTGGTCCGACTGAAACTTGATAAGGCCGTCGAGATGGTAAAGGCGCATGGCGCTGTGTGGAGAAGGCGTTGATGAGGTAAGGTGAGCAGCTTGTGTCGTTGGAGGTCGGCTTGGCGGTGGTGGCCGATGAGAATAAGAAATTGAAGGTAAATGTCGATGATCTTGAAGACCGGTCGAGAAGGCAGAACCTCAGAGTCATGGGGTGACCTGAGGGGGTGGAGTGCCCGAATCCCATGGAGCAACTACCGCAGATGTTTGGGATGATGATGGGCGATGGTTGTCTCTCTTCCCCCTTGGAGCTGGACAGGGCCCATCAGGCACTTCGGCAGAGGTTTTGGCCGAATGTGCCACCTCGAGCGATTATCATCAGTTCCACAGCTTCTGGGAGAAGGTCCTAAAATGGACCAAAGAGCACCTTGACTCAAAGTGGGAAGGAAACATCATCAGGATCTATTAGGACGTGAGGACCGAACTGGCGAGGAAGTGAGCGGCCTTTAATAAAGTTCAGGCCGTTTTGTACAAGAAGGGAGTTCGGTTTGGGGTCGTGTACCCAAGGATTATTACTTTGAGGCACCAGAAGAAGCGGACAACTTTATTAATAAACATGGACTAGTTGAATGTGTTGTTTGCATGCTTTATTTTCTGTGGGTTGGGTTGGGTGTTGGGATGTCGTGGTTATAGCTGTTGATAGTGGTTGGATAAAATTTGTTCTTCTGTTTGTGGGGTTGATGTTATTTTTTTTGAAATGGTGTATTGGGTATGTCTGTTGTGAGGGAGTTGATTGGTGGGAAATGGATTGGGTCGATGTAGGGCTCCCATTGGGAGTTTAGTTTGGTAGGGGACTGTGAGGTGAGGCATAGTATATCCTCGAGCTGGGCAAGGTTGTTGTATTTTTCTTTGTCCTGGAGAAGGACTGCCCCGTTAGCAATAAACAAGGTTAGCGAATGGGAGCTTGATGGGGGGGGGGGGGGGGGGGGGGGGTGGGGGGGGAGTTACAGCCGTTGCACCAGTTTGGTCAGGTTTGAAGAGCTTAGCTTTGGGTTGGGGTGTGGGGGAAGGGGGCTTGGATTCTGGGTTTGGTTTCAGTTTGCATATATGGGTGGGACAGTGGGTGGCAGCATGGGGAGGGGGAGGGGTTAGTTTGCTGATGGTGGCTATCGATGTTTCTTTGTTTTATTTTGAGGATGGGGTTGGCAGCCATTTTGGGAGGGCCTTCAGCCTCTCCCTCTTGAGTATGTATCTCGTAGTCCCTGATGGTGGAAATGGCTGATTCCAGGATCGGGGCGGGGGGGGGGGGGGGGATGGGAGACCCCCAATTCGGTTAGTCACTTGGAATGTAAGGGGGGTTGGGTGGCCCAGTGAAAAGGTTGAGAGGTTTTGCACACTGAAGAAATTAGAGTGCTGATGTGATGTTTTTGCAGGAGGCTCATTTGCGGATAAGAAATCAGACCAGACAGTGGAGGGGGCGGGTGTGGTGTGTCACTCGGGCTTTGATGGAAAGGCCGAGGGGTGGCAATTTTAGTCAATGAGCGGACCCCTCTGTCAGCCACCGGGATTGTGGCCGTGGTCTCTGGCAGGCACAGGGGTTGCCCTGGTAAATGTCTGTGCGCCCAATTGGGATGATGTGGTGTTCATTAGGAATCTGCTGGCCTCCATCCCTGAACTGGACCAACTGGTTCTGAGAGAGGACTTCAATTGTGTACTGGAGCCTAAAATGGACAGGTGTCGGCCTAAGTCTCTGGTTCTCTCCTTGGGCCTTTATGGAACAGATGTGGGAGGCAGACCCGTGGAGATTTCTACACCCAGCAGTAAGGAGCTTTCGTATTTTTCCAATGCTTCCGTGCATTAAGAGGGTGGAATATTTGGCAAAAATAATCTCTTGCCCTACTCTGCAGTTTGTGGACCTGGTGCTGGAGATGGATCCATTCAGCGCTCGGCATGAAGGTTAGATCGGGTGCTGCTAGCGGAGAAGGGGTTCTGTGAGCGCATGTCTGAGACTATCGAGGAATATATTAGGTTTAACAGGAATGGCTCAGACTCTCCCCCCACCATGGTCATGGTCTCCATGATCATCACCAAGGATGGTAAGTTTTTCGGCCTCCTTCTTGAACACCATGTGAGCGATTCTTCACATTAATCTGGAGTCTTGCCCATTGGTGGCCATTTTCGGGGTGTCGGATTACCTGCAGACTGGAGTGAAGGCAGATGTTCTTGCCTTTGTCCTGGCTTGAGACAATTCACACCTCTTTAACCTGGGGTTACCCCTCTCTGGATCTGTAAAGACTTAATTACCTGCACGGTAGCATTGTGGATAGCACAATCGTTTCACAGCTCCAGGGTCCCAGGTTCGATTCCGGCTTGGGTCACTGTCTGTGCGAAGCCTGCACATCCTCCCCGTGTGTGCGTGGGTTTCCTCCGGGTGCTCCGGTTTCCTCCCACAGTCCAAAGATGTGCAGGTTAGGTGGATTGGCCATGATAAATTGCCCTTAGTGTCCAAAATTGCCCTTAGTGTTGGGTGGGGTTACTGGGTTATGGGGATAGGGTGGAGGTGTTAACCTTGGGTAGGGTGCTCTTTCCAGGAGCCGGTGCAGACCCAATGGGCCGAGTGGCCTCCTTCTGCACTGTAAATTCTATGAAAATGCTCACATTCAAAGTATCGTCTTGCATCTTTGACTTTGTCTGTATATATGTTTCTGGAACCTACCTCTTCATTCATCTGAGGAAGGGGCAGTGCTCCGAAAGCTAGTGATTTGAAACAAACCCGTTGGACTTTAGCCTGGTGTTGTAAGACTTCTTACTGTCCTTATCCTTCAAGATGGTAGTGGTTGTGGGTTTAGAAGGTGCTGCCAAAGGAACCTTGGTGAGTTACTGCAGTTCATCTGGTAGATGGTATATACGACTGCCACTGTTCGTCGGTGGTGGAGGGATTGAATATTTGTGGAAGAGGGAGCAACCAAACCGGCTGCTTTGTCCTGGATAGTGTTGCGCTTTTTGAGTGTTGTTAGAGCTGCGCTCATCCAGGCAAGTGGAGAGTATTCCATTACACTCCTGGCTTGTGCCTTGTAGATAGTGGACAGGCTTTGAGAGGTTAGGGGGTGAATTACTCACCGCAGGATTCCTAGCCTTTGACCTGATCTGATATTCTCACAGTAATGATATGACAAGTCCACTTCAGTTTCTGGTCAATGGTAACCACCAGGTGTTGCTAGTGGGGGATTCAGCGAATGTCAAGAGGCGATGCTTTGATCCTCTCTTGTTGGAGATGGTCATTGCTGGGCACTTGAGCGGCATGATTGCTACTTGCCACTTGCCAGTCTGAGCCTCGATATTGTCCTGGTGAAGAGTCATCCAGATTTGAACGTTAGCTCCATTCTCTCTCCACAGGTGCTGTCAGACCTGCTGAGATTTTCCAGCATTTTCTGTTTCTGTTTCCGATTCCAGCATCTGTGGTAATTTGCTTTTATCTGGATATTGTCCAGATCTTGCTGCATTTGAACGTAGACTGCTTCAGCATCTGAGGAGTCGCAGTGACCACCGGAATGAGACCCAGCCTAAACTAGATCCAGTTGTCAGCAAGGTGTGTGTCTCTGGCTAGTGGAGGGTGAAAGTAATTATTGTGATGGTTCTACTAGTGCACTTTCTTCCTCCTCCCCAATATCTTTGGTCCTTAGGGGAGCCGGTGATGTCGGAATCCAGGGATGCAGAGCAATGATCTGGAGAACTGGGTTCAGATCAGTGGTGGAGATGGCCAGCCATTTTCCAATGGTGGGATCTTCCCATTCCAGTGTTTTCATTTTATTGCAAAATTTTTCTGAGGTGTCTTTAATCATCGATTTTAGGCCCATCACACCTAAGTTAGTAATTTGTTTCCACACAAACCACCTTGTGCAGTTGGTTTGATTGGCTGAATGATCTCTGCCTGGTTGTCCCATTTTTTGATTAAAGAAAGCTTGAAAAAGGCTTATGTGAGCCAAAATAAAAAGTCATATGAACATTTTAGGGATCGCCAACGTGGAGCCAGCTGGGCCAAGTTTGTCCCATCGCGTTTCGTCCTTCTCATACTTTCAGCCACGACAAAAGTGTTGCAGACAACTTGGCTGTGCCTGTGTCAGAAAGTTACAAATTGGCAAGATGAAATTTCAGACTTTCCTCTAAGATGGAACCTGGCCTGCGAATGATTCTGTAGTATTCACCTCTCTGGAGTTGATTTATTTTACCTCTTCCTCCACCTCCTCTTCTCACATCATTTCAATTCCTCACCAATTGCTTTTTCCGAATGTACTTGCCCCGTAATCAACTGCTGCCGATAAGTTACAAAGTATTTTGATGCAAAATATGTTGACACTGAATGTAAAATAATACCAATGGAGGTGAGATTGGAATAGATTGAAGCAGCTGAAGGTTAGTGGAGTCACAGACGTAACAGAGTAAATAGGTTTTGAAATGGATTCTGAAATGGGTTTTGAAATCATGCTGTGAATAAGAACAGCATATTTTGGTGTATTTTATGATTACTGGCTTGTTAATACATTATTTTAAAAATGTGCACAATATTTAGCGTTAACAAATGCCCCAGTCCCTGTGATTGTCATTTAAGTAATAAAAATTAACAAAACATCACTTCGATCTACAGGGACAACACAGCCTCTTGTTAACAAATTATAGGTCGTTACTTTTTCTCCTCTCACATTGTAAACTACACCTGTGGTGGAACATTGTAAATTTCCCCATTACTTTAATTTTACAATCAGGCATTTCTCGACTGCTTTTAGTATAACACTAACAGAGACAGGAATACAATAATTTTAACTGCCACAGAATCAGCAGCCTGCTGATCAGTAGCTTCAGAAAGAGCTGGTTATTTTGAGTGTCTGCATATAAATACTCCGATTTTGCTGCGTTAGATGCGGCATGCTTTTCCAATTTGTATCTGAGGTTCGGCCTTGTTCTGAAGAGTGGGAAATGAGGTCGATCTTGCCTGATGTTCCCATTTTACATCAGGCTATTACCAGGGCAAGACTCAGAGAATGATATAGTGTAGAAGGAGGCTAATCGACCTATTGGCCGAAACCGACCGTCCTCGTTCATGCGGCTGGGATGTTCCAGTGCCGTTGAAAGTGAATTGAGTTTTGGCTGCAACGCCAAATTTTCCCTTCTTGTTCGCAATGTGCCCCTGCAACAGATGAGACCAGAGAATCCCATCCATTGTGTCATGATATGCATAAGCAATTCTGCATGTTAATATGTTAGACCTCCAACCAGCAGGTGGCAGTAGAACTACACCACGTGACACTGGAACCTCCGGGGAGTCTGAGCAGGGAGTCGTCGTGGATTGTCATGTTTTGTATTAGCTCTTGTATTCTAGCTTACAATTCGTGAGTAGTATAAGTATTGTTTTCTACCGATGTGATTGTAATTTAATAAATCTTAACTAGTCACGAACTAGATGTTCTTTGCTACACTGATTCAATCATTGAAATGTACTAGAACGTGACACATTGCATGTCCATGCTGCATCTTTGACCAAGCTATCTTCCCTGCTCTACCCCCTGTCCCTGCAAACTCTTAATTTTGAAATATATAAATAGCTGCTATTGAATCTGCTTTTCATAGAATCATAGAATTTACAGTGCAGAAGCAGGCCATTTGGCCCATCGAGTCTGCACCGGCCCTTGGAACGAGCATCCTACCCAAGCCCACACTATCCCCGTAACCCAATAACCCCACCTATCCTTTTTGGCACTAAGGGCAATTTAGCATGGTCAATCCACCTAACCGGCATGTCTTAGGACTGTGGGAGGAAACCGGAGCACACGGGGATTTTTGCCACCCTTTCAGACAATGCTTACCAGCCTCCCAGAACAGATGCGGTAATGTGGCGACTAGGGGCTATTCACAGTAACTTCATTGAAGCCTACTCGTGACAATAAGCTATTATTATTAAAAAGAATGATCTCTGTGTCTCTCTCTATCCCCTGTTGTTCTTTTGCCGAGCTTTTTATTTCCAACCTTCATAATTCAAGGATACTGAGGCTACGTCTGGTATCTAGGAGCTGGTTTAGCACACTGGGCTAAATTGCTGGCTTTTAGACCAAGGCAGGCCAGCAGCACGGTTCAATTCCCATACCAGCCTCCCTGAACATGCGCTGGAATGTGGTGACTAGGGGCTTTTCACAGTAACTTCATTGAAGCCGACTCGTGACAATAAGCGATTTTCATTTCATCTAATTATTTTACCACTGCTCTAATATCAAGAGTTACATTCTCCTGATGTGCATAGTTTTAAAAAAAAATCAGGTCTGAGTCTCAGCCATGGGGTAATTTTCAGTCGGCAGTTGACACTGTTTAGCTTATTCGACAATGGCATCGTTATTAAAAGAAGTCTGGCGGCTGAACATGTTCATGTCGAAATGCAGCAATCACTGAAGGTAGCAGGTTCAACTGCTGCCATCATTTCGCAGTTTCTCACTCTCCCATAGTGAGAGTGACTCTGCCCTCAGGGTTTGAAGTGTTTATGTATTCATCAGGCATTTAAGTGGGATCAATTGTAAATGCCCACGGAGCCAAAAAACAAACTTGGTACTCACCGGGAATGCCAGGGCTCAGTTGCATAAACAGCTAACGACGCAAAACAAAATGGGAAAGTGTAATAATGTGTGACTCCCACATTTCTGCAAAGATTATGGTTTTGTAACAGATTGCGGATCTGGTCAAACATGGAATAACAGTCACATACGGCCTCCATCATTTGGGTCAATTTTAAAACGTCCTGGTTTGAGTTGAATGGGAACATGCAATTTGACAAAAAAGAAGACTTTTGATCATTGAGGTGTCTTATCTCAGAATTAGAAATGAAATTAGGAATGCGCTGGAAAAGCTGAGACCTGCTGTGGCCGTTGTGTTTCCAGCGCATGAGGTACAGTAACACGATAGATTTTTAGCTTTTTCCAGTTGCCTTTCCTCAGGACTGTGGTTCAAGATTTGCTTGGAAATCATTTACTGCAACACAAAACTTGGTTAGATAGTGTTACAGTGCACTTTTTTGAAAGTAATTCAGCCTGACACTGCAACAGCAGCACAGAGACAAAAAGGCTTTTATTATTTTCATGCCAAGAGCATGAATTTTGGTCCTTAAAAAAAAAGACATTTCATAGATTTTTATAATCACCTGAACGCCAGGCCTGAAACCACAGCACGCAACCCCGTGTGAAGTGGGGAAGGCTTTTTTTGCATCTGGATATTCAAACTGAAGTTCCAATGTGCTTCGAAGGCCTGTATTTCAAGTACCACAGCTGCAGATGCTCATATTTCATCGAGCCACCAATTTCCTTTTCCTGACAAACAGCCTTCAGAAAGAAAGCAGTCCAGAAATTCTGCACATTAGCAGAACATTTCCTCTCTCCCTCTCTCTTCCATTAACATCATTATGCTGCTCTTGGGAAAAGCCAGCTTTAGCCCAGGCTTTGGGCTCGTGGAAGGGGCCGCTGCTGTCCAGGCCCAGGGACAACTTGCCTTGTCCCCCGCACACGTGGACCCTCTGATCCTTTCGAAAATGATAAGGCCACGGGAAAGAGGTGCAAAAAAAGTCTGCTGACAGACTTAAAGCCGCTGGCTGCCTAATCATTGTTTAGGAACTGTTTACAGCCCACTTGACTGCAATTACAGGTTAGATTTCACCGAGGACAATTTATTTGCTTGACTTTAACTAGTTAATGAGGCTAGGTCAGGGGCAGCCCTGACTCAGAGCTTTCCAACTTTCCGTGAAGCCTTTCTGTCAGGCATTTTCCTTACACTGCCCTTATCTTTTCTGCGTGAGTTACTGTGCAGTTTGAGGGTAAAACAAAACTGCACTATCAACCGATCTGGTGTGGGACCAAGAGTCTGCAGAGTAAGGGACTCAAAGGCGAGGCTTAATTAGACAATCTGGTTAATTCCGTGATTATATCTCAGAAATCTAAACCATTTACAAAATGGGCTACTATTGCTGATTGAAACCAGACAAATTGCTCCAACAAAATCCTTGACTTAGGGCATGTTTTCTTAACATGAGACTTACATCACAACTGCTACCACAAAAATGATTGGTAGTGTTCTTTACAAAAAGGTCTTGGCCTGGTAATAAAGAAGCATGAAAAAAAAGTGTAACGCTTGATCACGATTGGCATTCAATACCCTCCCGGAGCATTTTACATTTGGTCTTCTTTTAAGCATTGCTGTGAGCCTAAATGGTTAAATACTAATTAAGAATCTGTGAAAATTCTAGTTCAGATCTCCAACAATGTGAAGCAATGTTCCCAATGTTGTACAACTGAGAGATATGGATTCATAGGAAGGATGTAAACTTGGGCAGAGGCCTGAGGGAATGGGAAGTGGATTATCCAGATCTTGCAAGGAATCTGAGCGACAGACTACATACTATATATACTGAATAACCTTTTGCTTATTTCCATTAAAAAAAAATGTTTTTCTTTATTTATTCTCCTCTTCTTTTGACATTTTAAAATTTGATCTTGGGGTGTGGGCACAATTGCCAAGGGCACACCCGTCCCTGCTCACCAAGGAAAATGGGCATTATTTTCCTTTGGAACACCCTTTGTGTTGTTCTCAAAATGGCGGAGCACCAGGATTTTTGCCCAGCAACAATGACGGAACATGCCCATGCCATGACAGCATGTCATTGCGCAGGGGAATTTGAAGAGATGGTGCTCCTATAATGTTGCTTCCTTCTTGGTAGTAGAGGTCGTAGAGTTTGGAAACTCTTGAGGGTTAAAGCTGTGGCCAAGTTCCCAAGATGTCTGCTCCTTTCTTGAACCTCCCCAAATGATCAAGTGTGTGTTTGAGATAGTACAGTGGATATTGGAAAGCTGTCCAATGGTGAAGGAGATTCCTGACCTTGTCCTCACCCAATGTCCATGTCAACATTTTTTTGTAGCTGGAGTGGAGAAAATCTGCTCATTTCCCCCTCTCCATTTTCCATTCACTTTCCCTGGTCAATTCCTATATTACTGCCCCCATTGCACACTTTTCACCTGATTTATGTTTGTGACCATTATCTGAATAGTATCGAGCCAGTAAATCCAACTAAAGCTTGATAATGAGAATGTCCTACTAAAGCTACAGAAACATATCATAATGGAAGATAGATATGCAAGCTCACGTTTGCTCAACTAAAAATACTTTTCAAACTGTAAATTCCATTCCTCATGTTCAGATCTCATCATGACCGTTCCCCTCCTTATCTCTACAACCTTCTTCAGTCCGACAACCCTCTGAGGGCTCTGCATTATTCCAATTCAGGTTACTTGTGCAAACTCCCACTCACTTGGGACCACCCTTGACAGTCATGTCTTCAGCTGTTCAAGTGTCCACTCTCCACACTCCTCTGCATCTTCACCTGCCCTGCGCCCCCCCCCCCCCTCCCCCCCCCAAATGGGGTTCCGCGCCGGGCACAAAACTTTGCTCGGGTCACCCGACGCACATAACCTGGCGCAATCTGGATCACGCCCTCTCTGGGGAGATCCAGATAATGATATTCAAATGAACGACTCGGCTCATTTAAATATCCGGATGCCGTATTCGCTAGGCGCCCAGGAGTCAACGGCCGTGCCTGTCAAGCTGCAACCAGGCAACATTTAGCACTGGTTTCCACAATCGCAGCAGGCATGTTGGCACCTTGGGGGGGACCTGGGGGGGGGGGGGTCTCACAGGCCATTAGAGCCCATAGGGTAGGGTAGTCCCTGGTACTTCCAGTCTGGCATCCTGACAGTGACACTCGAGCACCCTGGTTGTGCCAGCCTGGCACTGCTGGGATGCCCAGTTGACATTGCCAGTGTGAGGTTGCCAGTGCCAGGGTGCCCAGGTTGGCAGTGCCAAGGATTGGGGCCTGGGGGGCCATTTCCATGAAAGTGGGGGGGGGGGGGGGGGGGGGGGGGGGGCGGGGGGGGGGGGGGGAGGGCTGGTTTGAGGGGGCCAAAAAATACTTGGAGGGTGAAGGGGGGTCCTGAAACCAGGGGGTCTTGTAAGGCGTGGCGGGTGGGGCCTGTAGAAAGCGGGGCAGCCTTTTAAAATGGCGACCCGATTTGTGAAGAGTCGGTCCTAATGGCGAGCTCAGCTCCCCAATGTAGGGCCTCGATGGGGAGAATCTCCCCGAGGCTCAGAAAAATGGTTAGATGACATTGAACAGCAGTGTTAATCTCGGCACTGGAACCACCAAGAAACAACCCACCAAACCCACCCAAAACCGGACTTGGAAATTTTTACAGTGAATCGCGTCCCTCAATCTTTAGCTCAACATCAATTTCCATCTGATTAAACATCTGTGAATTTACTGAGGACTTTTATTCAATTCTTGTTGATGTCTTAATGAAAAAAGATTACTACCCTATTGTCTCGTAAATGAAATTGAAAGAAAACTTATTAAAATTACCATTTATGTATTCACCCAATTGGTATAATTGTCGAAGTGGGAGATTTTTGTTCATATATTGGTTGTGATTTAGATGTAACATTGTTGCCTCAGAAAGTTCTGGGTTTAAGTCTCACTCCAGAGACTTGAGCACAAAACCTAGTAAAGTACTGAAGGGGTGTGTTGCACCGTCAGAGATGTGGGGGGGGGGGGGGGGGGGGGGGGGGGGGGGGGGGGGGGGCAGTTGGATGGGCGGAGAATCGGGGGGAGACCCAAATGGCTTTTATGCCGGCAGACTTTCCCGCTCTATTGTCCCCACCCCCAGCCAGTGATGTAACAGGGTTCCAGCAGGCAATGGCACTGGCTGCCAATCAACTTCAGGAATTGGTCTGAGGCCAAGGTCCACACTTGCTAGCGTGAACCTTCACCCTGGTTCCCTGATTGCTTTTTCTGGGTCATGTGACCCAATTAACCAATCATCCCTTAAAGGGATACCACCACAGACGGGAACCCCATTATAATACTTTTAAATCTAAAGAGAGGGCTTCTCTGCTGTAACACCACCTGACATAGAAATATCATAGAAATAAGGGCGGCACGGTAGCACAGTGGTTAGCACTGTTGCTTCACAGGACCAGGGCCCCAGGTTCGATTCCCAGCTTGGGTTACTGTCTGTGTGGAAACTGCACATTCTATCATAATGATAATAATAATAATAATCGCTTATTGTCACAAGTAAGCTTCAGTGAAGTTACTGTGATAAGCCCCTAGTTGCCACAATCCGGCGCCTGTTCGGGGAGGCCGGTGCGGGAATTGAACCCGCGCTGCTGCCTTGTTCTGCATTACAAGTCAGCTGTTTAGCCCACTGTGCAAAACCAGCACCTCACCGTGTCTGCGTGGGTTTCCTCTGGGTGCTCCTGTTTCCTGTCACAAGTCTCGAAAGACGTGCTGTTAAGTAATTCGGACATTTAGTGTACCCAAATAGGTGCCGGAGTGTGGCGACTGGGGCATTTTCACAGTAACTTCATTGCAGTGTTAATGCATAAGATTATTATTAAAGGTCCTCCTGGTGGCGTGATGTCACATTGGCGAGGTTTACAACAGGTTTTTAAAAACGGGGAACTTACAAATAGAACGCACCAGTGGCACACAGGTGAGTATCGAGGGAGAGGGTCATGCCCACGCAGTACCCTGGCACTTCCCCCGGCATTGCCCCCTGACACTGCTCTCTCACTTCCAGGGGCAGTGCTGAAGACACTGCCTGGGGCACTGGAACGTTGGTCTGTGGTGGAGGTGATGGGGTATTGTGTCCGTGAGGGACGGGGGTTCGTGTCTGTGTCCATGAGGGGCTGGAATTCCATGGTAGTTGGGGGTGTCTATGTTTGGGGAGGGGGGGTGCTCCTTGGATGTACTTCTATTGTTCTGACACTGGGGCACCCTTTAAAATGGTTCTAGAGCCAATGTTGCTAGCCCTGCCAGTATGAAGCTGCGGGACCCGCCTCCTTGATTTTTGTTGTTGAAGTGTTTACAAATATGGCGTTAATAGCTGTCAGTGCAGCCAGCGGGCTACATAATAATTTTTCCCGGCTGAGTTGACAATTGTAGACCAAAAAGCGAGAAAATTCCACCCTTTGTCTTTCAGATGAGACCCTTAAAACTGGGGCTCAGTCCCAGACTATCCCAGTCAGGGGCCCTCTCAGGTAAACAAAATGATCTTTGGCTCTACAGAAAGAAGAGGGAAGGAACTGTCCTCAATATCCTGGCTGAGATTGAACCCTCATGCAAAAATGGTGAAACTGGATTATCTGATAACTATTGGACTATTATAGGTGGGGCCTTGCTGTGTGCAAATTGCCTGCCACATTAGTCTCTATTCTTTTCTTTATTATTATCTGCTCTTTAAAAAAAGAATCATTACTGATGCTACTTTATATAAACCATTTGGAATGGTATATGCCCTCAACAATCCAACAAGCTTCCAGCAAATCTTTTCTTGCATTAGGTGAGTACTTCAACAGGGCAGTAATTAGCACTGGGACTACGGCGCTGAGGACCTGGGTTCGAATCCCAGCCCTGGGTCGTGGAGTTTGCACATTCTCCCCGTGTCTACGTGGATTTCACCCCCACAACCCAAAGATGTGCTGGTTGGGTGGATTGGCCACGCTAAATTGCCCCTTAATTGGAAAAAAATAAGTGGGTACTCTAAATTTTAAAAAAAAGGTGAGTACTTCAACACTGCATCTTAATCACGAATGATTGAAATAGCTTGCCTATTTTTGCCAAATAAGCTTAGTGCTATAATTCTTTGGAGAGCAATGGGAGAGCAGTAAAAAGTACTTTCCTGAACACCAACGCCACATTTGAAGACAATGCCAAACAACAACATTAATATTTACAATGAAAACGGAAAATTCTGGAAAATGCAGCAGGTCTGGCAGCATCTGTGGAGATAGAAACAGTAATGTTCCAGCCCATATGACTGGAGAAGAGTCATACGGGCTCAAAACATTAACTCTATTTTTTTCTCTCCACACAGACCTGCTATGTTTTTCCGGCATTTTCTATTTTCATTTCAGATTTCCAGCCTCTTCAGTATTTCACTTTTATATTAACATTTATAATTCCAGGAAACAACACAGGACAAGATTATTGTGGTATTTTCAAAGGATAGGCTTATAGACCATGTGGTGAATGTATTATGCCAATAATCCACCAGTGTATTTGTATCTGTGCTGTTGCCCTTGTATTTGTATCTGTGCTACGCTGTTGCCCTTGTGGGCTTCTCCTATGGGCCATTGTGTGGCATTATCCATAGGGGAACATGTTGGGGCATGTACGGGCTCCGCCCATGGCTCCTGCCCTTGAAGGGAGGTATAAAGAGCAGTCGACCTGTAGGTGGTTCTCAGTATTGAATCAGTCGCAGGCAGGCACTGTTCTAAGTTGATTAAAGCCACGGTTTACTTCTACTCGTGTCTCGAGTGAATTGATGGTCGCATCAGACCACAAAGGTTCAAACAACAAGAGCTTTACTGGAAACGTGTTTACTCTACAGGCTATTGGGATAGATTGCCCGTTGGCCCATGCAAACGGCCAAATAGGAATCGTAAAGTGACCTTTGTCCAACAAAGAGCAAACATGAATACACAACGCATTCCTGTGTGGTTGTTGGGGAACCTCATGCATCTGCTTTTTCGCGTGACTGCAAACTCTGGTGTTTTTGGTTTAGTTTGGATGTCGCCCGTACTTGTTCAAACTTGAGTCAATATAGCGTTCAGAGGTTGACTGAGTGTTGAAGTGTCCTCAACTGGGGCACTGTCTTCCACAGTTGTTTCTGTTCATGTCAGGTTCTCAGGAATGTCTAGGTCTTCACTTGGCACAGTTTGTTGCCGACTCTCGGTTGACTTTGTTTCTGACAAATTAGGTCTGGTTGCTAAAGGTTGATCAGTCTTCTCCACACTACATCGTCTCGAGTTTGAATGAGGTAGGAGATCGATCATGTCTGTGCTAAGATAATGGCAGGTATCCACTGTCACTGGTGGTATAGTATTTTGCCAAAAATTCCTGATCTTTCTGAAAAACACAGTGTTTAGCCCTGAGCTCACGTCGCAAATCCTGACTTTGCTGTTTCCGCAACAATTTCTCTTGTCTTAGATGGCTTCAGCAAATCAAACACTGTGCCTGACTGATATTTTACCGTGAGTAATGCCAGAGAACTTTGGGTTGTCGAATGTGTTGGATTTTTGTATGTCAACAGGAATTGGCTTAGTCGTTTAGACAATGATCCTTGCTCATGAATTACCTTCAATGAATGCTGCAATGTCTGAACAATCCTTTCAGCCAGCCCACTTTTGGCAGGATGATAAGGAACGGATCGGATGTGTTGGACTCCGTTCTCCTTTAGATAATTTATGAATTCTTGTGAAATGAACTGTGGCCTATTAACGCTAACAAGTTGTTCAAGGTAACCGAATTTTGCAAAACTCTCACCCAGTCTTTCTATTTTTCTCTCCGATGACTAGACTTCATAATGGTGACTTTAGACTATTTAAAGTGCGCGTCTACCACAATGAAACTCATCTGTCCTTCAAACGGTCCTGCATAATCTACATGACCTCTTTGCCATAGCCTTTCTGGTCATTCCCATGGGTGTAATGGCACTAGTGGTGGCAGGTTTCAAACTTTTGCACATGCCAAACACATGCTCGCATTCTCCTCAACTTTGTTATCGAGCCCTGGCCACCAAAAACAGCTTCTGGTTAACATCTTCATCCTTACTATCCAACAATGACCTTCATAAAGTTGGTTTGGGGCACATTTTAAAAAAAATAACAGAATGATGACCCAGCGGTAGATTATTTCTGGTGTACTTCTTTTTGAAAAGCATTTTATTAAGGCATTTATAACAACAATTACAAATGTAAAAATAACTCAGTAAATAACACCCACCCCAACCAACAACCACCAGCCAACTACCATACCCAGCCAACATGGCTTACACACACCCAATCCCTCCTCTCTACCATACCCAGCCAACATGGCTTACACACACCCAATCCCTCCTCTCTACCATACCCAGCCAACATGGCTTACACACACCCAATCCCTCCTCTCTGCCATACCCAGCCAACATGGCTTACACAAACCCAATCCCTCCTCTCACACTTGCTGATCTCGCCTAAACTAAACTATTTCCCCCTACCCCCTCATTCCCTAACCCCGGCCCTCCTCCCTGATTGTATCTGCTGACAGTTTAATTTTCCCCAAAGAAGTCGATAAACGGCTGCCACCTCCGGACGAACTCTAACGTTGATCCTCTCAGGGCGAACTTGATTTTCTCAGGCCTGAGAAACCCGGCCATGTCGCCCCCAATTTTGGGGGCTCCGAGTCCCTCCACGCCAATAAGATCCGTCTCCGGGCTACCAAGGAGGCAAAAGCCAAAACGTCAGCCTATCTCGTCCCTTGGACTCCCGGATTTTCCGACACTCCAAAAATCGGCACCTCTGGTCTTGATGCCACTCTTGTCTTTAAAACTGTGGACATGACATCTGCAAATCCCTGCCAGAATCTCCGAAGCTTCGGACATGCCCACAACATGTGGACATGGTTTGCAGGCCCTCCCGCACACTGCCCTCCACCCCTTCAAAAAACCTGCTCATCCGGGCCACCGTCATGTGTACCTGGTGGACCACCTTAAATTGCATCAGACTGAGCCTGGCACATGGTAAGGACGTGTTGACTCTACTCAAGAGCATCCTCCCACAGACCAGTGTCTAGTTCCTTACCCAACTCATCTCCCATTTACGCTTTACCTCCCCTATCTGGATTCCCTCCCACTCTATGAGCTCTTTATAAATTCCCGAGACCTTCCCTTCCCCCAATCCCATTTTTGAAACAACCTTGTCCTGTATCCCCTGGGGTGGTAGAAGCAGAAAGTTTGTGACCTGCCTCTGTATAACGTCCTTCGCCTGCAGCTAGGGAAACCCATTCCCTCCCGGCAGTTCAAACTCCTCCTTCAAACTCTCCAAATATGGAAAGCTCCCATCAACAAACAGCTTCCCCAACCTCTCAATCCCTGCTCTCTGCCACCTCCGAAACCCCCCATACAACCTCCCGGCACAAATTGGAGCCCTCCATGCTCCCTCCACTCCCATATGCTTCCGCCACTGTCCCCATCCCCTTGGAGCTGCCACTACCACCGGGTTTGTGGAGTACGGAGCCGGCAAGTTCCTCTACATGATACCGCCTCCACCTGCTACCATACCGACCCCTCCCCAACTACCCACTTCCTAATCATAGCTATATTTGCCACCCAGTAATAATTCCTAAAGTTCGGTAAGGCCAGCCCCTCCCCACTCGGCTCCGCTCCAACAGCACCTTCCTTACTCGCAGAGTTTTATGCAGCCATACAAATCCCGAGATCGCCACATTGACCCTCTTAAAAAAAAGCTTTTGGGATTAAAAATAGGAAGATACAGGAAAATAAACAAAACTCTCGGGAGAACCGTAATCTTTACCATCTGTACCCTCCCTGCCAGTGACAGCGAGAGCATGTCCCACCTCCGAAAGTCCTCCTTCGTTTGCTCAACCAACCGGGCCAGATTTAATTTAAGCAAACCGCTCTGGTATACTGTTTAACTTGTCCTGGGGTTACCACTCGAACTACTCATTGATGACTTGTTAGCTGAAGATAATCTGGAGAGTCCATCGTCGTTCCCATGGAGATTTGATTGATGATATTTTATCGTTTATATAGTGCTGGCAACAGCAATGCCCATCCCTGCATCCGGCTCGCCGTTGGAAATGGAATACTGATGTGTGGCCTAATTTGGACATTCTGAATTCTCCCACTGTATCCGAACGGAATGTGGCGAAAAGGGGCTTTCCACAGTAACTTCATTGTAGTGTTAATGTAAGTCTACTTGTGACAATAAAGATTTATATAAGTATCGTTGTCAGTGGTCGATCATTCGTTTGTAAAGTAACTTTTCTTCCATATAGGAATTGGTAAAAATGGTTGACTCCGGACACGGCCCCGGGTCACTGTCCGTGTAGAGTTTGTACTTTCTCCCCGTGTCTACATGGGTCTCACCCCCGACAACCCAAAGACGTGCAGGGTAGGTGGATTGACCATGCTAAATTGCCCCTTAATTGGAAAAAGTAAAAAAAACACTTTACTGAAATGCTGCCCTCCAGCTAACCGAGCAAATAAATCATCAATTAAAGGCTGCGGATACTGCTCTGCACACAGTATCAGATTGACAGTAACTTTAAAATTGACACATATGCATACCAAATCAGCTTTCTTCCTCACCGGCACTATTGGCGTGACCCAGTCACTTACTTTCACATGTTTCAGGGCCCCCGTCTTGACTAGCCCCTCTAATTCTGCCATAGGCCTGATGGTGTACGGCTCTGACCTAGCCTTTAAGCACCTTGCTTGGCTTTTGTCATTACTCTTTAGCTTGTCTGAGAAAATACGGAGGCTGGGGATTGAGGGTGATTTAGAGATGTGGATCAGAAATTGGCTAGTTGAAAGAAGACAGAGAGTGGTAGTTGATGGGAAATGTTCAGAATGGAGTTCAGTTACGAGTGGCGTGCCACAAGGATCTGTTCTGGGGCCGTTGCTGTTTGTCATTTTTATAAATGACCTAGAAGAGGGCGCAGAAGGATGGGTGAGTAAATTTGCAGACGACACTAAAATTGGTGGAGTTGTAGACAGTGCGGAAGGATGTTGCAGGTTACAGAGGGACATAGATAAGCTGCAGAGCTGGGCTGAGAGGTGGCAAATGGAGTTTAATGTGGAGAAGTGTGAGGTGATTCACTTTGGAAAGAATAACAGGAATGCGGAATATTTGGCTAATGGTAAAATTCTTGGTAGTGTGGATGAGCAGAGGGATCTCGGTGTCCATGTACATAGATCCCTGAAAGTTGTCACCCAGGTTGATAGGGTTGTGAAGAAGGTCTATGGTGTGTTGGCCTTTATTGGTAGAGGGATTGAGTTCCAGAGCCATGAGGTCATGTTGCAGTTGTACAAAACTCTAGTACGGCCGCATTTGGAGTATTGCGTACAGTTCTGGTCGCCTCATTATAGGAAGGACGTGGAAGCTTTGGAACGGGTGCAGAGGAGATTTACCAGGATGTTGCCTGGTATGGAGGGAAAATCTTATGAGGAAAGGCTAATGGACTTGAGGTTGTTTTCGTTAGAGAGAAGAAGGTTAAGAGGTGACTTAATAGAGGCATACAAAATGATCAGAGGGTTAGATAGGGTGGACAGCGAGAGCCTTCTCCCGCGGATGGAGGTGGCTAGCACGAGGGGACATAGCCTTAAATTGAGGGGTAATAGATATAGGACAGAGTTCAGAGGTGGGTTTTTTACTCAAAGAGTGGTGAGGCCGTGGAATGCCCTACCTGCAACAGTAGTGAATTCGCCAACATTGAGGGCATTTAAAAGTTTATTGGATAAGCATATGGATGATAAGGGCATATTGTAGGTTAGATGGCCTTTAGTTTTTTTCCATGTCGGTGCAACATCGAGGGCCGAAGGGCCTGTACTGCGCTGTATCATTCTATGTTCTTTCATGCTTTCCCAGCTCTCCATTAAAGATAATGGCAAGTTTCTTTATAATCTTCAGTAGATCTGCTTAAGACTCTGGCATGACCTCAGCCCAGTTTAGATTGATTCTCTCCAGCCAGGTTTTCCCTATTCAGGCCAAATAATTACCTTGAACGACATGCAAGGACAAGTCTGGGGTCTCTCTGTTTACATCATTCTGGCCCCTCAGCGGAATCACTTCCCCAGCATAAGTTTCTTTGAGAGTTTTAAGGTGATGTGTCACAGTTTCTCTTGGTAAACAGTTTCTCGTACCAACAAAACTGCTGCTCCAGCGTCCACCTCCATTTTCACCAGCTGTCCGTCCAATAACCATTTGTTACGCTCACAATGGCCACAGTTCATCATCCGACTGATACTCTGGTCCTTTTTTGTGCCTTTTTGAATCACATGGATTCTTTTTCCTCTATTCGGTTTTCCATTTAATACGTTTTGTTCTTGCTTTTTATAGTTCTTGTTTGGAACTTGTTGTTTCCTTCCCCAACACGCACATTCGATGTACCGCTTTTTATCTCTGTTCCTGCATTTCACATCTTTGCACTGGCAGTCTGCTGCTGCATGCCCAGTTTTTGCACATTGGTGGCAATTTTGAATCGGTGTCTATGTTCGAGTCTCAGACAACATTTTATGGATTCTGGTACTTGAACTTAATTGTTAGGCCTCCTTTGCTGCTAATTCCATAACTTTTAAAGCCTTCTTGAGGTTTAAGTTGTTTTCTATTAACAGCCTTTTTTGGATAACGTCGCTTCTTAACCCGCACACCAATCTGTCTCTATTGGTGTCATTCACGACATCTCCAAATCCATAATATTCAGCTAATTTCTTCGAAGTAGCTTTAAAAAGCAGTTTGATGAACACTTGAAACACCATCACATTCAAGGATACGGGACAAGTGCTGGTAAGTGGGATTAGTGTGAGATTTGGGGTAGCTCTTGTCGGTGCCAACCTGATGGGCTGAAGGGCCTTTTCTGCACTGTACAACTCTATGACTCTATGAACTATGCGCTTGATTCACCTTCTTGTTGGTTATGTTTATGGAACCTGAACCTCTCGATGATGACCAAAGGTTTAGGTGAAAGGTGGCCCTGGAATATCATCAGTGATTTTCAAGCCTGTTTTTTCTGTCCGCGCCAGACTTCCCAGGAGGTTGAAAGTTCACCCCCCCCCCCCCCCACCCACTCCTCCACTCCTTCCACATTGTACTCAGGAAAATTGGGACTACAATATCTGCTGCAATTTTATTCACTGGG
This sequence comes from Scyliorhinus canicula, assembly GCF_902713615.1. Taxonomy (NCBI): domain Eukaryota; kingdom Metazoa; phylum Chordata; class Chondrichthyes; order Carcharhiniformes; family Scyliorhinidae; genus Scyliorhinus; species Scyliorhinus canicula. The sequence continues at coordinate 19,236,577 of NC_052154.1, forward strand.
ACAAAATAATCAAATCTTTCAGTATATATAAGCTCGGTGTTCTCAAGGTGTCAGAAGTTCCAACCTTTCTTACTTTGGAAAGGGCTTGTGTCAGCACAATGTACCATGACATTCCTCGCCCGACCTCATGTCTTTTTTCCAAACCAAGAACACCTGAGCTCAGCCAGTTTCCTTCAGAGTTTTGGAACACTCCAAGCTGTAAACCATTGTTGCAGAATACTTGCTACTCAGGGTGCTCCCTGTACTATTCCAAATCTTTCTGGGCAGAGCACGTGGAGCTATTGTTTCCTCCAAAATATACATTTAAAGTTTGGTCCCTTCGATGGCTGCAGCCAATATTTAGCACCCCCATGTCGCCAGCTTTGGTGCAGACAAGTTTTCAGCTTCTTAGTCCTTTTCGGATGTCTGTGCCGTGATCGACAATTTTATTTTATTTTTTTTAACTTCTCCGGGACTCTACCGGCATGAAGCTGACCTCCTCGTTGCCAGTCTTCTTTGTGGTATTTTTGAAGGATAGGTTGACAAACCATGAAGGTACAAATGAACAAGAGCTTTATTGGAATGGTGTTTGTCATAATATACACACAGGTGCATAGACACACACTGACTGACACACTGAAAGACCAATCAACACACAGAACACAGCAGCCAATCACCAGACAGGGCACGGACACTATAAAGCGAGAGGGCACTAGTTTTCCCTTTCATTCGGGATGCAACCTCTGAGACAGACAGAGCCCGTAGTGAGTAGCACAAACATCTACTATGTGCTAGCAGTATCGTCTGGTCAGGTTAGCTATAGGCCTTCAGTCAACCTAACATAGCGTTGACCCACAGTGCAAGTATGTTTAACAGCTCGTAGTTAAATAAAATAGAGTTGTACTTCTACAAGTGTTGGTAGCCTGTCTCTCTCACTGCTCTGGTAAACACAGTCCTCACAGACCCAGCATACCCAACACATCAGTGTTTGCTCTACAGGCTGTTAGGACATACTGCCTATTTGCCTAAGCAAAGGTCTGATGACATCAGCAAAATGTCACATGGTCAGACTCTTAAAGTGACCTTGCTCCAACTGGGAACAAACATGAATCCACAACAATTATGAAGGGGAATGCAGCCTCTAACCCAGATGAAGAATGGAAAAAGGTTGTCTTCAGTTTTTAACAGCAAATGGCACTAAAGTTAGCGCATTATGAAAAGAAAACTTGTGGAAAATAAAGGGATAAATTTATACCAGTCAATTACAGTCCCCTCAGCCTCCTCCCAATTACGCTTCTCAGGAAGGCCCTAGGGACTGACGGTGACTTGCCTCTACTCAGGTTCATTGGGTTCTGAGATGGCTGATAAGTCTAATTAATGTGTGATCTGCAGACTCTTTACACATGTTGATCAGGTGGTGCTTGAAGAGTTGGGTCGATAAGTTGTTTGGACGTTTGTGCACTTAATGGTACTCAATTCAGATTGCAAAGAAACACTCAGCAAGGTAAAAGCCTTGGTCCAGAATAGGACACAAGAGTTAAATCATTAATCAAGGAGAGAGACATAGCTGTCCTCAACTCAGAACTCAACTGAGTAATGTAACAAAGAGCTCCTGGAAAACTGAAGGTCAGTGAAGGTCAGAGGGAAAACCTCTATTGGCTAGAATTATACCTGAAAGATTGGAAGTTAGTCATGCTCATCAGAGGTCAGTTGATAAATTGCTAGGTTACCGCTGAAGGAATTCCAAGCGAAATGGGCTTGGCCTACTTGAGCTGCCGTCTTGAACTGTTGAATTCCATGTGGTGTAGGAAAGCCCACGGTGCTGTCAGGGAGGGAGTTCCAGGATTTTGAACCAAGGACAGTGAAGGAATGGCCGATATATTTCCAAGTCACAATGGTGAGTGGCTTGGAAGGGATCCTCCAGGTTGCATAATATTCACTCCATTATAAAATCAGACATGAGACTCTTTGCTGATTATTCCACATTATTCATTTCCATTCACTGTCCCTCTATAATGTTACACCCAGGTCATCCTGCAGCAGGACGTAGCCCATTCATACTGATATCTAGCAGGGAGCATTCATGATATATAACTGCGGTGCAAGGCCGTTTCCAAGCAGAAGATATCTACCTGCCATATCCTGAAGTTCAGCAAAATCACCATCATCGAGGCCTCACCTTCAACACCTTGAGAATTACAATTAACCAGAAGCTAAACAGGCCCAGTCATATTACTACCCTGACCAAAAGACAGGGTCAAGGCTGGGTGCACTGAGAGGAAATGCCTTCCATTTTTATATAATCCATAAGGCTCAAGTCAGGAGCATGATAGAATGCACACCATGATGGGGTAGGCCGACTGGTCCGTCATTCAATACAACCATGGTTAATCAAGGGTTTCAACTCGACTTTCTTCTCTGTGCCCCCTATCCCTTGATTCCCTGGGAGGTCAATAATCTGTCGATTTCAGCTTTACACAAGAAATAGGATCAGGAGTAGATCACAGGAAGAACTTCAAAAAGAAGGTACTTGTTATCTTCTCTGGAAAAGAGGTAAATGAGTTCCTCACCTAAATTCAAATGATAGAATTATAATCCAGTTGCAGACCTAATCCTTTCAATAGGAAGCCATGAAAGGAATTTCGCTCATTTTTCTGCATCGGAATAAATGGCATGAATTTGAAGTTCACACTTGTCAAGACTTGGTGATTAATGTCTCAATAACTCTTTGGAGGCCGACAGAAACACCTTATTAAGTTGTTCCTTCATTGCCTTTATTTTGAAAGCAGCAGTGTTATGGGAACATCATTAGCTTCATGTTCTCCTTCATTTCACCCACCATGCTGACATGGACAAATATATCAGCATTTTGTTTACATCTTATCCATCTTTCATAATGAAAAATGAACGATAGATTTTTTATAACCAGAAAAGTGTTGTGTGAATGGTTGACCCCAGCGGTACCCTTGTAACACTTTTAATGGATAAGACGATTGATATCCAGCAGGCTAACATCTCCTGCACTTTACATGTAAATGATATGAGCATGTGCCCAATAGAAATAGAATTATATAGTTTTATAGCACAGAAAGAGGCCGTTCAGCCCATTGCGTATGCAGCGGCCATCAAACACCCATCTATTCTAATCCCATTTCGCACTTTGCACATAGCCTTGTATGCAAAGGTGTTTCAAGTGCTCATCTAAATGCTTCTTAAATGTTTTGCGGTTTCCTGCCTCGACCACCCTTTAAGGCTGTGAGTTCTAGATTCCCACAACTCCAAAACATTTTCCGTTAGTCCTCTCTAAACCCCCTGCCCCGTACCTTGAATCTATGTTCCGTGGTTATTGTCCCCTCTACTAAGGGGAAAAGTCCCTTCCTATCTAGCCTATCTATGTCCCTCATAATTTTGTACACCTCAATCAGGTTCCCCCTCAGCCTTCTCTGCTTGAAGGAGAACAACCCCAGCCAAACCAACCTCTCTTCATAGCTGAAACACTCCACTCCAGGCAAAATCCTGGTGAATCTCCTTCGTACCCTCTCCAGTGCAATCACACCTTCCTATAGTGTGGTGACCATAACTACACACAGTACTCTAGTTGTGGCCTAACGAGTACTTTATATCGTTCCATCGTAACTATCTACTCCATCATATCTAACACTGAAGCTGTTCAGTAACAGTAGCCTCACTTTTAACCAAATCTGCCCAGCAGGAATAGAATAGGTTCAGAATGGGGACCAGTTTTATAAAAGAAGGACCTGCATTTACAGAGTAAGTATCTTGGTCTGCAAATTGACAGAATGCCACCACCAATACTTGATGCTGGAGAAAGGGAGTTTACTTGGAATACTTCCCTCAGCACCAATGGAGGATTAAGAAAATATTGTGTTTGAGAGATGGCAATGCTAAATTGAAGCTGTACTGCTGAAAATCTCAAATCCACAATAAATCAGAAGGTAGTGTCATTTTTAATCTCCATGAGAGCGGCTGACTGGATAACTCATAAACCTGGAGGTGAGATGAATGATTGGAGGGGGGTAATGTTTAAACAATATGGAGGAGCATTCTGCTCACAAGCTGGTGAAAATAAAAATTGTCTTTAGTTTATTATTCTTACGTTGACATCCAAGAAAACAATCTAGTTAAGTCCTCATTTCCTTGTGACAGTACTGATGTAAAATTTGCAACAGGAGTGGAGACTTGTGTATTAGCAGTACAGCCCTGAAGTCTGGGGGGCTGGATTTAATGCCACCTGTGCAGAGGGAAACATTGCAGCCACATCCACTCAATCTCAGAAGTCACACGTCAGTCTGTTTGTGGTGGAAAAACTTCTGGCAATTAAGTTGGAGGCAGAAACAGGCTCACTGGAGAACCTTGCCTACTCACAGCCAATTGTCAATTAGGCTTATTTTTGAGCCAATTGACACCAATTATCCCTCCGCCCACTGGTTGCTCAGGGATTAAAGCAAATGGCACATCATTCCTATCAGATTTGCTCGCAGCCTTCTTGGGGGTCGTTGAGGGGGGGGGTCCCTCAAAGGCATTTAAATGCCCAATCGTGAATGCTCAAAGACACCACCTCAATGTTCCCTCTAACCTCCTGACCTCCCCTCCTGTGACCCCTTCCCTGCAATCCCCATTCTGACCTCACATGCCTGTGGCCTGGGTCCCATGGCAATCTTAGACCTCTCCCTAGGTGCATTACCAGCAGCAGACACCTCTCCCAGTGGCACTGTCAGCAATGGCCTAGGTTTTAAGGGTGCGCTTATGGGGGGTTGGTGCAGATTCGACGGGCCAAATAGCCTCCTTCTAGGCCCAGTCCCCCCCCACTATTCCCATAACCCCACCTAACCTTTGGGCACTAAGGGCCAATTTAGCATGGCCAATCCACCTAACCAGCACATTTTTGGACTGTGGGAGGGAACCGGAGCACCCGGAGGAAACCCACGCAGATACAGAGAGGAAGTGCAAACTGCACACAGTCACCCAATGTCAGAATTGAACCCGGTCCCTGGTACTGTGAGGGAACAACGTTAACCAATGTGCCACCCGGAAGAGTGCGACCAATTAACTGAGCCACTATGCTTTAGTGATGTCGCAATCCAACCCGAAACTAGTGATTGGTTAGGAAGTTCAGCTTTAAATGTAAAAGAGGATTCATGAGGAGAAGTCACATGACATGGAGCATGCGTGCGCTCCTCCCCCACTCACTGCAACCTTCAGAAACGAACGTGTGAGGATTTTACGTTTTTAATAAATGTTTTTTTTTAAAAGAGGAGGCTTTGTTGGTTCATGTCAGGCGATGATTTATTTTTTTATTCTTGGCAATGATTAAATTGACGGATAAATCCCAGATTGACAGAAAGAAATCCTTGGCTCATTCCAGTTTGTAATGAGCATGAACAATGAATAATTGTTATTAAGCTGGCACTAAACTAGAAAGGGTACCAAGAAAAAACTATAAGAATCATTGAAGTGGGGATTTCCATGCTCACTTTAGAAGCACAGGGAAAGGTCGTTAATTTGAGTTTGGGGTTAACACACAAATTGTAACAGGCAGAAGGAGCTTTTTAACTCGGCATTGATTCTGCATTTTACTTCAATAAACAATTTAAGAGGAAGAACTACACAACAGCACTCAGAAGAAAGGCACTAAAGGACAGAGGGAGGTTGAAGAATGTAGTTGGGACAAGGATTACCCATCAGATCATAATACTTGTGTCTGTCCACTGTGAGAGAGGTGTTAGAAGTGCCTCCCGAGCTATGGTAACAGCATTTAACTCTTGGAAGGACTTTATGGAGAGTCAGGAGTTCCTGGGTGGAAAATATATTTATTGCCACAGTGGCTTCATCGCTACGACTGAAAAATGAAGAGACACGTTTTGGGAAATACCCAGTGGATGGCAAATGTTGCACTTATATCCAGCAGCAGGTTAACACAGTGGTGTTTGCAAAAGCCTAGGAACATATAACTTTGCCTCAGTTCCTTTATATGGGAGAACCTTAAAGGTAAGAGAAAAATGGACTCCAATGTTGGTAAAAATCTGCTTTTACAAGTCTAGGGGGAAAACATTCTTGGCCTGCATTGATTTAAACCGAACTGAATGATATATTCTTTCAGCCAGAAATTGGATTGCGCCATCATTGAGGTGCGGAAATAACAATTTGTGATGTTCCATGCTGCTTCCTTTGGATATGGTGCTGTTTGCTACTTCTGTTCTCATTGGGGGCCAAACATGATGTGCTGATAGGGCATCCAGTGCTCTAGTCTTTAAGGCAGACAATTCCTCATGATTCCCCCACACATCAGCCCTTCATGCTGTTCAATGTACCACACTCCCACCACTCACCAAGAACAAGTCCCTAGCTCTCAGGTCTAACACATAACATCTAGATGCTCCACCTCACCCGCAGACACATTCTAGTGCTACGGGCCTCCGCATACCAGCATCTATCCAGCTGTGGCAGGCAAATCAATCAAATACAGTGCAATTGTTATGGGAGCGGTGTTTTCAGAACCCCAAAATGTATCATGGAGATCAACCAACCCCCACTTTAATGGATTGTTGCTTTTGAAGCACACAGCTTGTTCTCCAGGTGTGGTACTACAATTATGGACACGTGGGTTTTTAATCACAACACAATGTTTATTCCATGAATTCAACTTAACCTTTTAAATAAACATTGGATCACTTAACACCCCTTACTTCAAAGATAACCCCGAAAATAATACAACACTAAATAATCGTTCAGTTGTTCCTTTAACCATCCAAGCGACTTAACACCTTTAAACAGAAACACATAAGGTTAAAGACATTACTATTATGAGTTTAAATCACCCAAATGATTCAGAGATAGTTGTTCATGGCAGGAATCACAGCAGATCCAGCTCACTGCAAACACAGACACACCCAAGCTCTTTTCCTCAAAACTGAAACCAAAAACAGAAGTGAGATCATCTTAGCTCAGCTCCCCCCACCCTCTGACATCAGTTCAGTAATATGAGCTGCTCCTTTTCTTAAAGGTGCATTGCTTAAACATCCATTTCTTAAAGGTACTCTCGCATGACACAATGCAATCAGTGACATTCTGCCCACTCTCTTGGAGGACACGGTGACACACAATGGAAGGGAGTGGGGCACGAGGATGAAAGGGACACCAAAATCTCCAGGGCCTGATGGAGGAAGTAATTCTTTGCATTATGGGCCCAGCTAAAATGCCTATGGCTTATAACGTTGCTGAGAAAATTCAGAATGTTCCTGCTCAATAATTTTCCACAACTCCCAACAGACCCTCATTCTTTTATCTGGCACGGTGAGCAAGCAGAAGGTGGTGTGACTATGGACTTCTTGCTTCCCTCTACCCCCACCTTCCCTCCCCTCAATTTTTCCCTCCACATATTCAGCTTTCAGACACCCAAGATCTCTGCCGGTCCAACCACCTCAGCCTGAAGAGGAGGAGAGCAAACAACAGTGAATACAGATGAAGAGGCCTTGATCTGAAGCCTGTGGCTGCAAGCTCTGATGCTGCAGCGGTATGTATTTAAAAGGCTAATAAAGCATTGGGATGAACTGATGGTGACTCACCAGGCATAAGTAGGCTGCAGCCAGACGGGGGTGAAAAAACGGTCGGTTTACCAGCTCACAGAAGGGTAATGCCGCAGGTGGATTCCGGGAAGACTAGACGAGGAATTCCACGGAGCGGCCTACAGGAGTGCGAAATAGATCTCCACAGTGGGATGCTGAGTTTATTATCTGGCCTGCCCGATAGCCTTCTGTCACTGTCAAGGAGCCTGGAGGAGTCTGGTTCCAACATGGCAGAGATCATCTTGCCGTCTTCACACCCTTTTCTCCATCTCCCTGTCATATTCTGCGGCTCCTGATTCGTTACAACTGCAGCGCCTGCACCTATTACAGCCTTCGCACCTTGCCAAATCTAGGGGCTCACTGCAACACCTTCAAAAGCACCCCAGAGTGCTTTAGCAATTGCAGAAGCTCTTTAAAATGTCCTGACCTGCAAGTTAGGCCCTTTATGCACCATGAGCGCAGGACACAACAAGCAGCTGAAAGTTCAATTTTTAGTGAGCAGTAAACAAATTTGCCCAATGGCCCAAATTTGGTAACCGAGCATCACGTCACAGTGCTTTGTGATGGGGTAGAATTCACTGAGTCTAATATCCACAGAGGATGCTCCAGGGTGATCCACTCCAGGAGGGCAATCGGGTGGCAGTGGTGCGACTGATCAGGATTTTGCAGCCTTGATTTTTTTTGTGGAAAGGGACACTGCAGCTCAAAAGCCAATTGGGCCAATCCTTGGTTGTTGCACGAGATCCCCCAGTTTAGAATGCACGGATTGAGCCATTGGCTTGCTTTAAATAATACTGACTTGGAGCATTAGTGCAGTGCAATGGGCTGAAATTTAAAATGTCACAAGTATTAATGGCCTCTTGTTCCTGACATGAAAGGAGATCAGGTTGTATTTTTACTTAAATATTAATATTGGCGCTGAAGAATATGGTGTTAACAGATGTTTGGGTGTTTATATTTTGCTCTTGTGGCCAAAATTTTACTTTCCACCTGCAATAGCTCCAGAGCTGCCGCAGAGGAGGAGAAAGTGTCCTGTTTTATGCAACGATTTCACTCAAAATCTATTCACCGAAGTGAGCATTGGGAGGGTGAAAATCTTATGTATTTACCTTTTCTCTTTTTTAAAAAATAATTTTTATTCAAGTTTTTCAATAACAAATTTTCTCCCCACAATTTAAAACAAACAAGGCGTGTTTCCACGCCAACACAAGAAAATAACTCACCCCCCCAAAATAAATAATAACAAATAACCAGCAGCAATACAAGAAAGAAGAAAATAACAACATAACAAACCCCCCCGCCCCAAAAACAAACCCCCTAACCATCCCCAAACCCACCCCCCGCCCCCCCCCACCCACACCTCCAAGTTGCTGCTGAGACCGACCACTCTCTACCCCTTCGCCAGGAAGTCGAGAAAGGGCTGCCACCGCCGAAAGAACCCCTGTACCGACCCCCTCAGGGCAAATTTCATCCTCTCCAGCTTGATGAACCCAGCCATGTCGTTGACCCAGGCCTCCGAACTCGGGGGCCACGTATCCCTCCACTGTAACAGAATCCTGCGCCGGGCTACTAGAGACGCAAAGGCCAGAATGCCGGCCTCTCTCGCCTCCTGCACTCCCGGCTCCGAAGCTACCCCAAAGATCGCGAGCCCCCAGCCCGGCTTGACCCTAGACCCGACCACTTCCGACAAAGTCCCCGCCACCCCCTTCCAAAACCTCTCCAAGGCCGGACAAGCCCAGAACATATGGGTGTGGTTCGCCGGGCCTCCCGAACACCTCCCGCACCTGTCTTCCCCTCCGAAGAACCGGCTCATCCTTGCCCCCGTCATGTGAGCCCTATGCAGCACCTTCAGCTGAATTAGGCTGAGCCGTGCGCAAGAGGAGGAAGAATTCACCCGCTCCAGTGCGTCCGACCACGTTCCATCTTCAATCTCTTCCCCTAGCTCCTCCTCCCACTTTGCTTTGAGTGTATTTACCTTTTCGAGTGGATGCTTTCAAAACGTTTCATAATTGTCATTTGCTTTCGGAGCACATTTATTCACCCTCTCAAAGGTCCAGGAATGTAGAATGTTGCATTGGTTTTAGTTTGAATTTTGCGCCTGTTCTGTACTAGAAGTAATTAATGCATGGCAGAAAGCTTAATTTGGGTGGCCTGATTCTGAAATGCAATTGAATCTCCACAGTGGACCTCCTGTGACCTGTTGCCCTCAGTAACCCAGGTCTTCTGCACCGATGGGCACACATATTCCCTGGCAATAAAGATTCTCTCCCTCCCTCTTCCCAATCCCATGCCCTCACATTCAACAGGACCTCGCCCCATTCCTTACTCAACTGATTCTCGTTTCCACTTCCAAAGGATTCTTTGTTTCAGGGCAGCACGGTGGCGCAGTGGTTAGCACTGCTGCCTCATGGCCCCGAGGTCCTGGGTTCGATCACTGTCCGTGTGGATTTTACTCATTCTCCCCATGTCTGCGTGGGTCTCACCCCCACAACCCAAAGATGTGCAGGGTAAGTGGATTGGCCACGCTAAATTGCCTGTGAATTGGGGAAAAAAATTTAAAAAGGGAAAACAAAGGGTCCTCTCTCTGTTTCAGAAACTAAGTGCTGATGCCAGGAGTGAATCTGTGGTGTTCTACGGCCACAGAACCAGCAGCACTCCCAACGAATTCAGGATCCATTAACGGGCTAGCGCCGGTGCCACGTGGTACTAGAGCAATTCCATTGAAAAACGGTGTCTGATTCGCCAGGGTCGGGAGCGGCATTCGAGAGGCTGACAAGCTGCATCACTCCACTCCCCACACACACTCATTCCAGCCAACAAGATGGCAGCCTAAAGAGTGGCATCGCGGTTTGCAGATGCAGAACTTGAGAACCTGATGGATACCGTGGAGGAGAGGCGGGGCACCCTGATACCCGGGGAGGGAAGGAGGCTGCCACCGTTCACCGGCCCTGAGCACAGGTGGCAGAGGCACCCAAACATCTGTTAACACCATATTCTTCAGCGCCAATATTAATATTTAAATTAAAATACAACCTGATCTTTTTTCATGTGCCATGGACCCCACCACCAGGACTGGCCAGTAGTGTCGCAAGAAGCTGCATGACGTCCTCAGGGAGGCACCCTGGAATACTAGTTGGAGGCAACACCGATCTCCCATCATAGCTGTCTCCAATACCCTCCACCATTCCAAAGACACTCACCTCAGTTGGGCATGTTAGTAAGAAGGCTGGGGCACTATCTGGTGTGTACCACACATATGCAGCCGTACATCTGGTGGAGGTAGGAACCCCCGAGTGGCGGACGGTCAGAGGGCGGACCACAGGGACTAGCTGCCGCCCACACGTGTCCCGGGCTTCTGGGAACGGCGGTCCCATCGATACTGGAGATGCAGAGACAAAGCTAGGGACGACATGAACAATTGTCAGCAACCGTCCAGTGCCTGCAGGTGCTGTTGGAGGAGTTCAATGGCCTGCAGGGGCAGGGGGCAATGCCAACCAAGTGTGCCACCAGGATAGTGTCCGTGGTGGAGGCCTTGGGAGCAAAGTTATTGGCCATAAGATCATAAGACATAAGACATAAGACATAGGAGTGGAAGTAAGGCCATTCGGCCCATCGAGTCCACTCCGCCATTCAATCATGGCTGATGGGCATTTCAACTCCACCTACCAGCATTCTCCCCGTAGCCCTTAATTCCTTGCGACATCAAGAATTTATCTATCTCTGCCTTGAAGCCATTTAGCGTCCCGGCCTCCACTGCACTCCGTGGCAATGGCCATGGGTAAAGATGTTCAAAGCTGGGGGCACTCTGTGACTGCGGTGGCTGAGGCACAGGACAGGATTGCCCTGTCACAGGCAGCTATGTACCTGGGCCACAAGGACATTTCAGCGGCACTCCAGAGCTTGGCCCAGTCACAACGATCATGGCTGTGGGCATCGAAGGCATTGCCCGGTGGCTGGCTGACATGAGCCAGCCACAGGGGGACCTGGCACAGTCACAGAGGGAGATGGCGCAGTACCAGAAGGTGGTGGAACAGTACCAGAGGATGGTGGCACAGTACCAATGAGAAGTGGCACATGGCCGTGAGCATTGAGACCCTGGTCGAGACGAGAGTGGGCCTCCAGGACTGGTAGTGGCAGGTGGCGGGGGAGCCCCCGAAACCCGTCCTGGCCAGAATTCCATCCCAAAGAGTAGCCATAGGGCCACTGGACAACCCAAGGGAAGGGAAGGTGTTGGGGCCCGTGGCGGTAACACCGCAAGGGAGGTGACGGAATACAGACTTGCTAAAGCATAGATGGTTGTCCAGCCACTGGAATCAAATGCAACTTCAAATATATTGCTGTTTATATTACAGATTCTCTAACTTTCTCAGGGCAGGCATCACAAGACGGTCTCAGAGTCTCTGTTATCCTTTATTAACGACAAAACTCGCTCTCTCCACCTGTATTTATTTTCTGTACTTATATTCAATATCTCTATTCGGTCACTTGGTATTTATTTTGCTTTTATTTAAAAAACCAATTACTTCTAACTTTCTCTGTCACGGTACATTTCGAGCTCTTTCACGGTGTGGAATTTTCTTACTAAATTTGATTGGCATCCTTCCATCTGCGAGAGAAGATGGGAAAACTCCCTCAGACCTCTGGTGAGCTCAGATCAGATCGTCTGCTGCACCTCTTTTGACGTGTGCCAGTGGTAGGATGTATGCCACAGGGTGATATTATGCGTCACCTGCAGTTGCATGATGGACTGTCGCTGGCTAGCTTACTGTGGAAGAAGAATTAATATCCAAGTCTCTCATGCATCACCAAGACCCTCTGTTAGCTCACTGGGCTAAATCGCTGGCTTTTAAAGCAGATCAGGCCAGCAGCTTGGTTCAATTCCTGTACCAGCCTCCCCGAACAGGTGCCGGAATGTGGCGACTAGGGGCTTTTCACAGTAACTTAATTGAAGCCTACTCGTGACAATAAGCGATTTTCATTTTTCATTTCATCTGGTGACACAGGGAAACTAGGCACACGGCTTGAGGCTAAATGAAAGGGGATCATAAATGAACCTTAGTCACCTGGAGATGCGATATGCACACCTTGGTGTCCATCACCCATATGCGTCAAATAAATGTAAATGTCGCCACAGTCCCAGAGGACCATTTTTTTTTTAAATTTGGGGATTTGAATCAATTGAACCTGTCATATCTTTTAACTTCTGAATTAACTTTCTACACCTACTGTGCACAGAGGTAAAACATACTGTAAACCAGGCTGAAAAGACCAAAGTGCAATTCATCACCTTTGCTGTCATGTGCATAGTGGATAGACAGGCTCTGCAGTAAACTGAAACAATTTGTTTTCCAGCTCTTGAAGTATTTTAGCAGTGTCAAAAATCCACAAAGCCCCACTTGTTATTGTCCCTAATTATCTACTAAGCAAGGAAATTAGCTTTCCAGATTCCATTCCCTGTCTGCTGTAAATCTTTTCTCTTCCAATTTGCCTCTTTCTCCTGGGTGGGCAAATTAAGCTCCCCTTCGCATTCCCCCAAAAGATGCTTTCTATGGTTTTCTATTTTACAGTTCACATCTGGGTTTCATATTAGCCTTTAATTAATCCTTAGTGATTGCCGGGCATTGACAGCCAACCAGGGAAAGCTCTGATTACACCCTGACCATGCCTAGTGACAGACCAGGCCAGGCAAACGCTGCAAAGGCTGTGATTTACCGCCACTCCCTCATCTCCACCAGAACGCCTCTGCATACATTCTTTTTCAAATGACAAAATATGTAAATGATAATGGCCTGCTCCAAGTGAAACCGCGTGAAGGTAAAGATTTGTCGAGCGCATTTAAACTCGAGAGTCTAATGTGTGTTTGGCACTGTTGAAAAAAGAAATTCAAAGCAGTCACAGAGAAATTCCTCATAAGTCTTCATCTATTAAAAACTTTCTTTGACCCAGTAGCTGTAGCTCAAACTGATGAGCATTTGACTGCTAGCCAGGAGGTCACAAGTTCAGGTCTCTGGTGCCTGCTGTCATCTACACTTGCCTCAATTGGATGCGTTGTGCCACTTTGGGAGCACGTTGCTGGACTGTGCTTAAGACAGGAGAAACTGGCACAGTCAGCGATCACAGTGCTTGAATTATGCCTCCTTGTGGCCAGCAAAGGACTGGTAATGATGACATCAGGAAATCTGTTGTCCACCATCCTTGCTTTCCCCCTATGACTATACTTTATTTTCAATGTTTCACATTTGGAATTTTGAAACTTGGCAATAATAATATTGAAAATGTGCCTTCACTTATTACACTGCCCTTTGGCAGAAATGTTGAGAGTTCTGTTATAAACAAGGGTTTGGACTTTGACTATGTTGTGTTGAAAGCAAATTTTATATAGCTATAACTAAACTAGGTTGATATCCTTAAGCTTTAAGAATAAGCGTTGAGCTTTATAACTGTGTTTTGCCTCTCAATTTTACTTAGAGAAATTCGAATTTGGTTTCTTAAATGATATACACTTTTGTTTGCTAAAGATCCGCTTTTTCTGTTCCTGCAGGGTGTCAGCCATGTGTGCGATGTGCAATGAAGAGGCGTAACACCTTTTGATCGTGACACAAGGATATCAAACATTTTATTCTTCTTTAGATTATCAGAATTGATTATAGTTAATTTTTTTAAGAGTTCAACCTGAGCATGGCTTCAACCTGAAAAATATTATAACTTTGGTTGCACTTTTAGGCCAGGATTTTCCAGATGGCGGGGTTTCGTGGCACCCATCACCAACAATACTGGCTCCATGGAGTATTAAATGGCTGGAGCTGGGACTGGGAGCCCTCAGTCAGCTACTCTTGAAACCCAATAGCGCCAAAGGTTGCAGTGGACAGGGTTGGGAGTGCAAGCAGAGGCTAATTCCCACGAGTCCAGGGCCTGATATGTGTGGAAGTCATTGGGTGGGGACGGGGCGGGTTGATGCCTGGTAGGGTGGGTAAAGGAGAGGTGGGGGTGTTGATGGAGAAGCCAGGGAGAAAGGAGCAACTATGGAAAGGCAGAACTTATAAGGGAAGCAACACCCAATGTTCACAAAAGGCTGGTTGATGGAGGCAACACCCCTTTCCGACCAAGGTCCGAACAGGGTCACTTTCTGGGCTTAGCATGCTCCTGAACACCCCTGACTGCCTGCAAATTGAGGCAGGCCTCAAGTGGTCATTAATTGGCCATTTAAGGGCCCTAATTGGAGCAAGGGCGAGCAGTGTAGAATTGAAGAGAAGCTGGTGCAAGCAGAAAGCTGGTGGGAAGGTCAACCATATTTATGTTAAAACAACTGGGAAGGTCATCCAAGGAATATTACTGGCCCCCATATTCATTTTAAAATTAAGCTGCAATGGAATCCGTACTCTATGGTGGAAGGTAAGCACAGCCGTCCCCAATTGGGGGAGGATTAGGGAATCATTGCCGGAGTATATAAATCAGTTCACTCTGAGTCTCGGAGGAATTGGGTGAGTCTGAGGGGAGGATGTTTCATCCCTGTTTTCAGTTTTCAGGTGTCAGGTACAGGGAGGGAATGGATAATGGAGTTCCAAAATGGTTTCTCTATTGGTGGAATTTCCTGTTGAAATTGTCCCCGCCCCCCCACCCACCAATGACATAGTAGTGTTCCCACCATTCATCGGTGCCACTCATCCCATGCCATTCATTGAGCAGGCCTCCCATTGTATCAACCTCCACCTAGGAACAGCCCCCCCCCCCCCCAACCAATGTGCTCGCACAAAGGTGGGGTTTAAAACGGGTTTTGTAAAATGGAGAGTTGGCAAACAGAATCAGCTAAGTATAGACCCCAGGGGGGAGAGGATTATATCTGGGCAGTACTCTAGCAGTTCCTGGATACTGCCCCCAGACACTGCCAGGGCAAGGGCAGCTCTTGGGGGTACTGACAAGGGAGCTTCCATTGGAGAGGTTCAAGCTGGGGGGGGTTTCCTGAGGTGTGGGCGAGTTCTGTTGGGAGAGATTCCCATGTCTGGGATGGAGGGCAGCTCCGTAGGGTATTTGTGTTTTTATTTTTGTTTTTTTTCAGATTCCCCAGTCTGTCCGGAGCTGAGGTTGCTGGTGGGCGGGATCATTCATGGAACCCCATCTACACTTCAAAAAAGTGTTTAAAAATATGGTGGAAAAATCCAGCAAGGGAGCTGGAGGACTCTCTGCTTTCCTCACCCGAGACAACACTTTGAAATTTGTTTTTAAAATTCCGCCCTGTGACTTTGCTGTCTTGACAATAAATCTATTATATAGTATAGACTAACTTCAGACTCAATCCCAATAATTGTATGGTTGAAGAAGACTAACACTCCCTGCTGACGGAAAATTGTAAAATTCGCTCCTCAGACTGGCTTTAAAATAAATTAGATAGGTGATCTTCCATTTTGTCTTTCAGAACCAATTCTTCTGCTACTGTGCCCAGGTTTTGCAGATTGTTTTCATCTTCCAAAATGATCGTATTTTGCCACCTATGGTGGGCTGAGGTGTTTGGCTACTTCAAAAACAGTTCAATTCCCGTACCAGCCTCCCCAAACAAGTGCCGGAATGTGGCGACTAGGGGCTTTTCACAGTAACTTCATTGAAGCCTGCTCGTGACAATAAGCAATTTTCATTTCATTTCATTTTTCAAAAGTAATTCATTTGATATGAAGTGCTTTCTAATGTCTCTTGGATAAGTTAAGGCACTCTATAAAGATTAAAGTCAGGAATGCGGTTCTCACCCCTTTACTGAACATTATCCAGGACAATACATTGGCACCTCTGTCACAGTGGTCAATATTCATCTCCATCATTGGTGTCCAATATTCACCTTCTCCATCATTGATGCACTGACCTCAGAAGCATCTTTCTCGCTCGCGAGCTCTATCACCCAGCGTGGCAAGGGCAGCGATGTCTTGCCAAAGCAATCATTCTATTTTATTCGGGCTGGCGATGTGGGCATCGCTGGCTGGGCCAGCATTTATTGCCCATCCCTAATTGCCCTTCAACTGAGTGGCTTGCTCGGCCATTTCAGAGGGCATTTTAAGAGCCAACCACATTGATGTGGGTTTGGAGTCACGTGCAAGGATGGCAGATTTCCTTCCCTAAATGACATTGGTGAACCAGACGGTTTGATGGCCATCATTAGACTTTTCATTCCAGATATTTTATTGAACTTGAATTTCACTATCTGCCATGGTGGGATTTGAACCTGAGTCCCCGGATGACGCGTCCAGCGAAAATACCACAACAGTGCCTCAACGCTATAGCCTCCCCATGATGGCAAAGTGGTATCATGTGCTGATTCTCCTCAAAGTCATACCACATTCTGATTTATACAAATGCCACCATTTCTTCATCGTTGTTATGCCAAAATCCCTGTATTCATGACTAAACATTATCATGGGAATGCCACAGGAACACAAGGAGAAGGTCCATTAACATGTTCATTAACATAGCTTTAAATTGAGGGGTGGTAGATATAGGACAGATGTCAGAGGCAGTTTCTTTACTCAGAGAGTAGTAGGGGTATGGAACGCCCTGCCTGCAACAGTAGTAGACTCGCCAACTTTAAGGGCATTTAAGTGGTCACTGGATAGACACATGGATGAAAATGGAATAGTGTAGGTCAGATAGGCGTCAGATGGTTTCACAGGTCGGCGCAACATCGAGGGCCGAAGGGCCTGTACTGCGCTGTAATGTTCTATGTTCTATCTATGTTCTATGTTGTTAGGGCAACAAAGCTGGCATGAATACAATGGGCTGATTCTATGATTCACCAGGATAGACATTAATTGCAATGTTATATCACAGTTTAAAAAAAAAATCTTTATTGTCACAAGTAGGTTTACATTAACACTGCAATGAAGTTACTGTAAAAAAAACCCTAGTCGCTACAGTCCGGCGCCTGTTCGGGTACACTGAGGGAGAATTCAGAATGTCCAGATTACCAAATTACACGTCTTTGGGACTTGTGGGAGGAAACCGGAGCACCTGGAGGAAACCCATGCAGACACGGGGAGAACGTGCAGACTCCGCACAGATAGTGACCCAAGCCGGGAATCGAACCTGCGACCCTGTTAACCACTGTGCTACCGTGCCGCTCCTTGTTTTGAGAAGAAAGTTCTTCAGATGACAAAAAGAGATGACTGGATTTTCTTTTTATCCTGTGTTACCCAGAGCAAAGCTTTTACATTTGACCTTTTTAGTCTGAATTCCCGGGAGAACCATCATAGCACACACAATAAAGCTACAATTTGCTCAAATAAACTTTCAGGACGTGCGTCATTCCACAGCAGTCGGGAGGGAGCATGATAGCAGCAAGGCCTGCATCATGTCACCCAGTGTGTCAGCCTGAGGCTATTCAGCAAAGATGGCCAAGGAGTGAGACCAACACAATTATCTGCCCTGAACGAAAGCTATGAATGTTGTCCTTCTGACAGTCGTAAAGCAAAATAATTGTGGCAGGTGCTGACTTCCCGCTCCCTGTGGAGCAGGATCATCAAAGATGCGATCGGCGATCTGATATTAGTTACCTCATTCTCTTAAGGCTGGTATAAACAGCTAGGTTTGTAAGCCAGATAATGCTCAGGATATCAGTCTACTTTTTTCAAAGTGCATGGAATTTATTGATGTATTCAGCTTGACTCAGTTGGTCGCATTCTCTTCTCTCAGTCAGAAGGTTGCAGGTTCAAGCCACATGTCAGGATTGCAATGCTTTAAACAAGTGTTGCATTTTCAGGTGTGCTATCTTTCAGAGGCGACATTAAGTCAAGGCCTTTTCCAATGGTTCAGGCGAATTCAAAAGTCGAATTCAAAATTCCACATTTTTGTTGCAGCCTGTTTCTAAAGGCCATATAACATCAATAACTACTTATATGGTATAATATCTTTAAGGTAACAGAACATCCCCAGGCCACTGCACAAGGGATATTGAAAAATAAAATACAAGACCTGCTTTATAAAGAGACCAAAAGCTTGGTGAAAACAGGAAGTTTTAGTAGCAATATGCGAGGTACAAAGGCGGAGAATTTAGGAAGGGAACTCCAGGCCTGGACGCTGAATGTGGGGCCACCAATGGTGTAGCAAATAAAACTAGGAATGCCCAAGAGGTCAGGATTAGAGGAGCACAGACATCTTGGAGGATGGTGGGGCTGGCGGAGATTACAGAGATTAGGAGGGGAGATGCCATGAAAAAATTCGAAAAAAGAATGGAAATGTTAAAATCAAGATGCTGAATCGATAATCTTAATATTTAAAAAACTATCCAGTGGCACATCTGGGGCGGCATTCTCCCCAACCCGGCGGGGCGGGGGGTCCCGGCGTAGGGGAGTGGCACCAACCACTCCGGCGTCGGGCCTCCCCAAAGGTGGGTAATTCTCCGCACCTTTGGGGGCTAGGCCCGCACCGGAGCAGTTGGCACCACGCCGACTGGCGCCAAAACCGGCACCAGCGGCCTTTCAGGCCTGCCGCCTGGTGCCGGGGCTGGCCGAAAGGCCTTCGCAGGTTCGCGCATGCGCGCTGGGGGATTCTCTTCTGCCTCCGCTATGGTGGAGGCCGTGGCGGCGGCGGAAGAGAAAGAGTGCCCCCACGGCACTGGCCCACCCACCGATCGGTGGTCCCCGATCGTGGGCCTGGCCACCGTGGGGGCATCCCCCGGGGTCCGATCGCCCTGTGCCCTCCCCAGGACCCCGGGGGCCCGCACACGCCACCGATCCCGCCGCCACCAGAGGTGGTTCAAACCTCGGCGGCGGGAGAGGCCTCCCAGCGGTGGGACTTCGGCCCATCGCGGGCCGGAGAATTGCCGCAGGGGGCTCGCCGCTCGGTGCGGCGCATTTACCACCCCCGCCAATTCCCGGGTGGCGGAGAATTTCTGCCACGGCGGGGGCGGGATTTTCGGCGGCCCCGGGCGATTCTCCGACCTTGCTGGGGGTCGGAGAATTTCGCCCCTGATGCATGAACTGAGTGTGATCTGTATCACAGTCAGAGCTATGGTACCTATGTGTGTTGCGAGTGCTGTTAAGGACTTCCGGTTGCGGTGATGCGGAGCTAAACCACCCGTTCGGAGGCTCCCGCTTTTTTCGGACTTTTGGGCTCTTTTAAGGGCTTGTAACGGCGCTGGTCAGATGTTTCCCGGTGTGGGAAGACATCAGCTGCGCCTCTCTGCCGGTGGATGGACTGGACCAGGAGCGGGGCGGTCAAAAAATTGGCTTTGGAGCAGAGAATGGTGCGAGAGAGGAAGACCAAGATGGCGGCGGGCGGGTAATTGGCAGCGTGGCGGCAGTGGGCGCAGGAGCAGCAGGAGCTGCTCCATCGCTGCTTCAGGGAGCTGAAAGCTGAGCTGCTGGAACCGTTAAAGGCCTCGCTTGACAAGCTCACAGTGACTCAGACGGCCCAGGGGGCAGAGATCCGCGAGGTCTGGCAAAAGGCCTCGGAGAATGAGGACAAAATCCTAGGCCTGGCAGTGAAGGTGGAGTCGCACGAGGCCGTGCGGGGACTGCGGGCATGTGGTTGGCTGAGGAAGAGTTATGGCTAACCGGCGGAGAGGGAGGGGGAATAGCCCCCCGATTCGGCTGGTCACATGGACTGTAAGGGGGCTGAATGGGCCGGTGAAGCGGGTCCGAGTGGTGGCACATTTGAAGGGGATGGGGGCGGATGTGGCTATGCTCCAGGAGACGCACCTTAGGGTGGCGGATCAGGTAAGATTGAGAAATGGGTGGGTTGGGCAAGTGTTCCATTCGGGGTTGGATGCGAGGAACCGGGGGGTGGCGATTTTGGTGGGGAAGAGTATGTCATTTGTGGCGTCGAGTGTGGTGGCGGATAGTTGTGGCAGATATGTGATGGTGAGCGGTAGGCTCCAGGGGAGCGAGTGGTGCTGGTTAATGTGTACGCCCCAAATTGGGACGATGCAGGCTTTATGCGGCGTATGCTGGGCCGGATTCCAGACCTTGAGACGGGGGGCTTGATAATGGGAGGAGATTTCAATACAGTACTGGACCCAGCACTGGATCGCTCCAGGTCCAGGACGGGTAGGAGGCCGGCGGCGGCCACAGTGCTGAGGGGGTCATGGACCAGATGGGAGGGGTGGACCCTTGGAGGTTTATGAGGCCGGGGGGTAGGGAATTCTCGTTCTTCTCCCATGTCCATAAGGCTTACTCCCGGATTGACGTCTTTGTCTTTAGCAGGGCGTTGATTCCGAGGGTGGTAGGGGCGGAGTATTCGGCGATAGCCATCTCGGATCACGCCCCGCATTGGTTGGACCTAGAGCTGGGGGAGGGGAGGGACCAACGACAGCTGTGGAGTTAGAGGTGGGGCTGCTGTCGGACGAGGAGGTATGCGGGCAGGTCCGGACGGGTATTTAGAAACTAATGATAATGGGGAGGTGCAGGTGGGGGTGGTCTGGGAGGCGTTGAAGGCGGTGGTTAGGGGGGAGCTGATTTCCATTAGGGCACATAGGGAGAGGGGGGAGAAAAGGAAGAGGGAGAGGTTGGTGGAAGAAATGGTAAGGGTGGACAGGAGGTACGCGGAGGTCCCGGAGGAAGGGCTATTGAGGAAGCGTCGTAGTCTCCAAGCGGTGTTTGATATATTGACCACCAGAAAAGCTGAGGCGCAGTGGAGGAGGGCGCAAGGGGCGGTATACGAATATGGGGAGAAGGCGAGTCGGATGCTGGCCCACCAGCTTCGGAAGCGGGAGGGTGAGGGAGATAGGGGGAATTCGGGAGTCTGGTGCGGAGTGCAAGGGCATTAACGGAGTGTTTAGGACCTTCTATGAGGAGTTATACCGGTCAGTCCCCTGGGGAAGAGGGGGGAATGGACTACTTTTTGGACAAGCTAGAGTTCCCGAGAGTAGGGGAGGAGCAGGTGGAGGGTCTGGGGGCGCCAGTTGAGCTGGAGGAGCTGGTCAATGCGATGGGGAGTATACGGTCAGGGAAGGCACCGGGGCCCGATGGGTTCCCGGTAGAATTTTATAAAATGTTTTTAGACCTGCTGGGCCCGCTGTTAGTGAGAACCTTGAATGAGGCAAGGGAGGGGGGGGGGGGGGGGGGGGGGGGGGGGGGCTTAGCCTCCGACGATGTCCAGGGCGTTAAATTCATTGATTCTGAAGCGGGATAAGGACCCCGTCCAGTGTGGGTCATACAGGCCGATTTCACTCCTCAATGTGGACGTGAAACTGCTGGTCAAGATATTGGCCAGGAGGGTGGAGGATGTGGTGCCACAGGTTATTCACGAGGATCAAACGGGTTTTGTAAAGGGGAGGCAGTTGAACGTTAGTGTGCGGCGGCTTCTTAATGTCATAATGATGCCGCCGGTGGACGGGGATGCTGAGATAGTGCCGTCGATAGGTGCGGAGAAGGCCTTTGACAGGGTGGAATGGAGATACCTGTGGGAGGTTTTGAGGAGGTTCGGGTTTGGTGAGGGATTTATTAGGTGGGTGAGGCTGTTGTATGATGCCCCGGTGGTGAGAGTGGTGACGAATGGGAAGAGGTCGGAGAACTTTCGGTTGTACTGGGGGACGAGGCAGGGGTGCCCCCTGTCTCCCCTGCTGTTTGCGTTGGCGATCGAACCCCTGGCCATGGCGCTGAGTGAATTGAGGAGCTGGAGGGGGATAGTGCGGGGGGGGGTGGGGGGGGGGGGGGGGGGGGGGGGGGGATGCCGGAGGTAATGAGGATTCTTGGGGAGTTCGAGGACTTCTCTGGGTATAAGCTCAACGTGGGGAAGAATGAACTGTTCGTGGTGCATATGGGGGACCAGGAGAGAGAGAGAGGGGAGCTTCTGCTGAAAAGGGCAGAAAGGAGCTTCAGATACCTGGGGGTCCAGATAGCCAGGAGCTGGGGGGCCCTGCATAGGCTAAACTTTACGAAGCTGGTGGAGCAGATGGTGGAGGAGTTTAGGAAGTGGGGTGTGTTGTCACTCTCCCTAGCGGGCAGGGTCCAGTCGGTTAAAATGACGGCGCTCCCGAAGTTTTTGTTCCTATTCCAGTGTCTACCCATCATGAACCCAAAGGCTTTTTTCAGGAGGGTCAGTAGGAGTATTACGGGGTTTGTGTGTGCGCAGAAGACCCCGAGGGTGAGGAGGGTATTCCTGGAGCAGGGTAGGAAAGTGGGCGGGTTGGCGCTGCCCAATCTGTGTGGGTACTACTGGGCTGCGAATGTGGCAATGATACGTAGGTGGGTGATGGAGGGGGAGGGGGCAGCATGGAAGAGGTTGGAAGTGGCGTCCTGTGTGGGCACGAGCTTAGAGGCGCTGGTGACGGCCCCGTTGCCGCTCCCCCCGGCAAGGTATTCTACGAGTCCGGTATTGGTGGCTACCCTCAAAATCTGGGGGCAGTGGAGGCGGCATAGGGGGAAGGTGAAGGCTTCAGTTTGGTCCCCGATACGGGGGAACCACCGGTTTGTACCAGGGAGGATGGACGGAGGGTTTTTGAGCTGGCACAGGGTAGGTATCAGGCGGATGGGGGACCACTTTCTCAATGGGAAGTTTGCTACCTTAGAGGAGTTGGATGGGAGGTGGGGTCTCCCCCCAGGGAATACCTTCAGGTATATGCAGATTAGGGTGTTTGTTAGGCGGCAGGTGGCGGAGTTTCAACTGTTGCCGCCAAGGGGTGTTCAGGACAGGGTGCTCTCGGGGACGTGGGTCGGTGAGGGGAGGATCTCGGCAATCTACCAAGTGATGCAGGAGGGGGACGAGGCCTCGGTGGAGGAGCTGAAAGAGAAGTGGGAGGAGGAGCTGGGAGAGGAGATCGAGGAAGGGACGTGGGCGGATGCTTTCGGGAGGATGAATTCCTCCTCCCCTTGCGCGCGGCTTAGTTTAATCCAACTAAAGGTGCTGCATAGGGCGCATATGACTGGGACAAGGCTGAGCCGGTTCTTTGGGGGAGAGGACAGGTGTGGCAGGTGTTCAGGGAGCCCAGCAAACCACACCCACATGTTTTGGGCGTGTCCTGCGTTGGAGGGCTTTTGGAGGGGGGTTGCGGGGACCTTGTCAAGGGTGGTTGGCTCCAGTGTGGAGCCGGGCTGGGGGCTCGCAATTTTCGGGGTAGCATCGGAGCCGGGAGTGCAGGAGGCGAAAGAGGCCAGAATTCTGGCCTTTGCGTCCCTGGTAGCCCGGCGCAGGATTGTTCGCTATGGGGGATGGGTGTGTGGTTTCATGCTCATTATTTTTGTTAATTTATTGCGTTTGTATTTGGGGAGGGGTTACTGTTTTTCTTTGTTTTGTTGGCTAAAATGTGTTGAAAATTTGAATAAAAATTATTTTATAAAAAAAGAGAATGCTGTTAAGAGAGTCATGTCTGGTGATGACAAGTTGGGCTAATACCCTGATCTCAGATCACCAGGGCATCTTGTGGTATGGTTTGTTCTGAAAGAAAGTGTCAGCTACACAAAGCTCGTGCTAACATGCTATGATGTGAATACCATGAGCTGAGCCAACAATATCTGTGCTGACTCAGCCACATTCATGAGGTGCAGAGAACTGGCCACGAGGCCATGACTTGCTGGGCATCCAGGAGAAAGATGGCAGGCAATGTTAGATGGGTGTCAGTCGCCTTCACCCATGACTTCTTGAGGCCAGCTGTTTGGAAGGGCATTGGAAGAGGTGAGCAGAAATGAAAAGCTCAGCTGTCCGAGAAGAGGGCTCAGAGTAGACAGAGACCAGTGAATTCTGCACCTTCTCAGCCCACTGTCTGCCTTTGCAGCAAATACTGCAGAGACGGTTATGCCGGTTATGAAGAGTAAAGCTTCTGAACCACACCAGCTAATGGTTAACACAGAGTTAGCCACCATGGCGCAAACCAATTATATTGGCAAAGCCATTGAAACAGAATGAGGCCGCAGGCATTCAGGAGGTGAAAATGTATAGCAGTTAAGGTGAAATGGAAGATTGCAAGATACAGGAATTTTCAGAACTCAATAAACCATCCAGCTGTTAGCCGCATAAACTGCAGTACGTTTGAAGACGTAACAGCTAATAATTCCCATTATCAACTGATCTGGCATTGAATCCATTCACTAACATCAGGCTTGTTAAGCTTTACTGGCCAAGTAGAAAATAGGAGATGTACTACTTTGTGTAGTGGTAAACAAGTGTTACTACTCAAGTGTTACTACTGGCAAACTCATAGAGTGACACTGACAAGCCTGGAGTTGTCTAAACATTGGCATACCGTTTTAAAGATCTTCTTCTGATAGGAAAGAGTGTTAGTGGATGATGCGTCCCTTTGCAGTTGCTAACAACAAAGATGCCCCCTTGCTCAACCAACAGAATTCTGCGTAGGATGACAGATCCTGTCAGCCCTTTCGCATAGTAAGCTGTTCTGGCTCCCAGTGTGACTGAGAATTGGCAGAACTTTCATTTGTATACTTGGCACACTGAAAGACGAGCCAATATTGGAGCTCAAATCTAGCAAGCATTGCAGTGGCACTGAGCTTCTAAAGTAGCATGCTGTTAGGCTACACATAGAACATTAAAAAATATTCTGCGGAATTCTCCGTCAGTGGGATCCTCCGCTTCGCCGGCAGCGCGCCCGCGGGTTTCCCCACGGCGTGGGGGTGGCCATAATGGGAAACCCCATTGGCCGGCTGCGGGAACGGAGAATCCTGCTGCCGGTGGGGGCCGCCGGAAAACGGAGCTGGCGGGATGGAGAATCCCGACCATTATTTGTTGAAAATGCAATAAAATATCCATGTGAACATGTTGACCATGATTCAGTGACCGCGATACCCATGGGTGCAAATCTCATAATGGCTGTTAAATCTCATGAAAGGTCACAAACGTGATTTGCAGAGCAGCCCAGTGGCGCAGTGGATAGCACTGCTGCCTCACGGCGCCGAGGTCCCAGGTTCGATCCTGGCTCTGGGTCACTATCCATGTGGAGTTTGCACATTCTCCCTGTGTTGCATGAGTTTTGCCTCCACAACCCAAAGATGTGCAGGGTAGGTGGTTTGGCCACACTAAATTGCTCCTTAATTGGAAAAAAATGAATTGGGTACTCGATAGTTATTTTTTTTTAAAACGTGATTTGCGCCGGTGTGATCTAGGTTTGGCCTCCATCCCACCCACCCAATGATGTGATCTGACTGACGCCCAAGACGAGCGTGGGCCTTTTTTATACGCATTAGCATGCATTGTCATATACTTTGCAATCTTAATGCCGCAACCTCCGCAGCACCAGGCCCAAAAACTTCCATGTATCGGCAGAAAGCCACAGCCTGCCAATGCTGAGGTGGAAACTTATCCACTTACCCGCGCTCAAATATTCCAACGAACTGTCAGACTCCAGGAGCAGTCTCGGGCCTGCAACCCGACACACTGCGCAGGCCAGAGCGCGACACAGTTTGAATGTAGCCTTACCCCCTTGTGACAGGGTAATTAAGGGGATGCCCATTGAGATCAGCGATTTAAACTGCAGGTTTGTATTGAAGACAACAGGCAACAGGTTTCACAACTGTTTTAAAGGTATGTTGAAGTTTTGTTTTACCATTTTCTGTTCTTTCCTTTAAACAGGCAATGCTATTGTTATTGGTTCTTTTGAAGTAATTTTTAATGTTACTTTTTATGATTAAAGGTTCATATTTAATAATAAACCAAAATAGGTTTTTCTTTAAATCTGTTAAACTACTATTTAAATCTGCACTATATTATCATGTAACTTTACGTGTGGCATGCTTAAAAATGGCAACTGAAAAATTAGTCGGGAAGAAGAGAAGTCAGACTTCTCGGACCACAAATAATGGAGATTCATGAAGCAGGACAAAATGTAAATAATACCATCTCCTTACAGACCTGCAGAAGGGGACAGAAAATGCTGTTACAAGAAGGCTCAGATATGGTAGTAAGATTGAAAAGGTGCCCCCCAGGAATGGGAGGGAGGGAGACAAGGGGAGTGAGGGGAGGAGATGAGGAGAGGGAGGAGATGAGGAGAGGGAGGTGAAGGGAAGGGGAAGGAGGGAGGGTTCAATGCCCAAAGGCTGCAGATGCCTGGTGAACTCAAACTGCCCTAGATCACCTGACTTGCACACCTTCATCAAAAGAACTTCAATGATTTTATGAAGCCAAGCTAAAAGTGTGATGCACCAGTGGTGGTGGAGTGTGCCTCCAGGTTTTGAATCTGCACTGGATTCTGCAATACCTGTCAGAGAGATAGTTCATATAAGTTTACAGGAGTATTGCATACGTCAACTAAGGCATCAAACTTTCGTAAAGCATTTGAGGTCATCACGGAGGCTTGTAAGGATCAACATTACATCAGGTAGACACTTAAACAACACATCTTAAATACATTGCAAAATCCAAATGTACTTCAGCTGAAGCGTATTACATACACTCCAAACGCACTCTCTCCATTGTAGTTCCTTTAATGAATTAACAGTCTCATGACAAATCAAAATCTTAAAAATATATATCTCCCTTTCACTTTCTGTAGATTTTAAATATCTTATAAATACAATTATAAAAATAAATCCACCTAAAAAATCTTCTCCGATGTCTCCTACCTCTGCTCACTGATTTTGGATGAGAAAAGAAAGTGCAAATGAACAAGCGTAAAAACTTACCTGACATTGGGGTAAGCCGGCCAAGTGAGCACTGTTACAAGATTTAGCATTCAGCTGCTTCAGCGGAATGCTTGCAGCAAAAAACTTTCAAAAAACCGCATGGAAAGTTTGGACTTGGCATGCATTCCACACGCATGTCCGTGCGCCAGGACTTCCGCATTGTCCTGTCACGCATGTGCAGCTTGCAATGTCCCATTCAACGGAAGTTATGGGCCATTGTACTTAACAATCTACAATTCAATGTACTTTTAACACCTGCGATATTGTTAGCGGTGTGGTGTGTTAAATATTATGTTCTCACATATTGTCATTATGTTGACGTGTAAACCTCAGCCACTCAATTGATCTTGCACATCATTGAAATGGAATTAAAATTCCTTTCAAAACACTCGATTGTAACTAGAGAAATGAAGGCAAACTATTCGACTACAGGCCATCCCCATTTGCCTCTCAGGCCAGGGCTCAATGCTGCTTATTGGATCAGAGGTTACAATAGTGATAATGGTTAAACTATCAGCGTTCACCGTTATTGTGAAGTAGGCCAGGAAACAAATTCTGTTGTCGGTTAAACATGGAGATTGGGAAAACTCTGCCCAACTTGCCCTGCTCCTCCACAAACTTAGCTATACTAGTTCTTTTCACCTCACTGTGAAATTCAGCATTAAAATATATGTAAGTACATATAATTGTTGTACTTACCCACGCGATACCTATCAAACATGCCATAATGGTTCGAGCTTACCAATTCAAGTGTAAGTGAATTTTAAACAGCATAGAAACGTAGAAAATAAGAGCAGGAGTTAGCCATTTGGCCCTTTAAGCCTGCTCTGCCATTCATTCTGATCATGGCTGATTATCTAACAAAGTGACCTGCTCCCAATTTCCCCAGGATCCCTTTAGCCCCAAGAGCTATATGAAACTCCTTATTGAAAAATAAAATGTTTTGGACTCAACTGCTTTCTGTGGTTGCCAATTCCACAGGCTTACCACTCTCTGGGTGAAGAAATTTCTGCTCCTCTTAGTCCTAAATGGTTTACCCCTGGTCCTGGACTCCCCCGCAATCAAGAACATCCTTCCTGCATCTACCCTGGTCTCGTCCTGTTAGAATTTTCTAGGTTTCTATGAGACCCCCCAATTCTTCCAAATTCCAGCGAACATAATATTAACTAACTCAATCTCTCCTCAGAAATCAGTCCTGCCATCCTAGGAATCAGTTGGTTAAACCTTTGCTGCACTCCCTCTCGAGCAAGAACCATCTTCCTCAGGTAAGGAGACCAAAACTGCACACAACATTCCAGGTGCGATCTCACCAAGGCCCTGTATAATTGCAGCAATACACCCCTACTCCTGTATGTGTACCCAAACAGGTGCTGGAGTGTGGCGTCTAGGGGCGTTTCACAGTAAATTCATTGCAGTGTTAATGTAAGCCTACTTGTGACAATAAAGATTTTTTTTTAAATTATTACTCGAATCTTCTCGCTATGAAGGCCAACATGCCATTTCCTTTCTTTACCGCCTGCTGTACCTGCATGCTAACCTTCAGCAAGGTTAGGTAAATAACAACTGCAACCTTTATTTATATATGACTAGAATGCAGAGGCTTGCAGTCTTGTGGCTGTGATTCAGCTTCCAGGATCGAACTGATACAGAAACCCACGCTTCCGAGGGTGATCCCCCACCCTGGTCACAGATTGATTACCCGGGTCACATGACTCTCTCAGCAAATCGCCCCACAATGGGGATAAACCCCATATCCCTCCCTCTCTAGTTTCTTTCAGATGTTGATAATAATTAAGTTACTTATTGTGATGAATGTAAGAAATTGTGGCATAACTCTTGTCAGGGATGCCTCCACTGGGGTACCTTCTGCAGAAACCACAATACCTGGCATCTCCTCAGGTACTGGTAACTCAGCTTCATCTGTTTCCATGGAAACAACAGAGTTGCCTGTCATGCTGGCTCAGTACTTCACCACTTCTCTAAGTTAGCTAGGGGCTCAGCTTCTGACAATCCAGCTATCAAAACATCATCCAGGTATACCAAAGCTCGTGGCGGACATTGTAATGAATTTCTATTGTTCTCTGGAACAGAGTATATACAGTCGACACACCAAAGCGTAACGCATATATTGAAACAAACCTTTGTGTGTGTTTCCCATAACGTAATCTTGGGCAGCCTTGTCAAACTCAAGTTGCTGATACACGTGGCTGATATATAGCTCTGTATAAGACTGACCTCCAGCCAGCTTTGCGTACAAGTCTTCACTCTTGGGGATTGGATACTTATGTAATTTGGGAGTATGATTAACTGTCAATTTGTAGTCTCCACAGATGTGGATGGTACTGTCAGGCTTTATTACAGGAACTATGGGTGCTGCCCACTCCATGAATTGACTGGCTGCATAATACCCAGTTCTTCCAATCTCTTTAATTTAATGTCCAAGCTTGCTCACACAGCGTGTGATACTGGTCTTGCTCTAAACAAACAAAAAGTTGCCTTTAGATCTACATAGATCTTCACCTGGAGGCCCTTTATTTTACCTAACTCATTGCGAAAAATGTTTTCAAGCTTCTTCATTACTTCAGACAGTCCCCCTTCCCATACTTGGAAGATCTCAATCCAGGTTCACTTGATTACCTTGAGCCAATCATGGCCCAAAAGACTTGGCTCTTGGCCTATCAGTAGTATTATTGGGAGCTGTTGGACTGCTGCTGATAGCTTACAGGTACTGTGGAGCACAGTGGGCTAAACAACTGGTTTGTAATGCAAATACAATGCCAGCAGCGTGTGTTAAATTCCCGTACCGGCCTCCCCGAACAGGCACCGGAATGTGGCAACTAGGGGCTTTTCACAGTAACTTAATTGAAGCTTAATTATGACAAAATAAGTGATTATTATTATTATACCCTTTCTGTTTGTCATAATATACACATAGGTATATGATGGTGCACAGACAGGCAGTGATTGACACCCAGGATGACCAATGAACACACAGAACACAGCCGCCAATCACCAGACAGGACACGACCACTATAAAGCCAGAGGGCACTACTTTTCCCGCTCTCTTGGGATCCAGCCTCTGAGACAGTCAGAGCCCGTGAGCAACAACTAGAACAAACACCATGTGGTAGTGAGATAGTCTGGTCAGGTTAGCCTCAGGTCTCCAGTCAAGTTTGCATAGTGTCAACCCACAGTTAAAGTATGTCTGATAGTTAAGAGTTCAATAAAATGTAGTTGCATTTCTTCAAGTGTTGGAAGACTGTCTCTCTCACTGCTGCAGTAAACGCAGTCCTCACAGACCCAGCTTACCCAACACATCAGTGGTGTTCTTTCTGTTGCTAAATTCAGGAACATTGGCGTAGAGTTCACAAAGACCACAAATAGCTTTTAACTTGAACACAGCTATACATTTATTAACACTGCTTAATTGGATTCGACACTTACTCCAATTTTATACACAGTTGATAATTAACATATAATCAACACATCAACAGGGGCTGGTTTAGCTCACTGGGCTAAAGCAGACCAAGCAGGCCAGCGGCACGGTTCGATTCCCGTACCAGCCTCCCCGAACAGGCGCCGGAATGTGGCGACTAGGGGCTTTTCACAGTAACTTCATTTGAAGCCTCCTCGTGACAATAAGCAATTTTCATTTCATTTCTTTTCACTCACCTCTTACTAATCTCCACACTATTACATTAACTGTGATCTGCTCTCACTCACACTATCTTTCCTTCAGTCTGTACTCGAGCTTTCTCCTCAACCTCTCACCCACAAGGCTTAGCACCGGTGCCTTATATAGTTGTACATCTAGCTCCCTCTAGTGGCTGATTTAGACATTACATTAACCCTTACAGTTCCTTACATTTATGATAATGTCACACGCTTTATCTTGAAGGCTTCTCCTGTGTAGGTTGTTAGTTTTGCTATGGTAACCCTCAAACTGAATAGCTGGACTATTTGTAAATAATGAAATGTGTGTTCTCCTATCACCATGGCAGAGGCTCCCATGTAAACATCTTTCTTAAAGTGTTGACCATTTACCAAAAGCAGTACAGTGACAGGGGCTACTTTTCCCTATTTCATGTTGATCAATGAGTGAACATTTAAGTCCAAAGTACTGGATTCTTCCATATTATGCACTTGCGATGTAACTCTGTTCCTGCGTAGTCCTAACTTACTTTCACATCAGTGCCTTAAGTGACCTTTCCTGTTGAAGAAAAAACATTCAGTCTTCAGGGGAGTGATTACCATCACACTGGTAACACTCTACTTTAAACCTAGGCGATTGGTTAGCTCTTTTAAACCTTCTCGCTCTATTCGTGGCTGCATTTGCATCTTCATATTTGGTGTCACTGCTAACCACAGCTTCCCATCCTAACAGGTGGGCCGTGCCATTTGGCATGCCCTGAAGCTCGTCTGCACCCTTCTCTGCACTCTCCATTGCCAACGTGATTTCTAGCGCCTTCTTAAAATTTAAATCTGGGCGGCACTGTGGCCCAGTTGTTAGCATTGTTGTTTACAGCGCTGAATTCCGAGGTTCGATCCCAACCCCAGGTCACTGTCCATGTGGAGTTTGCACATTCTACCCTTGTCTGCGTGGGTTTCACCCCCACAACCCAAAGATGTGCAGGGTAGGTGGATTGGCCAGGCTAAATTGGCCCTTAATTGGAAAAAAAAGAGAAATCTGCCTCTGCTAATACCTTCCTTTGGATGGCCTCATTATTTACCCCACAGACTAAATAGACTCGCAGCATGCCATTGAGAGTGGTCCTGAAGTCGTAGTGCTCTGTAATCTGTCAAAACGTGGTATGATAAGTTGTAATCATTTCCCCAGGGGCTCTCTCGGTTGAGTTAACATAAGTCACTGCAATATTATGTTGGCTTCTGGTGGTCGTGTGTTTTCACCAATTCAACAATCTCAGTGAATGACTTGGAGTTGGGCACTCTTGGAGATGTGAGACTGGGCATTAAATAGGCCTGGGTCCCACAAGCACTCAGAAATATTGCCTTACTCCTTCCCTCCGCCTCCATTTCAATGGCCTGAAAAAAGTAGCCCAAATGTTCAATGCATTGTTTCCAATCCTCCACAGAGACTTGCAGCTAGCTTCCAGGATTGAACAAAATAGGGTGGCACGGTGGTTAGCACTGCTACTCACAGCACCAGGGGCTCGGGTTCAGTTCCGGCCTTGGGTGACTGTCTGTGTGGAGTTTGCACTTTCTCCCCGTGTCAGTGTGGTTTCCTCAGGGTGCTCCAGTTTCTTCCCACAGTCCAAAGATGTGCAGGTTAGGCGGATTGACCATCCTAAAATTGACCCTTGTTGTCCGAAAGGTTATGTGGGGTTATGGGTATCAGTCGGTGACGTGGTTCTAGGTGGGGTGCTCTCACAGAGGGTTGGTGCAGACCCAATGGGCCAAATGGCCTCCTACTCTGTAGGGATTCTATGGTTTCTTCTATTCCATAGCGTCAAAAGGATCTATCTATCCAAATAAGGGCATATCTCCAAACATTCTTATGTTTCTCAACACGAACTGAACTTCCACGTGACTTAATGCTCATGATCCTGGGACCACTTTTTTTCTTTTATCCTTGTCACCAATATGACATTTCTCATTCACTGCAATGTTCATTTACAACTAACTGCAATGCAGAAATGTGCAGCCTCGTAGCTATAAGTCAGCTTCCAGAATCGAACTGATACAGAAACCCACGTTTGCTGGGGTATTCCCACACCCTGCTCCCTTATTGGTTACCCTTCTTGGCAGATTGCCCCATAAAGGGGGAAAACACCGCAGCCAGCCATATATTTGTTCCCCATTATAAATTCCCCTGTTTCTGACTGTAATCTTTGCCAATCTTATTCTTTTCACATGCCTTTAGAAGCTTCACAGCCAGTTTTTGTGTTCCCCCAGCTTACTTTCGTACTCTATTTTCCCCACTTAATAATAATAATAATAATAT
Organism: Scyliorhinus canicula; assembly: GCF_902713615.1. Classification (NCBI taxonomy): domain Eukaryota; kingdom Metazoa; phylum Chordata; class Chondrichthyes; order Carcharhiniformes; family Scyliorhinidae; genus Scyliorhinus; species Scyliorhinus canicula. The sequence goes on from NC_052154.1 coordinate 19,269,651, forward strand.
TATAATAATAATTAGAACATGGAACATTACAGCGCAGTACAGGCCCTTCGGCCCTCGATGTTGCGCCGACCTGTGAAACCAATCTGAAGCCCATCTACACTATTCCCTTATCATCCATATGTTTATCCAATGACCATTTGAATGCCCTTAATGTTGGCGAGTCCACTATTGTTGCAGGCAGGGAATTCCACGCCCTTCCTACTCTCTGAGTAAAGAACCTACCTCTGACATCTGTCCTCTATCTATCTCCCCTCAATTTACAGCTATTCCCCCTCGTGCTAGCCATCACCATCCGAGGAAAAAAGTTCTCATTGTCCACCTTGTCTAATCCCCCCACCCCCCACCCCCACGACCCCCAAATCCCCTGGCAGTACCCTGATGATTAGGTGGCAATTTCCTAGTAGAGATGTGCTTGTTGACAGCCCAACGTGCACTTATAAGCTCCAAATGTCCAAAAAATAGTGGCCTTCCATGCTTCAACAGAAAAACATAGTTCATGATGATATTCCATAGAATTCCTACAATTCAGAAGGAGGCCATTTGGCACATGAAGTCCTCACCAATTTCCAAAAGAGCACCCCACTAACGCCCACTGCCCTGCCCCATCCCCCTAATCCTACAAGCCCTCCTAACCTGCACATCCGTGGACACTAAGGGTCAATTTAGCGTGGCTAATCCACCTAGCCTGTGCATCTTTGGACTGTGGGAGGAAAATGGAGCACTCGGAGATAACCCTGCAGACACGGGGAGAACGTGCAAATTCCACACAGTCAGCCAAGTCTGAAATTGAACCCGGGTTCCTGGCACTGTGAGGCAGCAGTGCTAACCACTGTGACACTGTGTTGTGGGCGAGATCTTCCAGAAGTTAACATCGGCTGGATGTTCTGGTCCTCCCTGAGGTGGATCCAAAGGGACATCCCATTGACAGGGGCAGGACCAGATGATCCCGCCAAGGGTGGGCCACCTCCCACCTCTGAGAGGAATGCCGCGGGGAGGCCAGAGAATCTCAACCATGGTTTTCTTGCAATAATTCTCTCGTACCTTCTCAAAACACTTCTAATTCCATATTAAGTTCATTCAATTCCCAGGAAATCCAACAAATGACACGGACACTTTCATACGGCTCAGTACGATATCGAACCCAAACAGTCGCGTCAGGTAGTTCTAACTCCAGACTGTCTCACTGGGTCTTACAATGTGCCATCCTCCTGTGGTTGTGCACCCAAAATTAGCGTGCAGAATTGTGAAAATTGTGAAATAAATGCAGTTTAAAATGAAAGCATGAATAATGTACATCCAAATCCATTGCTTGGGCTAAGCATTGTGATTTTTGATTCTTAATTCTATCCATGTGCAAAATGTTTGACTTTTACCGCAATTATGTTGAGAGATTAAATTCAGTTTGCTTCTACTAATTCTACTGACTCAAACTAAATTCCATTTCCTCAATGTTCAGAACACACCTCTGCCCCAGTTTATGGATGGTATCGAATTTCTATCTAACATATTTACTGCAGATTTAGTGTGCCAGTTTCGACACTAGCCAGAATCAAATCCTTTTGCTTTGCAGTGGGTATTTAACTATAATTTTGAGGTTGGAAATTTGATTCTGATCTGTGATTACTTAAAGCAGACTTGTACTTTTCATGCATAGTTTAGAGAGTGCCCATTTCAGTCCAAGGTCATGTAATTTAAAATACTTCTGGCTGAGGGGAAATGTTTTCTCGGCAGGCCAGGAAATGGAAGTTGGAACCCCGAACCCACCCAGCCCAGGGGCGTGGGGTGGTGGGGCAGCAGCCATCAGCCTCAAGTTTCATGTGGTGCTCCTTCCATTGCGATGGAGAGGAGTTCTGCAGCCAATTCGCAGTTGGAGGGGTTTAACTTCTGTTTGGAAGATCGCAAATTGGACTATCTTAGGTGAATCAAATGTCTGGAACCCAGCCCAAAACAGCCTCTCAATTCCTGATGAGGACTGGAGATCCTCCGAGAGGCCCCGAGGGTCCCTTGGTACCCCCGCGAGGTCCATCATGCCACGGCTCGTAGAGACCATCCGAGTCCAACTGAGGGCCATCCCCTCACAATGCATTACCTGTCCACCCCTTCCCCCCTCTACCAGATCCACCACTCCCTCCGGGATCCTGTAATGGGGAAACCCCCAGGGATCCCTGTAATAGGGAGACCCCCAAAGGGACCCTTGTAATCGGGGAACCCCCAAAGGGACCCCTGTAATATGGGATCCCCACAGTGATCCCTGTAATAGCAGGACTCCCCAGGACCCGTGTAATGGAGGGAGCTCCCAGGGACTCCTGTAATAGTGGGATCACCCAGAGGGAACTCTGTAACAGGTAGACCCCCCAGGGGTCCCCTGATCAAAGGGACCCCTTCCAGGGACCATTGTAATGAAAATCCCCTGGGACCACTGCAATATGGGGACTCCCCACAGCGATCCATGCAATAAGGGAACCCGCCACAGGGTTCCCTGTAATAGGGCAATCCACCTAGGACCCCCTGACCAAAGAGACCCTCTACATGGACCCCCTGCCTAAAGGGACCCTCCCCCCCACAGAGACCCTTGCACCCCAGACAAGGTTCCCCCGTCTGGAAGCTTTAGAGCAGTCCAGACAGGGGCAGTGAGAAGAATTACAGCTGCAACATGTCCATTCCTCAAAGAGCAGAACAGCTGTCACCTGCATCTGGTATCCAGAGATCCATTAGCTGCAAGCCATTCATAGCTTTGTAATAGCTGTCTATGATTGACAGCTTCTGCAAACCATCTGCAGGTTTGATTCATTCATCCCCCTTCATGGTTCAGTGACCTAAGTGACCTATGTTCACAAATATTGCCCACATCAAAGAGAGGTAAGAGCATTCCAAGCACTGAGTGCAAATCAAGCAGAGTTATTACAGGGGTCCCGGGCCGGGGGGTGGGGGGAGCTGGTCACCCCCACTTGGGGGCATGGGGGCTGGCCAAGTAATCCGGGGGGTTCGGGGCAGATTTGTGACGCGCAACGGGGGGGGGGGGGGGGGGGGGGGGGGGGGTCGCAGGACCTTGCTATTGGGTACCTGCTGAAAATGGCAGCCCGATAAAAGGATTCCCCCCCAAAATCCCTCGTATTCCAATGCGATGCACAACTTTGCATGGCAAGCAATACTAAATTGCTTGCCGGTTTGCGCTCCCAGGAGGATCGTAAACTGATTTCAATTCATCTGCGGCGGGAGAACATAGTGTCCCAAACGGAGAACCCAGCCCAACGTCGTTCTCCTCAGGAGAAAATGTCAGCAAGATAGACAGGCCATCTTACGCACCACATTGTACACAGCTCCACACAGTCATTGGCAATTGGCCATGAGGACAGAGATATGCTTCACAAATTGCGGACAGGAAATAAAAATGAAGAATGACTTAATTTAAGAACATAAAAGATTTTAGTGCACTTTACAACATTTTAGGACCTTGGGTAATCGCAGTCAGGCTCCGCTGAGCTCAGACCCAGGCACATAATCAAACCTCCAGCCAATATCATCCGACCATCTGTTACTGTTATTTAGCAGGTTGATAAGAGATAAGGGTTAATTCAAATTCGTATTAAAAAAGAATGTGCTCCATTTTTATGTTGTTTTAAGTCTGCTTGTAAAGTGGAGTTTTATTACTTCATGCAAGTCTCTTCTTCAATGATAAGTGTTTTATCTGAATTTGGCTGTGATGGATCCTCTTCAGTTGAGTGTGTTTACTCTGCTATCCTGAAGTGGCCCTTTTTCCTTTCTTCCCCCACTTGGCTGCAGTGGTTTCTTTCACTTTTCCATTTCAGATACAGGAAACCACTGCACAGAGTTGCCAGGCAAATAAAATGACCCCTGGTGGTTCCTTATCAACCAAGTCTCCAACCAAGGGAAAATTGAACTTTTCCTTGATCTATTATTTTAATTGTGACACACGAGCACTAAGGCGGGTGGCCATGCACTGTCTGCGGCAGGAGACATCTGTGAAGCTTACATATGAAGGAAGATAGCGAGAGGTTTGATCTTAACAGGAAACCTGGAGAATATCACAGCTCAGGTTTTTGACTGGAGTTATTGTACTGAATATAATTAATTTTGTTGGAAATGTTATATCGTTAGGTCCTTATCAGCAGAGATTATTCTCCAGTTTAGCCATTCACAATCTGAGTTTTATTGAATTTAGAGTTATTTTCCTGCGGTATAGAGGATAACCGGGAAAGCATCATCCGGCCATTGCAAAACCCTGAGCTGATCGCTCGGTACAGGCTATTAATGGCAAAGGTAAAAAGTGCTAATTCAAAGTGAACTGAAATGGTTTAATTACTCTGGAAGTAATCCTTAATCGCATTATGAGGCAGATCTTTATTGAAACATATTCAAGAGCACTAACTGTTTTTGTTGAAAATTAATGGTGGAGGTGCCTGGCACTCCGTATGACATTAAATGGCTTTGTCCTGCTTAATGGGTACCGTACCAGCCTCCCCGAACAGGCGCCGGAATGTGGCGACTAGGGGCTTTTCACAGTAACTTCATTTGAAGCCTACTTGTGACAATAAGTGATTTTCATTTCATTTTAATGCCCAGTTTGGACAGAAGAAAATTGTGCCTCACGAGAGCGAGTGTTTTTCTGCAGTTAGGGTTAAGGCCCATTAATGGGACAGAGTTGGAAGAGAGCTTGAACCCGACATGTTCAGTCACTGACTTGGGAGTGTCTGGACATTTCATGTCAAAATGTTATTACTTTCCGGCAATGGGAAGACGAGTGCAATGATTCATCAAAACATGTACCCATTAAAAAAAAAGTGGAGCCAGACACGGCACCATTATTTTCCAGAGAGTCAGTGATCTCGCTGTGGAGTTGCTCCAGCTCCAAGATTAACAGGAACAGACTGCGCTGCAGAGGATGCCATGAATTTGACTGTGGATAGTTCACACCATGGTATTTTTGAACCGCTTGCTTTTACTATTGGTTAATGTGTTGCCCAGCTTAAACAAAGAAAAAAAACCGAGAAAATAGTCAGCTGCTGAAAATCTGAAGCAAAAATTAAAAGCAATACTGCACAAGAGGGCGACAAGGTGGCACAGTGGCTAGCGCTGCTCCCTCTCAGCGCCAGGGTCCTGGGTTCGATACCGGCCTTGGGTGTTGTCTGTGTGGAGTTTGCACATTCTCGCCGTGTCTGCGCGGGTTTCCTCTGGGTGCTCCAGTTTCTTCCCATAGTTCAAAGATGTGCAGGTTGGGTGGGGTTACGGGGATAAGGCGGGGGTATGGGCCTAGGTTGGGTACTCTTCGAAAGGGTGGGTGCAGAATCGATGGGCCAAATGGCCTCTTTCTGCACTGTAGGAATTCTATTTTCTGCAGATTACTGGCAGCACCTTTGGAGGGGGCAGGCATGTAGGTGTTTTCTCGAGGACATTATAGATGAACATCATTGAAAACAAGGCCAAAGTGAAAGGGGCAGGAATATACATGTGTGTGATGCAAAGTGGAATGGGCTGTAAAGCGCTTTGGTAGAAATGGTTAAATGGTTTGACTGGTATTAGAAAGTGCCAACACAAGGAACAGTGGGAGAAACCAAACATATTTTTGAGATATGGAGAATGGAGAACTATCTGAGGAAATGCAATCCGAGAAAGGCAGGGATGGAAGCAGGAGAAACTGGCCAAGCTCCAGGGTCCAGGAGAAGCAAAAAAAAAAAGAGGTTGACACTATTTGGACCATCCCACCGATGTGAGTTCTCTGATCGTTGGAATTCCCAGTTCCCGCTGGCAATGCACTTCCGCCCACGGGTTTCCCAGTGGCGAGGGGTGACTTCAATGGGAAATCCCATTGACAAGCGGCGGGACGAGAGAAACCCGCCGGCAGTGAACGGTGCGCCGCCGAGAGACATGCGGCTGGGGGACCGGAGAATCCAGCCCAGTATTCCAGCAGGGCAGGGGTGGCCTCTAGTTACTTGTTTTAAGCACTAAATCAGTGGGTATCGTTTGGTCATCTCGAATTTTGTTTTGCTGTGGTCTACTTGTCAATTGTCATCTTTTACTTCGAAGGCCCGAGCTCTGTACAAACTACTGTTGGTATTTGGCACAACAGAAATGGGTGGCACTTTAGTTGCCAATTATCAAGACAAGGATGTTTTTCAACAAATTCTGAAAATTAAAGGATAACCTAAGTCAGTAAAGCTCGTCAGCAAAAAGAAAAAATATTTGTGTCACCGCAAACCAGTTTGGGGTTTCTGGTATTAGAGCTTTAGGGAAAGAGCAATGGAATGGTTTGATTGGATAATCCTTTCAAAGAGCTAGCACAACTATGATTAGCTGATTGATCTGCTTCTGTGCTACAAGAGTCTCTGATTCTATGGCATACAGTCAAAGCCAATAGTGTGAAATATGGTAAAAATATTTTGACAAGGCAAGGGTGGCATGGTAGCACAGTGATTAGCTCTGCCTCCTCACAGGGACACGGGTTTAATTCCAGCCTTGGGCCTGTGTGGAGTTTGCATGCTCTCTCCATGTCTTTGTGGTTTTCGTTCGGGTGCTTTGGTTTCCTCCCACAGTCCAAAGATGTGCAGGGTAGGTGGATTGGCCATGCTAAATTGCCAATCTGGACATTGCAGTGGCATTCCAGAGTTTGGCCCAGTCACTGCAGGTCATAGCTAAGCGCGTTGACGGCATTGCCCGGGTGCTGGCCAACCTGAGCCAGTCACAGAGGGAGGTGGCATAGTCACTGGGTGATGTCGCACAGTACCAGAAGGAGGTGGCACACTCTCTGTGCTCCGTGGATGTGAGCATTGAACCCTAGAGGAGTCGGAAGCGGGCCTCCAGGACTGGCAGCACCAGGTGCGGGGGGGCCTCAGAGGTTAGCCCTTGTCATACCCCCATCACAAGGAATAGCCCGGGAGAGCTAGGATGTCACCCACGCCACCTGATACACACAAGCAACTGCCGGGCCCATCCTGGCCTGGTCACTCCAGAGGTCGTCCGCCAAAGGGGACCCATGTCACAGAGCAGGCTGTATCCACTCCTGATATACCACCTGGGGATCCACCTAGACGTAGCATTAGGGTCCATAAGGTCAGAAAGGTAGACGCCAGTTAATCTGGCATGGGTGCAGGGCACAGTGTAGCTAGGCCACAAACCTGTGCATAAATGTTCATCGTTTCACAATAAACACCTGTTCATAACGTTGCAACCAGCCTCGGTGCTCTGTGAGAAGGGTGTGAAGGATGGACTGGCCGCTGAGAGGGTGCTGGGGGGAGGGGGCCGAGATGGCCGGACGTTGGGGGTGGGCTCCGGTCAGGGACCCCAGTGCAACCACGCTTACCTCCCCGGTACCCCATCCCACCCGCATCCCTCTCCACCCCAAATCTCCCACCCCCTCCACCTCTGTCACCCCAAGTGTTTGGCGGGACTGTGCAATGGAATGGCCAGCTCACGTGCATGGATCACTCAGGTGGATGGTGGAAAGTGGTACCGTGGGCAGGAGTCAGACATTGTCAAATGATGCAGAGCATCAGAGCTCATTGCAGAGTGAGTCGTCATCACCCTTCATCCCAAGGACCTGACCTACTGTCACTGCCAACCCAGGGCCTGCACCCCATAGTGAGGCAGGTAGGAATCACAGAGGGAGTTGCAAGGCTGGGGGAGTGTTAGCGCAGGAGAGGCGGTCATGGGAAGGGGTGGTCAGCCGGGGGGATTGTGGTGTGGGGGTGGAATAAGCAGTGCGTATCACAGGCCCCTTGGTAGGTGAACCTGGAGGCGGTTGGTTTCTGGGCGACAGGAGTTATCCGCTGCAGTTGTGGCTGATGAAACCCATCCGGAGGCCACAGACTGATGTACGCGGAGACCCACTTCAATGATGCCCAAGGCTGCAGCAATGGTGGTCTGTGCCTGGAGACCTCGGCCCCACGGCCCATTCCCTGGTCAACCCCGTCCATTCCATCACCTGGTCATCCGCGTTACCCCCCCCTCCCGTTGTTTCCCATTGGCCATGGCTGGTGCCAACCAGCCTCCCCCCCCCCCCCCCCCCCCCCGCCCAAGCCAGTGACAGGGCAGAGGTCAGGCAGCCCACGGTCATGCCTCCTCTCTCTCCCTCAGCAGCCACCTCACATGTTTCCCAATTTTTAAAACCAGAAGTGAAACTTGCCTTCGGTAATTCCTCCTGGTGGAGGCGGAGCATTGCGAAGGCCCAGTAATGATATGCCAACGGCATTTATTGTACGTGCAGAGTAGAATACATTGACGCCGCTGTCGAGGCACTGGAGCATGGCATTCCGTCGAGTGCCCGGCGCCGGCTACGACTTTCGTCTCACGCGTGATTCTCCGCCCAATCGTGTTTCGTGATTCCGGTGTCGCAGGAAGGAGACTCCCGCCCCTCTGCAGTGGTTCTTGTCTGGATCATGAAAGTCAAACACACACATGCTCATACTGACTCAGCTGTCTCTTATCCAAGTGACATAATTGTAGACCCACTTTTTTGATTGGTCTGTTGCCAAGGTAAGAGGCCCAAATTTAGCCGTATACGTTCAGAGAGCTTGTGCATGGACATTGAACTCTGGCATTCGGAACTGGGCAAGTGGCAGCATGCAAGATCTGTAACATTGGGTCATTGCATCAGGGAAAGTTGTCCATAAAGGATGAGAAACACTGCAGCTTCGCCTTAAAATAATCCCACAACATTCCAATCCAATAAGGACTGAGCTGGCATAGTTGGTGAGCACACACAGTGACATGCTGTAAAATGTAGCAGCACAAATTGTACAAGTTTCTGGAATGGCAGGCTGGGCAGTTGACAATGTTTGCTTTTGGGACCACAGTCACTGCAACTATAAGTTTTTTAAAATAAAATTAAAGTACCCAATTCTTTTTTTCCCAATTAAGGGGCAAATTAGCATGGCCAATCCACCTACCCTGCACATCTTTGGGTTGTGGGGGTGAAACCCACGCAAACACGGGGAGAATGCGCAAACTCCACACGGACAGTGACCCAGAGCCGGGATCGAACCTGGGTTCTGAGCGCCGTGAGGCAGCAGTGAAATGCAATTAAAAGTAATGCATTTTGTGAAGCATTTTGAGACACTTTGATACAGTAAACATGGCCGAAATGTAAGGATTATTTTAATATACTTTTAGTAATTAATGTAAACACTTGGAACCAAGCTTTTAATTGTTTGCTTCCCTCCACATGGTTTTTTGCCAATTCAATTAAAGCTCACAGATACTCCTCAAGGGTTTATTTTAACCTCCAAAGCGCTCCAATTTGCAGAGGGGCTGTGGTGTGCAATGCATTCCATGTGACTATTTGGTGCCTGGTACCTCCAGGGTTAACACAGCTTTGAGCATCTCACTTAATTTGCAACTGAAGACCTTTATCTTCTTGCGTTGACATTCAGTTCTCACATTTCGCACTTAATTACTTGTTCAGCAATCATGCTCGGAAGAGATAGATGTGTTTCTGTGGTTGGCCTGTCCAGCTGTGAATTGTTTATTTACTTACCGTCAGGCAGGAATGACTGTAATTTAAGGTTCAGACCCTGCTACCCCAAGTATCAGGTCAACTAAATACTTCTATAGTACTCACAATTTCAATAAAGACTCCCTTCTTTAGGAGGCGAAGACTAGTTTATACTAATGATGATAACAGATATATATGGTTTATGACTTTCTCAATTGTCTTTCTGCAAGATTGACAGCTTCTAGTCGTTGAATTTCACCCTCAATTATTTTATATTAAATTTGGCCTACCACACTTGTATTTCCATACCTTATCATGTCTCTCAAAAATGACTTAAAGCACCTTACATTGAAGCACAGCGGACATTAGGCAATGAAACATTAGACACTTTCTGCAAAGTACGATCCCACAGAAAATTAGATGAATTCCTTGAAAAGGAATCTCATGCCTGGTTTATGCTGCTGAGGCCTCAGTTGGCTTTTTGAAAACCTTTAATTTAATTGCACACTAAGATCTATTTAAACTGGAATAACACAGGTCTGATACAAAGATATTTTTACAGCAGTGTCAGAGGATGAATTCCTGACCTTTATGTTTGGTTTGATTTTTGGTTAGGATAGCATTGTTAGTAATGGCACATTTCACCATGTTGACCAGAACTTGGTGCTAGCCTCAATCAAGATCAAGATTGAATACTCCGTTATCTCAGAATCACACAGTCGCATCTAAGTGTGATTCTCAATATTTATTTTGCTTCCTTTTCCTGGAGCCTGCTACCGAAACTATTGGAATATGTAATGGAATGTCATGTTTTTAATTACTTATGGGACAACCCAAGTACTTGATATGCTTTTGCTTACTTTTTCATCAACAAAAGACAAAAAGCGTGTCCAATTCTTGAAAATTCATCAACCAGCAACCAAACTAAAAGTCTTAAATATCAACTTCTCTCAGGACTTGTTTCATGAACAACATGTGAACTAAATGAAGGAAGTTTTATGTTTCATGAGAAAAGAATATATTTATATATTGACTCTTAGGTGCCCGCTAGCTCAGTTGATGAGATGGCAATGGAGTGTGGTGCAGAATGACAACAACAGGTTCATTTCCTGTACTGTCTCAGGTAGTTCTTGGGCCTATTTCCTCACCCTGTCCCAACTTGTGAACAACAAGGTTGCTATATATATGTACAAAATAATAAAAGTAAAGTCATCATAATCCCAGATGACGGTAGGCTGTTTTCCCCTTTGAGGGGGAGGGCTGACTGATGGTGATTTAATAGGAGGATCACCACACCTCAGACAAGGGGCAAAGTTGGGAAGGCAGGGCCTTCACGAATAACCTCAGCCGGTACGGGAATTGAGCCCAAGCTGTTGGTCTCACTCTGCATCACGAACCAGCTGTCCAGCCAACTGAGCTAAGTATTGACAAGAAATATTGAAGACCAATTTATTTCTCCATTCTTCCTGAACACATTCAATTAACCTATCTGGCTTCTTTCTCATTCTGTCTGGGTACCTTCTTCCGTTTTCATTAGCTTGACACTGTTCTGTCAACAATTCTGGCCGTGGCAAATCTGAACTTGGACTTTGACCAACTCTCATTAATGGCTGGGACTATAACATTGATGAATTTATCTTTATCAAAAATCCTGACCCAGGCAGAATTTGGACATGAGGAGGTTTATCTTGCTCAAGCTTTGTCAGACCTCCTATTTCAAGCAAATGACCTACATGACAATGGTGGATTCCCTGTAATCTTCACTAGATACGTGAATGCACTTAATCTCTTTACAACAACACCAATTACATACTTTTCCTTATCACCTCGGTGTTTATTCGCCATCACTTTCTGGCAGCCCTGGACTCTCTAAATTTCTTGCCTCGGGTATCATGACTCATCTTCACTTTGTCTTCTTTTTCTCTTTCTTTGCTATTGATGTCAGACTTCAGCAAGCTAAACACTGCCCTCCGAGCTCGAAGGTGAGAAATCTGTTGTAGGCCGTGGGGCCATTATGTGAGAGAATAGAACATTGTCTAGCCTGCATCAAAGAGACAGCAGAGACAGTAGCAGAGTAAGCAGTACAACAAAATGCATGGCTATTACAACATTCTATGACTACAATGCCAACTTTCAGGATCTACAAACCTTACGACTGAAACCATGCTGATTATCCGATGAAGAATCAGTTTATGTTGGCTCAATTAACATCCTAATAGATGCTATGCCTTTTTGAATTCCAAGAAGAGCAATTGATATTATCACAAAGACATTGATGCTGTAATTCTGTTGCAGCTGAATTATATCCTTACTTGTGGTGTCGTCTGCACCATATAATAAGTTCAGAAGAACATTGTGACTTATAAAGGTCTATTGTAGCTGGTTGATTGCCAAATGACTCAGATGTTTGTTTCATGCCCTAGTGGTTAAAGTTTAAGGCCCAGGACCAGAAGATCCTGTAGGCATGAAAAACTGGACGGTCTCGCCCAAGGTCACCTCATTATTTTCTTGTGATAGCCCAAAATAATAGGAACTGACTCAAAAAGCAGCACTGTGTTGTTGAGGGCAAGTAGTGCCATCTGGAAATGTAATTCTCAACTACATTTCTGCTTGGAAATATTGAAACTCATTGCAAAAGGCAGAGAAGGCAGATTGAAATGGTAAGCAACTCTTGTTGTCAATTAAAGATTACAGGCAGGACTATCTGGCTCCTCTCACTGATGGGATCTACCGGTCTTACCAAAGGAGACTCCCCCTACCCCCAAATGGCAGGTTCACCAGTAGTGGGGCAGGCAAGCCACACAAAATGCCTTAGACTTCGGGGGATCGGTAGACCCCGCCAGCAGCCAATGTTGAGCTGCATCCGTCATGGGGTCGCATGAGGGTGTGGGGGTGGGTGGGGCTTGCGTGGAGGGTACAGATAATCTCGGCCTACATATGTAGACAAACAAAATGCATGAAAATCATCATCAGAGGCTTGGAATTCATTCTTTTCGAGCCATTGAAGGAGGCAAAGAGCGTTTATAAGTTAACCTCACATGGAGAATGAGGGAAGGGGAGAAATGGCAAACCGTAAAGATAACCAAGGCTTATGTGCTTATGTGCATCTCCTTTTGACTGACTTCAGTACCACTGGTAATGGATCGGATTGGATTTGTTTTATTGTCACGTGTACCGAGGTTCAGAGAAAAGTATTGTTCTGCATACAGTCCAGACAGATTGTTCTATACATGAAAAAAACATAGGACATGCATAAATACAAAATGTAAATACATAGGTACAGACATTGGGTGAAGCATGCGGAGTGTAGTACTACTCAGTAGAGAAGATGTGTGAAGAGATCAGATCAGTCCATAAGAGGGTCATTCAGGAGCCTGGTAACAGCGGGGAAGAAGCTGTTTTTGAATCTGTTAGTGCCAGTTCTCAGACTTTTGCATCTCCTGCCCGATGGAAGAAGTTGGAAGAGCGAATAACCCGGCTGGGAGGGGCCTTTGATTATGCTGCCCGCTTTCCCAAAGCAGCGGGAGGTGTATACAGAGTCAATAGATGGGAGGTGGGTTTGCATGATGGACCTGGCTGTGTTCACAACTCTGTAGTTTCTTCTCTCTGTAGTTTCTTATGGTCTTGAGCCAATCAGTTGCCACCAAATAGGATGTTTTCTATGGTGCACCTGTAAAGATTGGTAAGAGTCAATGTGGACATGCCAAATTTCCTTAGTTTCCTGAGGAAGTACAGGCACTGTTGTGCATTCTTAGTCATAGCGGCGACGTAGGTGGACCAGGACAGATTGTTGGTGATGTGCACACCTATGAATTTGAAGCTGTCAACCATCTCCACCTCGGCACCATTGATGCAGACAGGGGTGTGAATGCTACTTTGCTTCCTGAAGTCAATGACCTGCTCTTTAGGTTTGCTGACATTGAGGGAGAGATTATTGCCATTACACCACTCCACTAGGTTCTCTATCTCCCTCCTGTACTCTGACTCATAATCAGAGAACAATTCAACTAAGTATCAAATGATGAGCACATGGTGCAGGATTTGGTTGGACATGTGGAATGTATTAAATATATATTTTTAAATATGGATACTCGATATACTCAATAATCCGAAAATAAATCTGAATGAATGAAATACATCCCGAAATAATTAATATTTAATGAATGATAATGAAATCATGCTTGTAGTTCTAATTTATTTAGACCAGTTAAGGCTAGCTACTCTGATTTGATGCATTCTCAGAAACGTTTTTTTTAAATGCTTCAATAATTTTTCGCCTGGGGTTGTTCATAGGAGCTTTGTGGAGATTAACTCACGGAGATGCCAGGACAATCCTGAAGGGTTGACAACGCTCAGGCCAGACAACAGAGGTGGTGCAAAGGCAGAAAAAAAATCACATTAACAAATCTCATAATGCACAACATTCAGAGTAGAGAGATCGCTAACATCCAGTGTGTCACTTCAAGCATCTTATTTTTGTCTGCTTACGCTTCTACGAAGCACCAGGAGATATTTTTTCACAGGAAGCCAACAGTTTTTTTCTTTACTCATTTATGGGATGTGGGCATCGCTGGCTGGCACAGCATTCGTTGTTCATGCCTGAGGGCATTTAAGACTCAACCACATTGCTGTATGTCTGGAGTCACAGATAGGCCAGACCGGGTAAGGATGACAGATTTCCTTCCCTGAAGGACATTAGTGAACCAGATTTTTTTTTTAATGACAATCGACAATGGTTCCATGGCCATCATTACACTGTTAATTTCAGACTTTTTATTGAATTTGAATTCCTCTATCTGCCCTGGTGGGATTCGAACCCAGGTCCCCAGAGCATTACCTGGGTCTCTGGATTACTATCCAGCAACAATACCAATATGCCACTGCCTCCCCCAAACACAAATTGTTGTCCTTTTATCTTACTACACAGGTGGATCTTGAGGCCTTTATTATCCATTGATAAATTACATTTTATTAATTTATGGTTGCATTTTACATATTGCTACAATAAAAATGTCAGCATAAATGCCATGTACAAACTCAAATTTCATATTTAATTAGCACAAGATGTTCAACGGTACTTATCCAATCTATTCCAAAATGTTTCCACTGTCAATCTTTCTTTCATGCATTCCCGAGATATGTACATCATTGGCAGGGTCAGCATTCATTGCCCTAATGGTCCTTGAGAAGACAGTGCTGGGCTATCTTCTTGAACTGCTGTAGTCCATACGGTGAAGATAGGTATTCCAGAATATCGACCCAGCTATGATGAGGGAGCATTGATATAGCTCCAATTTGGGATAGTATTTCAACTTGGAAGTGGCGGTGCTTGTCTAGGCCTGCCGCCCTTGACTTTCTAGGTCGTAGAGATCCTGGGTTTAGAAGGTGCTGTCAAAAGAAGCCTTGGTAAGATGCTGCAATAAAATAATAAAAATAAAATGATCTTTATTATTGTCACAAGTAGGCTTACATTAACACTATGAAAATCCATTAGTCGCCGCGCCTGTTCGGGTACACTGGGGGAGAATTCAGAGTGTCCAATTCATCTAACAAGCATGTCTTTTGGGACTTGTGGGAGGAAACCGGAGCAGCTGGAGGAAACCCACGCAGACACGGGGAGAATGTGCAAACTCCACAAAGTCAGTGACCTGAGCCAGAAATCGAATCTGGGAACTTGGTGCTGTGAAGCAACAGTGCTAATCACTATGCTACTATGCGCCCATCATCCTAGGGGCTGGTTTAGCACACTGGGCTAAATCATTGGCTTTTAAAGCAGACCAAGCAGGCCAGCAGCATGGTTCGATTCCCGTACCAGCCTCCCCAGACAGGCGCCGGAATGTGGCGACTAGGGGCTTTTCACAGTAACTTCACTGAAGCCTACTCGTGACAATAAGCGATTTTCATTTCATTTTTTTCATTTTCATTTCATCCTGGAGGTAGTATACACTGCAGCCATTGGTGGGGTAGGGTACTCGGGCAAGGTAACAGGGGCCCCTTGACATTTGCGGAATCATAACATCAGTCACCATCTTCAGGAGTGGATGAAATGGTAGGGCAAAATATATTTTGACACACAATTCTGTGGCTTTCTTATTCAATTAATTTGACTGGCAAGAACAGTAAAATTGTTTTGAAACTTGCTCAAATTCTTGTTAAAGTGGGAATCCTCTAAAAACAAACATGCATCACCATTTTCGGACGTCATTGACAGAACCTGATGTGAATCGCAGCTTCTGGGAATCCACTGGTTAAGTACAAGCTTCCTGGAGATTGTGAGGCACCACCTGGGAATAATTATGTGTAAGCTGTGGGGGTGGGGAGGTGGTACTGTGGATTTGGTTTAACTCGATTGTCTGCACATCCCTAATGTCTATGCCTCATTGAAACACATTAGGCAACCGACTGACCTTTGGCCCTCATTATATCGTTATAGTATATTTGCATAACTTATTGTATATAGGCAACATGCAAATTCTTGCACACAAAATAATGTGTTCCTGTAATTGGCTGTGTTTCCTTGCTACTTCTTGCCTTTTCGTTTGACTGCGTCTTGCCAGAAAATACACTGGATTCAGAATGGTTGCTACCTCCTTGACTGTAGGACATCCGAGCAGGCAAGTGAACCTTTGAACTCCAAAGGGGTACGCATAAACATCAAGTTTCTCAGGGATTAAGACGAAGCAATATGTCTTACTGCCCTGCCCGGCAGTCAGCCTATAGCTGTGTGTTCCGGAAAGCATTTCAATTGTAAGTTTTTGTTTTAGTTATTTAATTTATTCAGTTTTTCAACCAGTCAAAAAAAACTCGATAATTAAAAGAAATTGTTAAAGTAACGAAAATTATGAGCCCATCGGCGGTGCCTTCGACAAAACTAATTTCCCCCAAGCATTCATTTATTTTCCTATTTTGCAAATTGGGCATTGATTTTTTTATCCGTATTTCAGTGACAATGGACAGCTGCCTGTGACGTACCAGGGAATTGACCTCGGGGCGATTAGCCTGAATTATAGATCGACTGCTGAAGTCCGTCACCCTCAGTCCATTTGTGGAAAGAGTAGTTATTGCCGATATATAGAAGCTGATATTAGCTCAGATAAGTATGAGGTCCTGCACATCATGCCAAATGTAACATCCGGTCATAGAATCACAGGATCATAGGATCCCTACAGTGCATTCAGTCCATCGAGTCTGCACCAACTCTCTGAAAGAGCACCCCAACTAAGCTCAATCTCCCATCCTATCTGCATAACCCCATCTACCAGCAGGGTAGTTGGATGGGCCATGCTAAATTGCCCTACAATTCTAATTTTTTAAAAATAGAGCAATAGAGAAGCAGTGGCAGATTATCAAGGGCACATTTCAGAATACTCAGAATAAGTACATTCCTACAATAAAGAAAATTTCTAAGCGGCTGACCCATCGTCAGTGATTAACTAAAGAAATTAAGGAAAGTATCAAATTTAAAGTAAAAACATGAAACTTCACAAAGATAAATTGTGGGTATATTTAATGCATTCCACCCAAATCTCCTACCAAATCCTGCACACATTAGGTGGATTTGCCATGCTAAATTGCCCATTAGTGGGGTTACAGGGAGAGGGCGAGGAAGTGGGTCTAGGTTAGGGTGCTCTTTCGGAGAGTAAGTGCA
Organism: Scyliorhinus canicula; assembly: GCF_902713615.1. Taxonomy (NCBI): domain Eukaryota; kingdom Metazoa; phylum Chordata; class Chondrichthyes; order Carcharhiniformes; family Scyliorhinidae; genus Scyliorhinus; species Scyliorhinus canicula. The sequence goes on from NC_052154.1 coordinate 19,286,747, forward strand.
GACTCGATGTGCAAAATAACCTCAATCTGCACTGTAGGGATTCTATAATTTCATGAATATAATGGATTGCAGAGAATTACTAAAATGTTAATCAGGGGAAAAAAATTAGAGTATGAGAGAAAGCTAGCTCGAAATGTAAAAACGGATAGCAAGGTATTTAAAAAGTGAGTAAATGAAGTGAGTGTTGACCCTCTAAAGCAGGCATTGTCAAAGTCGGGGGGGGTCGTGGAGCTTTCCATCGCGGCGCTCCCGATCGCGCAAATCCACACGCAACAGCCGCAGCTGCCGGCTTTTAACTATGCTGGCTGCGAGCGGTCTTCAGAATGGCCACGAACATATAAGAAAATGTGGCTGCACTTCACATGCGTGCCGGATCATCGGTGCGCATGAGCACCGATGATCGGGCACGCATGCGCAATGTGGTCGCATTTTGTTTCTATGGTAAATTGGCCGCTGACAGCCGGCATAGTTAAAACCCAGCTGAAGGGGCAGCACGGTGGCACAGTGGTTAGCATTGCTGCCTTCGGCGCTGAGGACCTGGGTTTGAATCCCGGTTCTGGGTCACTGCCCGTGTGGAGTTTGCACATTCTCCCCGTGTCTGCGTGGGTTTTGCCCCCACAACCCAAAGATGTACAGGTTAGGTGGATTGGCCATGCTAAATTGCCCCTTAATTGGAAAAAATAATTGGGTACTCTAAATTTATTTTTAAAAAAGAAAAAATAAACCCGGCTGCTGCCCGCTCTGCCCGGTTCTGAAGTGCTCGGTTCTTCTGAACGAAGCTAAGGCCGAGTTTCCTCGCGGGACTGGCACCATTGTACCCGCCCGCAGAAATCCAGCACCATGGCCTCCACCTTAGAACTCACCTGTATCTACAGCGCGCTGATCCTGCACGACGATGAGGTCACTGTCACCAAAGACAGACTCAATGCCCTGATTAATACAGCTGGTGTGACCATTGAGCCTTTCTGGCCGAGTCTGTTTGCCATGGCATTGGCTAATATTGACGTCAATAGTCTGATCTGCAACGTTGGTGCTGGTCATCGTGCCCCAGCTGCTGCAGCAGTTGTTTCCACCGCTGCCCCTGTTGCTGCTGAAGAGAAAAAAGGAAGAGAAGAAACAGGAAGAATCTGAAGAGTCTGACTATGAAATGGGCTTTGGTCTCTTTGATTAAACGTGCCATGCAACAACATTTTTACAATTTACAAAAACTATATAAAAATTGAATATCAAAGCTGGCTGCTGCGGCTGAAGACCGCAAATTTGCGCAATTGGAGATGCAGAAGGTTAAAAAAAAATGTTGATGTTACCTTCCTGTCTGAGGGAGATAGAGAGCAGGTCACGCCCCCCCCCCCCCCGAACTTTGCCATCATGTGCTTTGGGCGCGATTGCGATTCCTCAATATTGTCAGCAGCAAACAAGGTAAGAGAAAATGGTGGGCCACAAAGGTCGGCCGGTGTGGGTCGCGAATGTTGGCCGGAGTGGGTTGCCAAGGTCAACCAGCATGGGTTGCGAAGTTCGGCCAGCATGGGTTGCGAAGTTCGGCCAGCATGGGTGCGAACATCGGGCGGCGTGGGTCCCGAACGTTGGCCAATTGGTAAAAGTGGGTCCCCAGAAAAAAAGTTTGAAAAACACTGTTCTAGAGTGTGACAATGGGGAGTTAATAGTGGATAATGAATAAATAGCAGATGAAATGAACAAATATTTTGCTTGTCTTCACTATAGATCATGCAAAAAACACTCCAATATTAGGGGTAAATCATAGGGTGGAAAGTAAAGGGGAACTTGGTGAAATTACAATCATTAGGGAAGTGGTATTAAGAAAACTGATGGAGCTGTGGGCTGTCAAGGCTCTGGGTCCTGATGGACTTCATCCAAGGGTTCTGAAAGAGGCGGCTGCTGAGGTAATTAATGCAGTGGTGTTAATTTTCCAAAATTCATTAGATTCTGGAAAAGGTTCCATCAGACAGGAAAATATTCAGGAAGGGAGGGAGGCAGAAAGCCGGAAACTATAGTCTCTGGCTGTCATGGGCAAGGTGCTGGAATTGATCAGTAAAGAGGCCATAGCTGGGCACTTAGAAAAACTCAAGATAATTGGGAAAAGTCATCATGGTTTTGTGAAAGGGATATTATGTTTAACCAACTTATTGGTGTTCTTTGATAGAGCAACATGCACTTTGGATAAAGGGAAACATGTGGACATACTGGCCTGGGTTTTCCGTTGCGGGTTTACTCCATTACCGAGAAGACTGTAGAATTCCGATGTGCAGAGGTGTTCTACTGCGTGAGTCACACAACGTTAGTGCAGGTACAGCATGTAATTAAGGATGAAAATGGAATAGCCTCCTTTATGATGAGAGGAATTGAACATAAAAGTAAGAATGTTAATCTTTAGTTATACCGTGTGCAGTTTTTGGTCTCCTTATTTCAGGAAGGATGTAAATGCATTGGGGGTGGTTCAGAGGAGGTTTACTAGATTGATATTTGAAATGAGCGGGTTGTCTTATGTTTCCACTAGAGTTTAGAAGAGTGAGGGATGACCTGATTGAAGAGTATATGATCCTGAATGGTCTTGACAAGGTGGACATGGAAAGGATGTTTCCTCTTGTGGGTGAGTCCAGAACTAGGGAGCACTGTTTTAAAATTAGGGGTCGCCCTCTTGGGACAGAGATGAGATTTTTTTCCTCTCAGAGAGTTGTGCGACTTTGGAACTCTGCCTCAGAAATGGGAATATGGCATTCGAAACCCACAAACAGATCGGTGGTGATCCTATCGAATGGTGGAGCAGACCTGAGGGGCCGAATGGCCTACTTCTGCACTTATATTGTATGTTCGGATGTTGGTAATCCCAGTTGGTGTGTAATAAAAACAAGGAAGCACCATGAATTGAACCCAAGAAATGTTATGTGTAACACACACTGCACTTATCGAATCATCCATTAGTTTTGAAATGCAAATGAAATTATAGCCCGGGTAGAATAATAAAATCTGACTAAGTTTAGAGGACGACGTTATTATCATAATAATGAAGTGACACGAGTCTGTGTATCGGAGAGAGGGGTGGATATGATCTGGTTTGCGGAGACTGCACTGTACAAATGCCAGATAGATACAGAGAAGTTAGCCATTTTCACTTAAGACCAGTGAACAGATTAGCTGCTGGAAATGCAAACTTATATTCAGTAAACACTGACCCAGTACATATCCTGGGTTACTGCAATGTTATCTTTAAGAAAATGCCGAGCACCATCCACAGTTCACTCAATGCTCACGGTTGAAAATATGCAGCTCCATTTTGGGTGTGGTAGTGATGTGATTATGATCCTGATATTACTAGCCTAGAGGTACCTGAGTTTAAAACCCAAAGGTATGGTTAGGACAATGGAAATGCTTTTTAAGGAGATGAGAGGGCAACATTCATGTTTACATATGGGCTTAAATTAATGGTTCTTATTCCCATCCACATTGCAGTAATTAGGATACGTAAATTGGCCAATAAAATTGGCTATGGCGTGCAAGTATGTGCAGAACTTCAACTTCATAAAAACAAATGAAGAATTAAGAAATATTATGTTGTTCTCTGATTATGAGTGTTCTCTGACAATATGTGCATATATTGGCATTTTTCATACTATGGAGACAAATTTGCATGCACCTTCAGAGAGAAGAAAGTGGAAAATTCTCCATTAAGTGCAAGTAATAGTGAATTAATTATGTTGGGATTCTTTCAAGGGTCCGCCACTTACTGAAATTGTGGAGGTGGTGTTAAGAGGTTGTAACAACTGGGTGATAAATGGGCCACTACAATTAGCCTTTGGACTGAAAAAGTGGGAAATTGCGCCTGGACTCCCTGCACTTGATCACTGCTAGAAAATGTGCAAACATAGATGTCTAGTGACTACTTCATGGGGCTGAACTGTGATGCCTTCCTGGGGCAAATACACTGTCGATACTCACCGGTTAGGTTTAGCTGTGAAGAAAGTTAAGGTAGGACAGCCAGGACCTATGGAATTGGACCTTGACACAAATCAGCACTTCCAAGGCAGCATTGAGGTATTTTGTTTTGACAATGCAATCATGCATGGAGCATTGAGAAAAAAAACATAAAACTGGACAGCATAGTGCGGTCAATTAATATACTTACACCTTGGATAGAGGGAGTGAAGGTCACTTCCCCGACAGCTGGCAAGAGTTCTAAGTGAAGTCAGAGTCAGTCACTTCAAAAGTAATTAAAAGAAAAATAATCAGTCATTTTGTCATTAAAGTTATTGATGCATTTTAAAATTCTTCAATAAATATGTCTTTTTCATAGATCATAACCATCTGGTTACAACTCCACACTTAATGCATTCCAGAAATATGGGTAAATAAAATCTGAAAGTCAGCTGTCTGTACAAGAGTTTGGAAAGAGATCAGAAGTCTCCTTTTCTTATCAATCTGGCAGTGTCAGGACAGTATAATAAGGTTACCAATCTCAGGCAGTGTGGGATACCGAAGCTATGCTTGTGGGACATTTATAGAAGACCACACACATACACACAAATGCAACAGTTTGCAGTAAGATAGTCCATTCGCCATTGAAGAGAAAGGTTGGACGGAAAAGAAAAAATAAAATTAATAAAATGAGTGGGAAAGGTAACCCAAAGCTTCAGCGACAAGCCAGGATTTGTGAAGGATTTTAAAGACAGGTAAAAACATGGACCGAGGATTACCATACCGTTGGGAGCAGGGTGAGAAGCGGGATGTATATAATTGGGTGGGACAGTGGGGTGTGATGGCTGTCCATTGCCCGTCTCCACTGGTATTTTACACAGAGGTGGGGATTGGCCAGCTTTAGGTCAATTGAGGCACTTAAGTGGCTAATTATCACAAAGAAAAGTACAGCACAGGAACAGACCCTTCGGCCCTCCAAGCCTGCGCCGACCATGCTGCCCATCTAAACTAAAATCTTCTACACTTCCGGTGTCCGTATCCCTCTATTCCCATCCTATTCATGCATTTGTCAAGATGCCCCTTAAACTTCACTATCGTCCCTGTTTCCACCACCTCCTCCGGCAGTGAGTTCCAGGCAACCACTACCCTCTGTGTAAAAGACTTGCCTCATACATCTCCTTTAAACCTTGCCCCTCACACCTTAAGCCTATGCCCCCTAGTAATTGACACCCATCTTCCCACCGCCATTGGTATAACAGCGAAGGGAGTGGGGTTGGACATTTTATACATCCCGACAGCCTGCCTGAAAGCTCAGAGAAGGTCCCTCTTGTTTGGGTAACCTGTGCTCCATGGAGACCCCCCTCCCCATGCCCTCCATCACAGCAGCATTGACTGCCCTGCACAATACTGCCTCATCCCTCCCCTGCGCTTGTGATCAACTCAATCAACTCCCCCTTGCTCTCAAGGCCTTTCTGATTGGCTCTAACAATTTCCGACCCCACTCACCTGAATTCTGGGCTTGGTTCTGCGGTCGCTGGTCTGGGGACTGGTGTAGTTCCAGCAGTAGTCACCGCTCTAGCTGTTGGGACTGAGGAACTGCTGCCATCTCAATCCAGTGGGGTGGCACAGGTGGGCTCACCCTACTTGTGCCCACACCTCCAAACGCCTCACCCCCCCAAAATGACCCACCAACCCATTTTACTGGCCAGTGGACAAAGAAACTGCCTCCATGTGAAATCCTGACCATGGGGGGTGGGAAGTGGTGCAGGTCAGTAAGACAGCTTCAGAATAGGAAACTCTGGTGAAGGCGGGGCAGGGTGGATCTCATATTATGATGACCAGAGATTCGGAAAGAGGTTTGGTGATGGAATGCCATGGAAGAATTTGATGAGACTGGGATGAGAATTCTAAACTTAAACTGGCAGCTGGGTCTTGAACAAGTTCAAGGGAGGAATGCGGGACAGTTAATGGGTGCAGCGTATGCACAAAATGGCAAAGCACAACAGTCTACCCGTCTAATGGCCTGGAATTTAAGAGCCAACCACATTGCTGTGGATCTGGAGTCACATATTGGCATGTTCTTTTGACATTTCTTTTAACTGGGCCTTGCTGCCATGTTTCTCACTGCATTAATCCATCTGGAGGTTTCTGTTTGTATACATATATATAGAAGTGGAAGATCATGAGGATAAAATTCCACACTGAGTTCATAATATTAATCAAAATTGTCATAGGTTCATCACAATAAATCACATTAAGGACTCATTTCAAATTAATGTTAAAATTACTTACAGGAAATATTACATCTACTTTAAGATTGGCACAATGCGTGCTTCATGTGTGATAATAAAAATATATTTAAAATTTATATGGAGAATCAACTCAACATAAAAAACCCCCAAGCATTGTTTGAAAGAGCAGGAGAATAATAATAATATTCGCTTATTGTCACAAGTAGGCTTCACTGAAGTTACTGTGAAAAACCTCTAGTCGTCACATTCCGGCGCCTGTTCGGGAAGGCTGGTACGGGAATTGAACCCGCGCTGCTGCATGGTTCTGCATTTCAAGCCAGCTATTTAGCCCAGTGTGCTAAGCCAGTCCCCCTTGTGTACTGGCTAATGTCCCTCAACAAATATCTAAAGCAGGTGAACTGGTTATTTATGTTATTGCTGTTTGTGGGAATTTGCTACGTGCAAAGTGGCTGCCCTGGTTCACGACATTGCAAAAGTGATTGCACTTCCAATGCACATTATTGGTTGCAAAGCGACGTCCAAAGGCAATGAAAAACTAGATATAAATGTAATTTTGTGACGTCCCAAGGCAATGAAAAACTTAATATTAATGCAATTCTTTTCTGCTTATTGAGTGCTTCACAGGAAACATAGCTGGAAGAGTTTGCACCAATAAACATCTTCACATTACAGAACTGCGTGATATGGAAAACCACAGAACCTTGCAGCACAGAAGGAGGTGGTTCAGCACAGCATGACGGGCCAGGATTTTTCAGATGGTGTAGTTTCCTTTCCCGCCATCCGAGGAGTCTGCAGTGAATCCATTGCCATTTAATGATTTAATGCTCTGAGGATCGTGAATTAGCTAGAGGTGGAATTTCTGCCCTCAATTGGGAGGAAGTCCCGCTTCAGAGAACTGCCAGCCATTCCGATTGGCCAGTAGCTCTCTAGTCCCAGCAACGCCAGAAGCTGCAGTGGACAGGACTGGGACTGCAAGCAGTCCCCATAGCCTAAAATTCTACCCAAGGACTGGAATTAAATCCATTCCAGACTGCTGAATTGAGAGTTTCCTCAGCCTGAGAGCTAAGTGTTCTGAATGAAGTACATTTGGGAAGTTGCTAACATAAAAGAGATTCCAAATGTTTTCTGCAGGCATATAAATAATAAAAGGGCAGTAAAGGGAGTAGTGGACCCAATTAGGGACCAAAAAAGGACTCGTGCATGGAGGCAGATGGCATGGCTGAGGTACTAAATAAATACTTTGCCTCAGTCTAAGGAAGCATTATTTTCATTGGATTGATGTTGCCAAATTCATACTGAAAGGGGAGGTAAAAAAGAGATAATTTTAGATTGGCTGTACATAATGTTCATAATGTTCAACAATTCTACAATCCTCTGATACCACCCCTAGATCGAAGGAGGATTGGGAGATTCCGGCCAAAGTGACGACAAGGCCAATCTCACTTCACTCCATAGCCTTGGATACATCTGAACTGATCCTTTATACTCTATACCTTCCACCAGTCTGACTGATAGCAGTTTCTAAAACTATGAGGGGTATAGATAGGATGAACAGGTGAAGGCTTTTTCTCAACAATTTTTCTCAATTTTTGATACTACACTCTTTCTCAAAAAACGTTGTAGGGATAAACTCAGCAACTACAGGCCAGTCAGTTTAATCCCAGTGGTGGGAGCTTTTGTAAACGATAATTCAAGTCACCTGGAAAAATGTGGATTAATTAAGGAAAGCCAACATGGATTCGTTAAATGCAAATCTTGTTTAACAAACATGATTGAATCGTTCATTCGGCAAGAGTGAGATTTGATGAGGATAATGCGGCAAATGTCATGTACATGGACTTCCAAAAAGGAGAATGATAAAGAGCCACATGACAGGCTTTGTCAGCAAAGTTTAAGCCTATGGAATAAAAGGGACATTGGCAGTATGGTTGTGTAGTTCGCTGAGTAACTGAGAGTACCAACAAAGAACAAAGAACAGTACAGCACAGGAACAGACCCTTCGGCCCTCCAAGCCTGCGCCGATCACATGTCCTATCTGGACCAACCGCCTGTATCCTTCTATACCCCATCTGTTCATGTGACTTTCCAGATAAGTCTTAAAGGTCGCTAATGTATCTGCCTCAACCACCTCACTTGGCAGTGCATTCCAAGCCACCACTACCCTCTATGTAAAAAACTTCCTCCACATCTCCACTGAACCTTTCCCCCCCCTCACCTTGAATTTGTGCCCCCTTGTAATTATCATTTCTGCCCTGAGAAAAAGCCTTCACCTGTTCATCCTATCTATACCCCTCATAGTTTTAGAAACTGCTATCACTCAGACTGATGGAAGGTATAGAGTGGGCTTCCCCAGCAGTTGATGTGAGGACCACTGCTTTTCTTCATGTATGTTGATGGGCTTAGTGTCAGGAGAGTGACAACACCTCGACATAAGGTCAGGACCTGGACTTCAACTGGATATTGGGTTCCCAACCCTGCTTTGGCTCCACGATTTGCTGTTACAATTTTGATTTCTAACTGTGCAAAACTGCAAATATTGGCAATCTCAGTCAGAGAAATTACAAAGATGACTCTTGAAAGAAGTGGAATTGCTTTGCTCGAATGGTAATCTGTTGTGCCAGGTGTCAACACTTCCTTGCATCACTCCAAAATTCTGGCTGGAGTGACCTTTGCACATACCTCTTTTTGTGCAGATGTTGGGGCACTAACGGAATGACAATAGGATGCGACCATACACTTGTATTCCCATCATTCATGCCTGACATCTCTGGCACAGCTGTTGCTTAGATGGTGGGAGGGTTTAAATTTTCAAAAGTACATTTCCAAAAAAAGAACTATCGAAACAACTGATCGCCTGAGGAAACCTGGTACATTGTAACTTGGGACATGTTTCGCATTTTCTCATGCTACCAGTTCCCTTTTTTGTTTAAGTAATTCTTTTAAATGAATAGTTTTTTTTCCAGCTTCCCTCCAGTCTCTCTTATTTTTTTTCTTTCAATTCCTCTCTGGTACTTTTGTTAAGATCTCTTTACAGAAGTAATGCTTTTGGAATGCAACTTTTAAAAGAAAAATAAGACACCCTTTTATGCAATTAACTATCCATTCATGGATTCATGAATTCTAATTTTACTCTCAGACGTGAGCCCTTGCTCACGGTGTCATCGAGAATGTTTTCCCTAGCCCTGATATCTACTGCAAGCATCAAATCTTGGTCATGATAATAAACAGAGAACCATTTTCAGATTAGTCTAGCTACTGGATCTTTGAAAGTGAATGAATGGTGTTATAAGAGACCTTGATTTTGTGTTCAATCAATTAAGTAAGCAGTAGTGGAAGGAATAATACTGAAAAAATAGCCTTGTAGTGGCTATTGATAATAGCACTTGATAATAGTTTGCAAATCTGTGCTAAAACGACATCGGTATTCATTTTCTTGAACAGTGGGGCTGGTGTTAAGAGCCTTTCCCGGATGTAAACTAAGCAGTAACCGTTGGAAAATAGTGTCAGATCGCTTGCATCCTCATTTCGTTCGCAGTGTGGCAGTTTTCAACTTGGAACATTGCCAAAGGTGTGCAGCTGGAGCTCTGCCAGCCTGATTCAGCCAGGAGGGCACTAACGACAAGAAAACTGGTCTCCGATAACGTACATGGAGCCCAATTGTAATTTTGAGGTTCAAATGGGTGGGGCACAAGCCATGCGTGCCCTGCCCGTTTGTGCACGATGGTGAGCAACCTAACCAGTAGCCTTTAAAGTTACAAGTCCATATAAAACCCCACCTGAGGGTTTCATGGAGTTATTGCTTGTTTAACAAATTAGTCCAGGACTTGTTTTGATGTTTCCGTATGCTTTTCATTACTGACAAGATATGGTATGCTGGTTTTTATGGGAGGGGAAAATACACTTGCATGTGCTAAACCATTCCCTTATGAGTCCCAGTTGAAAAGCAACGTGCTTTTCTCATGCCCCTGCGCAAAAACGACAGCAATAACAACAACTTGCATTCATATAGTTCCAGAAGTTTAATTCTGGATTGCTGTTACCTTCAGCTGGTAAGTGAGTGACTAAATCACTTGGGGTAGTTTGCCATCCTTCAACAAATCTCACAAATGTGCTGCCAATTAATTTTCACCTCTTCTGGCGGATTCAAGTTGTCGGCGGGTTACCTGGCTCTGTGGCTTTACTTAAAGGGCACTGGCGGTGTAGTGGCAATGTCACTGGACTCGCAATCCAAAGGCCTCGGCTCTGAGGGCGGGGGTTCAAATCCCACCATTGCAGCTGGTGTGAATTCAATTAATAGACCAATTTAATAGGCATTAAAAGGTGGTTTTAGTAATGGCGACTATGAAACCATTGGAAATTGTTGCTGGAACCCTCTTGAGCTCTAATGCCCTTTAGGGAAGGAAATCTGCTGTCCCACATGTGACTCCAGACCCGCAGCAATTGGTTGGCTCTGAACAGACCTCTGAAGTGGCCTAACAAGTCACTCAATCCAAGGGCGATTAGTGATGGGGACAAATGTTAGCCTTACCAGTGACGCCCACATTCCATGAAAGAATAAAGGGGGAGGGGGGCGGGGAACTGCCCCATCTGAGTGTTGATAGAAATTACTCCCATCGCACATAGCTGCATTTGCAGACCTATGCTGCACTTTTATCAAAAGTCACCAATCTAGTGGAAACAAGTTTCTTCGTGGTAATTAATATTTTCTCCTTCACAATAAACAAGGAGGGCAGTTTTAAAAAAAGAAATCCCTCTGTGATGTGGTCTGTTCAGAAAACATTTATTACACAGAGCACATAAATAATCTTTTAAATGGTTCGAAGTTCAACCATAATAAACATTCAAGTGCTGACCCTAGAACTCTGTTAACTAATGCCCTGCTTTATCTATTCCTCAACAAAATATCTAACTCTGAAGAATATAGCATAACCCTCTGAAAAATATTCAAAGACCTGAGGATTAAAAAAAAGAAAAAGGAACCCTTCGTAGGCTCCTGTAAGAATAGGAGGGCAACTTAAGCTATAATGGCAATTACATTTAAAAAGTTCAACACAGAAAAGTGTCACTTAGATCATCAGACATGCACTGTCTTCTGTTCTATTTCCTCAGAATGAGATCAATCGCACTGTAGAAATAACAGTAATAACACTGAATAGAATATCAGTGCATAAAATATGCTGCAGGACACCACCCCACGTGAGACGAGAAATGAGCCTGCAGCTTTAAGTTCTGACCGAATCATTGAGATAATTGTGAGTAATGAAGGGTTTCAGAAGAACAAAGAACAACGCCTACAGCATTAATCAGCCACTGTAAACTGCAATTAGGAGGGGTATCCATGTTTTGACGCAAAAATATTTCAAAAATTCGCCATATTAAAGACACGCAGCGAAGCCCTGCAATGACGGAGGATAGGTAAGGAGGAAACCATCTTCCTTGTTTTGAAAACTGGCAAACCCGCAGATAATTGTGGTTTGATCCTAGATTACGGCATGAGAACAGTGTGCCCAGGTCAAACATGGGTGGCCAGCCTGGAGAAATTTACACCACAATTACAATTGCGTACACACTTCAAGGTTTTTATTCTCTGGCAGGAACTTTAAACAGGGCGACAACTACAAAGGGCTCAGTTTACACTCGCAGCCAATAAGATTGATTTTAGTATCTTTATAACATAATTCGGGCCAATCATCCATTTCGTTTTAACTGCTGGCATGGCTCCAGTCTGGTTTGGCGTCAGAGTTCTGCAGTCTGATATGCTTCAACTGACCCGAGTAAATTTTTGCTATTGACCTAGAAATTTTACCAGTTGCAAAAATGAACTCCTGAAACTAAAAAGTGCAATATCGTTAATGCTTTGGTTGCTGAGCAACCTGGGGTAATGAACCATGATCTTTGCAAGCACATGTTAATTGTGTGTAATTTTATTGGATTGGAGAGCAGTGGAAAGGTGTTCAACCATTTAAGTAAGAGGACAGTGTGCTCCAGCATACTGTCTGAAGGCTTTGAAACACTGGTCATGTGCAGAACTTTAAAGTTTGTTGCTTTATTTGGATTCTGTTTCACATTGAATCAGACTGTTAGAATTACTAAATTACAACAAGACACGCATCAATAGATGGTATTTATCAAATCTCCCGCTATGCATTTACAACGCAGCCTCCCCTGAGGTTAACTTACAGCAGAACTGTATGTAGTTCAAAAATCATGCTTTATAGCAATTGTCTTTAGTGTCAGACCTTCTGACAGATGGGTAGATGGCTCCAATGGGGATTGTGCCACTGTTCATTCTCATCGACACTGCTGATTCCCAAAAGGATGTCTCGGGGGTCCCGGGGTGCTCATTAGATTATTTTTGTTACTTTGTCTTCTGCCCCCCAATCCACAAGTCTGACCTCACTCTCCTAAAATCGGCCAGTTAGACTTGGCTTTTACATCATGCAGTCACTCTTTTAATGCTTCTTTTGACTGAGTTGGCGCCACTCTCACAGTAGAGTTGGAGGAAACACAGAGACACAGAAAATAAGAGCAGGAGTAGGCCATTCAGCCCATCGAGCCTGCTCAGCCATTCAATATGATCATGGCTGATCTCAACGCCATACTTTTCCTCATCTCAGTCCTAAATGGCGTAACCCATATCGTAAGACTGTGACCACTTGTTCTAGACCCCTCAGCCAGAGGAAACACCATCGCTGCTTCCAGTCTTTCCAGCTCCGTCAGGCTTTTATACATTTCAATTGGATCCCCTCCCATTCTTCTAAATGTCAGTGCGTGCAGGTCTAGCCATCCCAATCTCTCCTCATACAGCAATCCTGCCATCCCAGGAATCAGTCCGGTGAATCTTCATTGCAGTCCCTCAATGACAAGTATATCCTTTCTTAGATAAGCCTCACTCCAGGAGTGTGTATTTTCGATTGACCTGTCAGTGCAGGAGTGAGGAAGTGAATCATAGAATCATCATAGAATCATAGAATTTACAGGGCAGAAGGAGGCCATTCGGCCCATCGAGTCTGCACCAGCCCCTTGGAAAGAGTACCCCACTTAAGCCCACACCTCCACCCTACCGCCATAACCCAGTAACCCCACCTGACCCTTTTTGGACACTAAAAGGAATTTAGCATGGCCAATCCACCTAACCTGCACATCTTTGGACTATGGGAGGAAACCGGTGCCCCCGGAGGAAACCCACACAGACACGGGGAGAATGTGCAAACTCCACACAGTTACCCAAGTGGGAATTTAACCCGGGACCTTGGTGCTGTGGGGCAACAGTGCTAACCACTATGCTACCATGCCACCCAATGTTGGGAATGAAATTTGTCTTGGGCAATGCAACCAAACAGGGAATTTACTGTACACCCCAATCTCCTTTTCCACTGGACTTAAACCAAGGATGATCCACAAGGACACAAACCACCTGCCATTCACACAAGTAAAGCACGCGCTTCCCCACAACACACTTTATATATTCAGGGTGTTAATAAAGTCCTTGTGCAACTTTGAACATGAACGACTTAGTACAAGTGACAGAATCCAATTGTGAACATCAAACGAAAGTCAGGTTTTTATTGTTAAAAGTTTTGTTAACGTGATGTTTTCCAGATTGAAAATGTTGACGATAGAAGAAAGCAGAGCAAAACTGATGTCCAGAACTGTTGAGAGAAGAAAATGCACTGCCCACTTTCCGAAAATTGTACCACGTCAGGAGTCAGTTAAATTTCTGTCACGCATATATCTAAAGTTATTGAAGTTTAAAATAGCACAAGTATTTTTTCCATACCCTATGTATGTTTAAAATATTCACCTGGCTGAGGTAAGCAATAGACCTGATTTTATTTTTAAATCAATGGTTAGAAAATGAACTTAACATAGTAGCTGGACTCTCACAAATACTGGATCTAAAATTCAGACATTAATTCACAAAATGTGTCCTTCACTGGCGAATTAGAAAAGGCACAAAAACCCACAGGCGTCCACCTACTGAGCTACATTTACTCCCGCAGGGGAAAGAATGCATCTTTTACTGTAATCTGCTGGTTTTATTGTCACTGATAATTTCAACAAGAATCCTCCAATCAGGAGTCTTTCAATGTTAACATAAGATAGCCACACAGTTACGCAGGACATCACACAGTGATGCTTACCTATCTAACACTTTCCATGAGAGGAGCTATGGCACTTCCATTCATAGAACAGAATCACAGGCCAGGATTCTCCACCCCATTTCCAGCGGGTGGACAATACAGTGGGGATTGAGAATCCAACGAGCCCCATGGAGTGTTTATTGTGGGTGGCGATTTCCTTTCCTTAGGGGGAGGGGGGAGTGATTACACGCTTGTGGGGCGAGTCTTCAAAAAAAAAAAAATTTTTGAACGGGGCACCCAGTGAAAGCAGTGCTCCGATCTGTCAGGAGCCGAGGTTGCGAGTGGAGCAGGCTTATTTAGAGACCAACCCACCAGCATGACATAATGGGGCCCACCTCCAGGACGGTCTTTTCAGAGTGTCCAAAAATTTGGCTTGAAAAGCCACAGCGCAGCCGACGGGCAACACACCGCTTTTCCTGCCCAGGTTGGCACACTGAAAAAGAAGCTCCACCTATAGAATCCTCGAATTTTACCACATGGAATAATGCTATAGTTGGGTCCATATAGGCTGAGAGAGGCAGGTGTTTGTTCTCTCAGGGAGTCATGCGAAATGGGGAGTGGGTTGGAAAGTGGAGTTGAGGCAGGAGCTGAGTGAGGTGAGAGTGACTGCCCTTGACATCAAGGCAGCATTTGACCGAGGATGGCATCAAAGAACCCCAGCTAAACTGGAGCCAATGGGAATCAGTGGTGAAACTTTCTGGTGGTTGGAGGCATACTTGGCACAAGGGAGGATAGTTGTGGTGGTTGGAGGTCAATCGTCTCAACTCCAGGACATCACTGCAGGGGTTTCTCAGGGTAGTGTCCTAGGCCCAACCATCTTCAGCTGCTTCATTAATGACCTCCCTTCCATCATAAGGTCAGAAGTGGGGATGTTTGCGGATGACTGCACAATGGTCAGCACCATTCTTGACTCCTCAGATAATGAAGCAGTCCATGTCCAAATGCAGCAGACCTGGACAATATCTAGGCTTGGGGCTGACAAGTGGCAAGTTACATTCACACCACATAAATGTCAGGCAATGACCATCTCCTACAAGAGAGGATCTAACGACCGCCCTTCAAATTTAATGGCATTACCATCACTGAATCCCCACAATCAACATCCTGGTAGTTACCATTGATCAGAAACTGAACTGGACTACCACATTAATACCGTGGCAACCAGGGCAGGTCAAAGGCTTGGAATCCTACGGCGAGCAACTCACTTCCTGACCCCCAAAAGCCTGACCACCACCTACAAGGCACAAGTCAGGAGTGTGATAGAATACTCTCAACTTGGATGAGTGCAGCTCCAACAACACTCAAGAAACTCAACACCATCCAGGACAAAGCAGCCCACTTGATTGCTCCTCCTTCCACAAACATTCAAACACTCCACCACCGGCAAATAGTAGAAGATGCAGTGCAGTAACTCGCCAAGGTTCCTTCGGCAATTCCTTCCAATGCTTTCCAATGGCCAATGCCATCCAGAAGGACAAGAGAAGCAGATAGCTGGGAACCCCACCACCTGGAGGTTCCCCTCCAAGGCACTCACCACCCTGAGTTGGAAATATATCGGTGTGCGTCCGCTGTCATTGGGGCAACATCCTGGAACTCCCTCCCTAACAACACAGTGGGTGTACCTACACCTCATGGACCACAGCGGTTCAAGGAGGCAATTCACCACCACCTTCTGAAGAATAATTAGGGACAGGCAATAAATGCTGGCCTAACCAGCGACGCTCTCATCCCGTAAATGAATAAACAAAACGGAATAGCAGAACATGTTCGATTGCCCTTCTCCTGCTCCTCTTTCATATGTTCTTAAAATGATTAAAATGCAGAAACCCAATTTCAAATGATACATTCAGGTAGCTCTTTAACAGCCTGAATCATCTGGGATCATTTAACAATTTGTTCAAAATGGTACCACACAAAAGGCTACTTAACAAGATAAGAGCCCCTGGTATTGTGGGCAGTATGTTAGCACGGACAGAAGACTGGCTAATTAATAAAAGACTTGGGATAGAGGGGCATTTTCAGGATGGAACCCTGTAAGTAATGGGGTTCCACAGGGATCAGTTCTGGGACTACAATTATTTACAACATATATTAATGACTTGGATGAGGGAAGTGAATGCAGTATTGCCAAGTTTGTGGATGACACAAAAATAGGTGTGAAGGCAAGTGGTGAAGATAACACTAAGAGTCTACAGAAGGATATAGACAGGTTAGATGAGTGGGCAAACACTTGGCAGGTGGAATATAATGTAGGAAAATGTGACGTTGTGCACTTTGATCGGAAGAGTAAAGAAGCGGAATATTATTTAAATGGAGAAAGGCTGCAGAAAGCTGCAGCACAGAGGGATTTACATAGAATTACAGTGCAGAAGGAGGCCATTCAGCCCAACAAGTCTGCACTGGCCCTTGGAAAGAGCATCCTACTTAAACCCACACCTCCACCCATCCTCGTAACCCAGTAACCCCACTAAACTGTTTTGGACTTTAAGGGCACTTTAGAATGGCCAATCCACCTAACATGCACATCTTTGGCCTGTGGGAGGAAACCGGAGCACCCGGAGGACACAGGGCGAAAGTGCAGACTCCGCACAGACAGTGGCCCAAGCCGGGAATCAAACCTGGGACCCTGGCGCTGTGAAGCAAAGGTGCTAACCACTGTGCTACCATGTCGCCCCTTTATTTTTAATTTTTTAAAATTTGTTTTGTATTTTTTTAATTGTATATAACAGTGATGTTGTATCAATTCTCCTGATAGTGAACATTCCAAATTCTCCCCCTTCCTCCACGACCATGTTCAGAAGTATCCTTGAAAGCATCCATTCAAGTCCTTCACCAGGGCGCAATTCTTTATGGGTACCCATTTTATGACTGCGGGTGACTGACCCGATGTGAAACATTCTGGTTGCCACATTTCACAGGAGTTGCACCTTTAATGCAGACAGTTTTTCAAAATGCATCAAGCTCTTTCCATGCTGTGCTGCTGGTGTTTCCAGTACTGCCCATCATCTGTCCAGTCATTGCACTTGGTCCTCCAGGGCTATTCATTGCACTGTGATCTTCTTAACCCATCACTGTCATCAGTGGGAAGCTTTGGTTTGTAGCAGCATACTGTTCTGCTATTCTTCCAGCCATGCGCAATTCACGTTCTCTTGCATCCACGTAGCCCATTCGGAATTTCTCCTTCCTCTAGCGTCTCATCATGTCCTCCTTTTCCCATTGCCGCATCAGCATTTCCTCCTCCCTTCTACGGCACACTTCTTCTTGCCTTAACTCTAATTGTGTGCGCTGCTGAAAGCGTAAACGGGCATCATGGTAGCACAGTGGTCAGCACAGTTGCTTCACAACTCCAGGGTCCCAGCTTCGATTCCCGGCTTGGGTCACTGTCTGTGCGGAGTCTGCTCGTTCTCCCTGTGTCTGCTCCGGTTTCCTCCCACAGTCAAAGGATGTGCAGGTGAGGTGGGCTGGCCATGGTAAATTGCCCTTTGTGTACAAAAAGGTTGGGTGGGGTTACTGGGTTAAGATGGAGGCATGGGATTAAGTGGGGTGCTCTTTCCAAGGGCCGGTGCAGACTCGATGAGCTGAAGAGCCTCCTTCTGCCCTGTACATTCTATGATTCTACAAACCTCTTGACTGTGAAGCTCCGCCACACGGCAAAGCTCTTTTTGGCGACGCATAACATCCTGCCTCAGCATATTGCTTAGTGCTCATGGTATGCATCTTCCATTTCATTTTCCAGCTTATCTCTGGCCTCTCTCATGTTCTTTTCCACTTGGTCTCTTGGTTGTTTTTTCTATATCATCAAGAGACTTCCATCGTTGCCAACACTCAAACTCAAACGCTGGGCAAAGCGAAGAGGATGCTCCCTTTCCTTTTGATACATTGGATTCCTCTGGGCAAGTTTCTCTGGATGACCATCCTCATCTGGGGCTGGTTTAGCACACTGGACTAAAGAGCTGGCTTTTAAAGCAGACCAAGGCAGGCCAGCAGCACGGTTCAATTCCCGTACCAGCCTCCCCGAACAGGCGCCGGAATGTGGCGACTGGGGGCTTTTCACAGTAACCTCATTTGAAGCCTACTTGTGACAATAAGCGATTTTCATTTCATTTTCATTTCATCATCATATTGTTCCATTGGTTCCACAATTACAGCTCATGGAGACGCAGTTAAGAGGAATACTCCTTCGTCGCATCGCTCAAGCACCTTTCTTGCATCTGCCTTTGCCTGTTGACCGGCCACGATCATCTATTATCACAATTGCCCGCCCCACCTGACCAAACTGGGAGGAAGCTTCCTCAAGCAGTTCATTTGAGACATAGGGAGATAGATTGCGAACAATCAGAGCTGCAGAGTTGGGGGGGGGCAAAATGGCTGTGAAGGGGCCGACTGCTCATGGGTGCATCATCAAGTTCGGCTTTGGGACTCCTTTTGCATAAATGACAAAAAGCTGGCATGCAAATTCAATAGTTAATAGGGAAGGCAAATGGAATGTTGGCCTTTACTTCAAAGGGAATGGAGTATAAAAGTAGGGAAATCCTGCTAAAACTATGCAAGGTACTAGTTAGACCATACCTGGAATACTGTGAACAGTTTTGGTCCCTATATCTAAGGAAAGATATAATGGCATTGGAGGAGGTCCAGAGAAGGTTCACTCGGTCAGTTGATCCTGGGTATGGAGGGATTTTCTGATGAGGAGAATCATAGAATCCCTACAGTGCAGAAGGAGGCCATTTGGCCCATTGAGTCTGCACCAGCCCTCTGAAAGAGCACTCTACCTAGGACCATGCCCCGCCCAATTCCCGTAACCACACCTAATGTTTTGGAACCTCAGGGGCAATTCAGCATGGCCAATCCACCTCACCTACACATCTTTGGACTGTAGGAGGAAACCAGAGCACCCGGAGGAAACCCAAGTAGACACGGGGAGAACGTGCAGACACTGTACAGACAGTCATTAAGATTTGAATTGATGTTCTGCTTGGCATTGATAAAGATCTGATATTCTGTTTGGGAGGTGAAGCGTGAATGTACACGGAGACCTGGGGGAAAAGAATCTCAGAAGGTGACATTGAAATCCTAGAGATGGACTCTTTATGAAGCTGTCTGAGCGGGAGTGACATGAAGAGAGATTCTATGATTCTCCTCATATGAAAATCCCTCCATAGCCAGGATCAACCGAGTGAACCTTCTCTGGACCTCCTCCAAGGTATGTTCTTCAAACGTGGAGATTGGAAGCACTCATGAGAAAGATAGTTTCAGTAAGATCGGTTACTCATGGTGTGACAAGCGGCTGGGTTAGAAACCCATAGAATCTGCTTTGGTCGCATCTGTCATTTACTTTGGAGTGTGACTTATCTGACCGCAGTTCACCAGTTGGTTCACATATACTCCATACTTACCCTGAATATGTAGTTATGGCAAATTGTTTTATCTTTCCTAATTTGTCTGTGTCGATAAAGATAGGTGGTGGGATTCTCCAGTTCCCCAGCAATGTTTCTCGGCAGTGCACCATTCGCTGATGGTGGGATGCTATCTTCCCGCTGCTTGTCTATGGGATTTCCCACTGAAGCCACCCCATGCCGCTAGGAGACCCCGCAGGTAGGTGTGCGCTGTCAGCAGAAAAGAGAATCTTAACGACCGGACAAGGTTCATCAGCAGACTCCTGTGAACGTGCTCGCCAACAGTTCCATGGTTGAAAAATAATAAAGTTAGGATCCATCAAGCCAGGTTCCACTCTGGCATCTGACTTGTCCAGTATCAACATCAGCTGGGATCATAACACAGCTGACAAGAGGATTGTGACTTCTCACAATGTTGATTGACTCAAACTTTGTTACATGTTTTGAGATGGATATTTCCTCCTTGCTTCTCTCCCAAATTCAAAGACGAGGAAGGCACACAGCAAGCATAGTGGGAGATTGTTCACGGTAAAAGGAAGTATTGAAGTACAAATCCCTTTCTTCATTTAGAAACCACTAGCTTTTCTGATATGTGTTTCGAGAAGACGAAGAAGACTGATATTTGCACTTCTGGCTACATCATATCTGTTTCAACACCATTGTACGAAGCATAAATGCAATTCACACAATCGTGCAAACTGTCTGCTGAAGCTCTTACTTTATTTATCAGAAGTATAAATTTAAATTGTATTTGCTTGTTCTAGCCACAGAAGACTGAAGAGAAATACGATCTCGTCATTACCGTGTCAGCAGTGGCTATAAATAAAGAACTAGATAAATAAATATCTTTGGGGATATGACCCAATCTGTAATCCGGATCTCTTTTTAGAAGATATATAATTTTCCCATTTCTGTTTCAATAAAATTTTCACCGTTGAAAGGTTTTACAAAATGAAGAAGGCCTCCGACACAAAACTCTATCGCTTTGATCTCTTCAGCTTGTTCTTTAGGTCCTGTTCAGGCCGGTTGTAGATGTGGAGTGAGGCTGACAATAACACCTCCAGCCTGCCATGCAGCCCCCGGCTCCTTTCTTACCTTGTGCCACTATCCCAGAGGCAAGATTGGCGGGAGCGGGTAGGATTGTGGCTGCAGGATACCCATCCATGTGGTGCAGGGAGCAGATCTAGGCCACTTAATGAAGGTGGAGAGGTTGACATAATAATGTCACTGGACCATAATCCTGAGATCAAAAGGTAATTGTCTGGAGATCCAGGTTTGCATTTTGTTGAATTTGAATTCGGATGGGAAATCAATGAAATGAAAATGAAATGAAAATCGCTTATTGTCACAAGTAGGCTTCAAATGAAGTTACTGTGAAAAGCCCCTAGTCGCCACATACCGGCGCCTGTTCGGGGAGGCTGTTACGGGAAATGCTGGTCTCCCCAGCGATGCCCATATCCCACGAATAGGACCAATAAAATTAGGGTGACCGTGATTTCCCAATCAGCCTTCAGTTTGCTGCATATGGTCGTGTTCTCCCAATGGAAGTCCAGGGTGGACTTTGAGGTCAGTAGTTCCTTTATAGAACATAGAACAGTACAGCACAGAACAGGCCCTTCGGCCCTCGATGTTGTGCCGAGCAATGATCACCCTACTCAAACCCACGTATCCACCCCATACCCGTAATCCAACAACCCCCCCTTCCTTAACCTTACTTTTTAGGACTCTACGGGCAATTTAGCATGGCCAATCCACCTAACCCGCACATCTTTGGACTGTGGGAGGAAACCGGAGCACCCGGAGGAAACCCACGCACACACGGGGAGGACGTGCAGACTCCGCACAGACAGTGACCCAGCCGGGAATCGAACCTGGGACCCTGGAGCTGTGAAGCATTGATGCTAACCACCATGCTACCGTGCTGCCCACACGGTGAGTGGGACAGAATTCCAGGCATGCCGAGAAGCTCTCCCTGCCTGTCTGGATGCTGCACCATCTTCAGGCCACCCGATAGAGCTGCCCCCAATAGTCATGGTCTTGCTACAAAAAATGCTTTCTAGTTTGAATTTTAAAATGTTGGTGAGTGAAGGCCTGTAGTTTGAAGCACCCTCTCCCTCACCTCCTTTATTATACTTCCATTGCACTCGACTGTCTTTTTCAAACAGAATGGCCTTTAATACCCAACTAGGTTTGAGAGCCCACCCATTGTTTTTACTTGGACAGTTAGACTTCCCGCCATTGGAATTGAAAATCAGACTTTACGTTGCAATTTCATCCTCAAGTTGCGTTACGGGAGTTGGGAAAATTCACAGCTTGGGCGTTCCCCGCTCAGGGAGAAAGATAGCATTTTTATTCTGGGATGGGGGAATAGGTCAGCTACGGGCTGCAATTGAGCCAGTTAACCTGAGAGAAAGTTTGGACGTAGCCATAGTAATGACTGGATGTCAAAGTGGACTGCTTCAAAGGCGCGCCTCAGTGTTTTGAGATTTAGTCCCAGTTAGATTGGAAAACGTAAGGCCCTCTAGCCCTCACACCTCCTTACACCACCATCCCTCACACACTCTCAAGCCTTCGTCCCTCACACCCCCTCACACTTCCCATGGTCTATCCGTGCCACCTCCCACCTCAGACCCCCCCGAACACCTCCTGTGGTCCATCATGCTGGGGGGGGGGGGGGAAATTTGCTAATGCTCTTCGGGAGGGTTAGAACTAGTTCAGCAGGGGATTGGGAACCTGAATTGTAGCTCCAGTATACAGGAGGTTGAGAGTAGTGAGGTCATGAGTAAGGTTTCAAAGTTGCAGGAGTGTACCGGCAGGCAGGAAGGTGGTTTAAAGTGTGTCTACTTCAACGCAAGGAGCATCCGGAATAAGGTGGGTGAACTTGCAGCATGGGTTGGTACCTGGGACTTCGATGTTGTGGCCATTTCGGAGACATGGATAGAGCAGGGACAGGAATGGTTGTTGCAGGTGCCGGGGTTTAGATACTTCAGTAAGCTCAGGGAAGGTGGTAAAAGAGGGGGAGGGGTGGCATTGTTAGTCAAGGACAGTATTACGGTGGCAGAAAGGACGTTTGATGAGGACTCGTCCACTGAGGTAGTATGGGCAGAGGTTAGAAGCAGGAAAGGAGAGGTCACCCTGTTCGGGGTTTTCTATAGGCCTCCAAAAAGTTCCAGAGATGTAGAGGAAAAGATTGCAAAGATGATTCTGGATAGGAGCGAAAGTAACAGGGTAGTTATTATTGGGGACTTTAACTTTCCAAATATTGACTGGAAACGCTATAGTTCAAGTACTTTAGATGGGTCAGTTTATGCCCAATGTGTGCAGGAGGGTTTCCTGACACAGTATGTAGGTAGGCCAACAAGAGGCGAGGCCACATTGGATTTGGTACTGGATAATGAACCAGGTCAGGTGTTAGATTTGGAGGTAGGTGAGCACTTTGGTGATAGTGACCACAATTGGGTTATGTTTACTTTAGCGATGGAAAGGGATAGGTATATACCATAGGGCAAGAGTTATAGCTGGGGGAAAGGCAATTATGATGCGATGAGGCAAGACTTAGGATGCATTGGATGGGGAGGGAAACTGCAGGGGATGGACACAATGGAAATGTGGAGCTTGTTCAAGGAACAGCTACTGCGTGTCCTTGATAAGTATGTACCTGTCAGGCAGGGAGGAAGTGGTCGAGCGAGAGAACCGTGGTTTACTAAAGTAGTTGAAACACTTGTCAAGAGGAAGAAGGAGACTTATGTAAAGATGAGACATGAAGGTTCAGTTAGGGCGCTCAAGAGTTACAAGTTAGCTAGGAAGGACCTAACGAGAGAGCTAAGAAGAGCCAGGAGCGGACATGAGAAGTCTTTGGCAGGTAGGATCAAGGATAACCCAAAATCTTTCTATAGATATGTCAGGAATAAAAGAATGACTAGGGTAAGAGTAGGGCCAGTCAAGGACAGCAATGGGAAGTTGTGCGTGGAGTCCGAGGAGATAGGAGAGGTGCTAAATGAATATTTTTCGACAGTATTCACACAGGAAAAAGACAATGCTGTCGAGGAGAATACTGAGATACAGGTTACTGGACTAGAAGGGCTTGAGGTTCATAAGGAGGAGGTGTTAGCAATATTGGAAAGTGTGAAAATAGATAAGTCCCTTGGGCCGGTTGGGATTTATCCTAGGATTCTCTGGGAAGCTAGGGAGGAGTTTGCTGAGCCTTTGCCTTTGATCTTTAAGTCATCATTGTCTACAGGAATAGTGCCAGAAGACTGGAGGATAGCAAATGTTGTCCCCTTGTTCAAGAAGGGGAGTAGAGACAACCCGGTAACTATAGACCAGTGAGCCTTACTTCTGTTGTGGGCAAAGTCTTAGAAAGTTTTATAAGAGATAGGATTTATAATCATCTGGAAAGGAACAATTTGATTAGAGATAGTCAACATGGTTTTGTGAAGGGTAGGTTGTGCCTCACAAACCTTATTGAGTTCGTCGAGAAGGTGACCAAACAGGTGGATGAGGATAAAGCAGTTGATGTGGTGTATATGGATTTCAGTAAACCGTTTGATAAGGTTCCCCACGGTAGGCTAGTGCAGAAAATATGGAGGCATGGGATTCAGGGTGATTTAGCAGTTTGGATCAGAAATTGGATAGCTGGAAGAAGACAAAGGGTGGTGGTTGATGGGAAATGTTCAGACTGGAGTCCAGTTACTAGTGGTGTACCACAAGGATCTGTTTTGGGGCCACTGCTGTTTGTCATTTTTATAAATGACCTGGAGGAGGGCGTAGAAGGATGGGTGAGTAAAATTGCAGATGACACTAAAGTCGGTGGAGTTGTGGACAGTGCAGAAGGATGTTACAAGTTACAGAGGGACATAGATAAACTGCAGAGCTGGGCTGAGAGGTGGCAAATGGAGTTTAATGCAGAAAAGTGTGAGGTGATTCATTTTGGAAGGAATAACAGGAAGACAGTGTACTGGGCTAATGGTAAGATTCTTAGTAGTGTGGATGAGCAGAGAGATCTCGGTGTCCATGTACATAGATCAGTGAAAGTTGCCACCCAGGTTGAGAGGGTTGTTAAGAAGGCGTACGGTGTGTTAGCTTTTATTGGTAGAGGGATTGAGTTTCGGAGCCATGAGGTCATGTTGCAGTTGTACAAAACTCTGGTGCGACCGCATTTGGAGTATTGTGTGCAGTTCTGGTCGCCTCATTATAGGAAGGATGTGGAAGCATTGGAAAGGGTGCAGAGGAGATTTACCAGGATGTTGCCTAGTAAGGAGGGAAGGTCTTATGAGGGAAGGCTGAGGGCCTTGAGGCTGTTTTCGTTAGAGAGAAGAAGGTTAAGAGGTGACTTAATTGAGGCATACAAGATGATCAGAGGATTAGATAGGGTGGACAGTGAGAGCCTTTTCTCTCGGATGGAGATGTCTCGCATGAGGGGACATAGCTTTAAATTGAGGGGAGATAGATATAGGACAGATGTCGGAGGTAGGTTCTTTACTCAGAGAGTAGTAAGGGCGTGGAATGCCCTGCCTGCAACAGTAGTGGACTCGCCAACACTAAAGGCATTCAAATGGTCATTGGATAAGCATATGGATGATAAGGGAATAGTGTAGATGGGCTTTAGAGTGGTTTCACAGGTTGGCACAACATCGAGGGCCGAAGGGCCTGCACTGCGCTGTAATGTTCTATGTTCTATGTTCTATGCTCTCCAATGCTAGGCGTAGACACTTACATGTCCCTGCACCCACTATACACCGTATGGAGAAAATGAACCATTGAGTGACAATAGGGTGTGTAAATAAAAGCCATTCATTGAGCAATTTCCACTTTCTGCTGATTCGACAGTCTAGGCTCTCAACGAAGTCTCATTATATATTCTTAGCTTTTAGCCCAGAAATCCATAAGAGTATTAAAACATCTGAGCCTCAGAGAAAATATTGCTTGATGACAGCTCTGGTTCTCTGATTGTGGCTGCTGATTGCACAATGTTTACTCACACAAAATAAAGAAGTTTCAAGTGCTTGTAGTTTCTGCCATTGATAATTTAAGGAGTCTGGACGATTGACACTTCTATTTGCCTGTAGTAAACAGGTGTATTTTTAATAAAGTGGTAAGTTATCATTGAATTACTTTTTAGAAAGCTTATTTGACACATCCTGGTGTCACTTTAGGACTAATTAGTTCTATACAGTGAATATTGGTGAATGGGCATGAAAATCCCACAGTTTAGCCGACCCATGAGATGAGTAGGGGATGGAGGGTTGGGGGCAGGAGGAGAATCCTTTTTGCCTCACCTTTCAAATGTTTCCAACATACAAATTATGGTTCATGTCACCTATGGAGGTGAACAACAACTCTTTGAAAAGCTAGCCCAAGCCTCTGAAAAACTGCGGAGGACTGGGACATGCTTACCCACGCAATGGAGCTGGTCAGGTCGGGAGTACTTGCAATCTAAACAGCCCTCACCCTTTAAAAGCTTTACTGAAAATTATAAAAGCGGGAAGGAGGTCAGGAATCCAAGAATCAGATCCTGGATCCCCCAACGGAATCTCCCTGACTCCATGGAAATCTAGTCCCCTGTGTCCGTTTTATCATTGAATCACAGCCAGTTTTATGTTGGTGCAAAGTAGGTAGAAGCATTTTTACTGACATTCAGATCAGCACAAGGACCTCCACATCCCTTTGCACTCTGACACATCCAATAAGAAACAGCTGCATGTTCAGTACAAATACAGATTTGTTGCTGTACCTTGCAGGAGGTTGAAGAAGCAAAGAGAAAGAAAGGCAGAGAATTATTTCACCTTCCAAGAGGCTACTATGTTCTTTATCCCTTATTGTCCAATTTTCTCCCCAGTACGGATTTTTGTGAGGTGTCGTGACAATAAATTATATTGGCGTCTCTGTGTGACATCAATCAGGGGCAGTGACCACCTTGAACACCAATGCAAAGCAAATTTTATAAAGAAAATTATGTACCTATGATCATAAGTTTTTAATAGATTTCTTATATACACAGATCGGATTTGCAGTATTCAACAATTCAACTTGTCAATTCACGGATGCGAAATGCATCGAGGTGATCATCACTTTTCCCATGTCTCCCAAACAAATAGATAGAATAGATAGAACAGTACAGCACAGAACAGGCCCTTCAGCCCTCAATGTTGTGCCGAGCAATGATCACCCTACTCAAGTCAACCTATCCACGTAACCCAACAACCCCCCCCTCCCCCCCCATTAACCTTATTATTTAGGACACTAAGGGCAATTTAGCATAGCCAATCAACCTAACCCAAATACAAAGTTAACTTTAGAAATAAATTCAATGTAAACATATATGAGGCAATCAGAGGGGAATGTGACCCTGATTTTGTCCCAAATGCCCCGTTGGGCATATAAATGGAATGGTGTGTCTTTAGCTTGTGCAATGCATCATGGTTGTTAGCATAGTTTGTGGTGTGTCCCCTGGCCTCCAGATTGTCTCCTCTTGCTTTCAACTCTCACTGCTGGAAAACAATCTTCGGCGATCGCTCGCTGACGAGTATCATTGTCCACCTGAGAAACTCTTGCTACTGGTCATGAATTCTGTGGGTCCTTGCCCAATCCTAGAGTCCGATCCTAGAGCCGCATCTTCAACCACACCTGCTTGGCAGGTTTCCTGGGAATTGGGATTGGGCCTCAGACTCTAGATCACTGGTGAGAAAATGCTGGAAAATCTCAGCAGGTCTGGCAGCATCTGGAGGGAGAGAAAAGGGTCACCTGGACTCGAAATGGTCCCTCTATTCTCTCCCTACAGATGCTGCCAGACCTGCTGAGATTTTCCAGCATTTGCTCATTGGATTCAGATTCCAGCATCCGCAGTAATTTTCTTTGATCAAGATCACTGGTATTCCTTTCTCAGGTTGCTTTTCCGGGCCTCCCCTTGCCGTCGGTGTCCGTGAAGAATTCTGTCATGTATAACTATTGAGAAAAATGAGCTGAGTACATCAGCCAGTAAATCAGCAATCTGTACATAGTGCCTCCTGCTGCTAACTTGTGGACTCAGGCTAAAATAAAGGGGACTCGGAGCAAGTCTTGCCCCCAGACCCATAGCATGCAGGCCCACTGTCATGTGGTTACACTCTAGTGTCCACTAATCAGACCCCCAGCTATGGGTAAATAGCTCCTTGTCATTTTCGGTACTGGTCCAACCAGGAGGCCCTGGTTACGGTCATTTTATAATCACCACAGAGGCAGACAGAATTATCTGGCTTCAGCACCAGGACCACTGGCACTGCCCACTCTGCAAACTGAAACGGACGTATGATGCCCAAGCTCTCTAGCTGGTTCAATTCATCATCCGCTTTCGTAAACAAGGCGTATCGGACAAGCAGGGCCCTGAGATATTCGCGCTGGGCCTGCGGGTCAACATATATTTTAGCTTGGCCTCCTCTATTTTTCCCAGGCCCTGCTCGAAAAATGCCAGATACTTTCCAAGGACTTTGTACAGACCGTCAGTACCCATCCAGAAGAGTTGATGTCAGTCCAGGCGGAGTCTTTGTAACCAATCATAGCCCAGGGTTGGGACTTGCCTCCCCGGCCCCAAACACCCCACCCAACCGGCAGCCACCCACCGGGGGGAACCCAGAGCCACACCTAAGGCAGTCTCCAGTGAGGGAAGTGCCAGCCAACGATGCCCTGGCAGCAGGGATGGGCGTCAGACTGGGGGCACCCACGGGGCCGATACCGAAGGGGCAGGGGTGCAGGGGTGGGGGGGGGGGGGTCTTGAGTGGGTGGGGCCCGCATTGCCAACTGGGGCCACCAAGTAGCCCATGATACCTGGATGGGCACGGGGGTATGCAAAATGCTAACATGTTAACTTTTCACTCCCTGCAGACAATGGCATTCGGATGTCTGCGATGCTGGCCATTACCATAATGGTCGCAGCCCTGCGAGATACCCTGCAGCCGTGTGAGCGGTGACCGCTTGGAGAGGAGGGGGAAGCTGCCATCACCAGGATGCCCCGGGTCCAGGGGGTGATCGACGGGATGCATGTCGCCCTACAGGCCCATGCGGAATTCAGGCCACTCTACATCAACTGAAAGAGGCATCACTCCATGAACATACAACTGGTCTGCGATCAACAGATGCGCATCATGCACATTTGCGCCCGGGCAGTGTACATGACGTCTTCATCCTGGCACACTTGGTGATCCTCAACATGTTCGAGGGGCACACCCGGGGTTGGCTCCTGTGTGACAGGGGTCGTGGCTGATGACGCCTATCCGGAGGTCACAGACTGACGTGGAGACGTGATACAATGACGCCCTTACAACGACCAGGCGTGTGGTTGAGTGGTGCTTCGTCATCCTCAAGATGCTCTTCAGGTGCCTGGACTGTTCTTGGGGTGGTCGGGACATGGGGGGGGGGGGGAGGCAGGGAGGGTGTGGAGGACGGTCCACGCATGGGGCATGAACTGCTCCCCACCCCCACTCACCCTGGCCAGTACTGACGGGCCCACCCCCACACCCATCAGTCAGAGCACCGAGGCAGGTTTCAACGGTGTTCACAGGTGTTTATTGTGGAGAAATATATACAGTCTGTGCCCTAGCCCCATAACTCAACTGTGCCCTGCACCCATGCCAACCTGACTGGTGTCTAACTTTTGGGTTTTACGGGCCCTAACACGGTGCTTAAATGGTACCTCAGACGGTACAGCAGGAGTGGAGATGGCCTGCTCTGACTCCTACCCTGCGACAAGGGTCCCGTTGGCACACGTCTCTTGGGGCAACACGGCCTGGATGGGCCTGGCCCCTGCTCAGGCATCGCAGATGGCATGGTGCCGCCCTGTTCTTCCCGCTGCCCACCAGATGCACAGGCACAGGAGGAGGGGGGAGACCGAGGTGCTGTGGTGTTCCGGCACCTCACCTGCAAGAGTCACTGGCATGGGCCCCATCACCTCCTCCTCCCTCGGGGTGCCCGATGGCCCATACTTCATGGGGCAGGGGTGCGAGCAGAGCCATCCCCTGAGACTCCCTCGCCACCTGGCACTGCCAGTCCTGAGGGCCCGCTCTGTTCTCGACCAGGGAGCACAGGGAGTGAACCATCTCCATCTGGGACTGCACCACATCACACTCTGACTGTGCCACCACCCTGAGGGTCTGTGCCACATCTGCCAGTGACGGGACATCTCCCTCTGGGTCTGGGCCACCTCCCTCTGGGTCTGGGCCACCTCCCTCTGGGACTGGGCCACCTAATTCTGTGTCTGCGCAACGCTGGCCAGCGCCTGGGCAATGCCATCGTTTTCAGCCATGGCCTGCTCTGACTGGGCCATACTGAGGAGCACCGCTGCAACTTCCAGGTGGCTCTGGCACATGGCTGCCTGTGAGAGTGTAGCCCTGTCCTGGGACTTGGCCTCCGCCTGCACAGAATGCCCCAAGCCCTGGACACTGACCCATATCCGACACCATCGCCCCCATTGCTTCCACCGTGGACGCAACCCGTGAGGTGTCGGCCTGGGTGGCACGCATGAGCGTGCTCCTGCATGTGGATGGACTCCACGGGTAAGAGTGAAGGGGGTGAGGCGGGTGAGGGAGGTGAGGGGTGAGGGGGGTGAGGAGGAGGGTGTTCACTCACGTGTCATGATGATCCGCAACTAAGCAGGGTCTCACTTTCTCGCCAGCTTCCGACCTTCACCTCGGTGACCTCCCTTTTTCTCCAGGCCGCAGGCCACATCCAGTGCCCTCTGCTTGGGCATGGTGAGTGGCCGCAGGTCTGGTGGTTCCCCCTCCGGTCTTCTCCTGCTCCCAGCATTTGTGCACGGCCTTCCCTGGTGGGGAGAATGCAAACACAAACAGCGACACTGTTAGACGTTCCAACGCATGCAGTCCAGGTGTCCAAGGGTTGGGTAGATGCTGGCATCAGTTGCCAGGGCACCCGGTCATTGCGGCTGGCATGGGTGCTGGCAGTAGGGCAGGGTGGGGGTTTGGCCGTCCCCTAGGGGAGAGGGGCCAGTCGCGGGTGTGTGTGGGGGGGAGGGCGAGGTTAGTGCCAGGGGCACAGCGCTGCCTACTCACCCTGGCCGCCCTGAGGAAGTCGTGCAGTTTCTTCTGGCACTGCATGCCAGTCTGCGGGTTTCCCGGCGCCGTGGGGTGGCCACATTGGGAAATCCCATTGGCAACTGGCGAGAACGGAGAATACCACTGTCGGCGAGGGCACGCCAACGAGGAACATGCAGCAGGTGAACGGGATAATCCCACCCATTGGTTTTAGAACATAGAACATAGAACAGTACAGCACAGAACAGGCCCTTCGGCCCTCGATGTTGTGCCGAGCAATGATCACCCTACTCAAACCCACGTATCCACCCTATACCCGTAACCCAACAACCCCCCTTTAACCTTACTTTTAGGACACTACGGGCAATTTAGCATAGCCAATCCACCTAACCCGCACATCTTTGGACTGTGGGAGGAAACCAGAGCACCCGGAGGAAACCCACGCACACACGGGGAGGACGTGCAGACTCCGCACAGACAGTGACCCAGCCGGGAACCGAACCTGGGACCCTGGAGCTGTGAAGCATTTTGTTCCTGTTGATCCAGGAATAAAATGCTCCTCTGGCTTTATAGTGCTCGAGATTGAACCTTTCCATTGCCTCTTCATTCACCTCCTTAAACATTCACTCCACCACCGCCAATGCACACTAGCAGCAGTGTATACCATCTACGAAATGCACTGCGGCCACTTAACCAAGCCTATTTCAACAGAGCCTTCCAAACCTGCGACCTCTACCACCTAGCAGGGCAGTGTTTGTTGCCTATCCCTAATTGTCCTTGACGACAGGTCCCACAAATGAATGAAAAATAGCAACCGCTCACTCATATTGTTTTTTCGTTACATTTAATGACTCCCATTCAAATATAGAATTAATATTATGTTTTCCCAATGCGTTTAAGAAATAGAATGGCAGGATTGCCGCCACATTCATTTTTTATTTTAATATGCTTTCATGGTATGGAATCAGAACGTCATTTTTCGAAATAAAACGAAACAATTGCCTAGATGCAATCTTGTGGAATGAAAAGTTTAACTTCTACCACTTGGGTCATCTTCCCTAATATCCCCTTGTGTAGTTAGATGTCAAATTCTGTTTAATAAAGTTCCCTTGATGGGTCTTGGGATGTTTTATTATGTTCAACATTCTATAGGAATGAGAGATGTTTTTGAAAGAAGAATATATTTCAGATGTTGAAGTAAACTCTTGCTTGGCTAAATTGGTACTGGTCATATCAAAACTGAATTGTATAAATACAATATATATAATTATATTTCATTGTAAGACAGATGATTTCACTTAACATTAAGCCAGTTAACCAAAACGTACTTCATGCATACATTCTTGAATTAAATGTTAATACATCTCTGACGGAAGATATTCTTGTGCGGAGTGGTGTTTGCAATGGAAATCTTTCTTTCCAAGAAGAGCAATTGGCTATTTTATAGCTAGTTAAGCAATGACTTGGGGAAATAATACCATGTGTGGATGCAGGCCAAAAAATTATTAATTGGAAAATTGGTCGATCACGGTTTAGAAAATACAAACTTCAAAGTAGGTAAGAAATAACCCTTTATCCTTGCCTCTTAAAAAATGCTAAAAGGAAATGATTAAACTCAATACTCAGTGGCATTTGCTCTCTTCGGTACTATTTATGATTCTGTCAAAAGCGTAACCAAAATGAAACATCAAGGACGCTGAAGGTTATTATTGAGAAAGGATTATAGCAAAGGTATTTTGCAATACAAAATAAACCCACACCAAAAAACCCAATAGAATTAAAACATCAAACATAATGCTGGAAAAGGCAAATTTGGGCCAGAGCTTCAGAGGAGTGACAACCACAGTTGGATTGTCTTTTCATGTCATTTTATTCACGTTAGTTGGAAGCTGCACATTTCTCACCTGATCTTCTGACTCAGGCCTGCTGAGAACTGTGCAGCGTACTGACTTCTGAGACTCACCCAGAGCAGGGCAGCAGGGATAGTGGAAGTAAAGCCACCTCCCCTTTTTTAATGAAACTGGCTGACGTAAAGCAGATGCTTTTAAAGGTTCCAGCCGCTTTGAGAAGC
Source organism: Scyliorhinus canicula (assembly GCF_902713615.1). NCBI lineage: Eukaryota > Metazoa > Chordata > Chondrichthyes > Carcharhiniformes > Scyliorhinidae > Scyliorhinus > Scyliorhinus canicula. The sequence goes on from NC_052154.1 coordinate 19,319,561, forward strand.
CACGCAGAAGGTTAGTACGTAAGGCAAGTGGGTAGGAAGGGGGTGGGGAGTGTAGGATGGATTTAGGGAGGGGTGTGCAGGATGGGCCTGGAGGGTATGGGCCGGGATGGGTTGGGTGGTCAGTTACAGGGGTTGGGAGGGGGGCATTCGGGGTCAAGAGCAAGGTTGGGGTGGGAGGGTCAATGCTATATTTACCAGGGAGTTAGAAGTGGTTTTAATGCTTCCAACTTTTCCTGGGTAATTATTCGGTTGAGAGAATCGGTTCCATCCGAAATCTCCAATTTAATTAAGAGTTTGGGATGATTCTGGTGGAGGGTAATTGCCCATCCGAAGCCCTTGTGTGGGCACTTCCAGGGTGTCTCCAAGTGCATTTTCTGGAATAACTCCTGGATATGAGGCCCCCGGAGATCGGAAGAACTGTGCCAAATTGAACAGCATTTCAGGTGCAATAGAAAATGATCAAATGCATCTTTCGGAAACAAATTCCCAAAGGTTAAAGCAGCTAATTCGACGAGCAGCTTTTTATACAGGTGAGTAATAATAATTTAATAAGAAGGGTATAGAAAAAATGTGACTGTGACATGGGATCAATTTGATGAATGAAATTAAAATGTCTACAAATGGCACATGTTCATGCCTTCAAAAAATAAGGAGACATTTTCCTTTGCTGAATAGATACCGCATAGGGCAGCACGGTAGCATTGTGGATAGCACAATTGATTCACAGTTCCAGGGTCCCAGGTTTGACTTCCCGCTAGGTCACTGGCTGTGTGGAGTCTACACGTTCTCCCCGTGTCTGCGTGGGTTTCCTCCGGGTGCTCCGGTTTCCTCTCACAGGCCAAAGATGTGCAGGTTAGGTGGATTGGCTAGGCTAAATTGCCCTTAGTGTCCAAAATTGCCCTTCGTGTTGGGTGGGGTTACTGGGTTAAGGGGATAGGGTGGAGGTATTGGCTTGGTTGGGTGCTCTTTCCAAGAGCCGGTGCAGACTCGATGGGCTGAATGGCCTCCTTCTGCACTGTAAATTCTATGATCTATGATGATATATGATCTATGAAATCCAACCTTCACGTCAAGAGGCTGTCTTTTCAGCACCTCTAAATTAGCATTTGAAAGGATTAGTATTTGGAAGCACTTTGGAAATTCAGGCATATGATACTGTGCTATATAAATAAGTTCCCCTTTCAGAGGCTTAGGCCAACTTTCTCCGATTTCCCCCATTAAAACCGTGATTCACGATCGGGTGGAGAAGAACTCATCGATCCAAAATCGCGTTAGGTGCCGGGCATCAGAGCCGTCGTGAATCCCACGCCCAGCCGCCCACAATGGGGTTCCCGTCCCCCGCCAGCAGGAACATGCAAACTACTAATAAGCATTCATTTGAATGTGATTAATGGGCTGGAAGCTCGATTCAGAATCCGCCGATAATGCTCTCTGCATCCTCCAGCCGGGAATCACGCGGGCGTGATTTGGTGCAACTTTTTAAAAAGGGTTCCTGGTGCCACGGCCTTTGAGGGGGAGCAAGGAGGTAAGTGCTTTCCAAATTTTAATCAGGCTTGGTGAGGGGAGTATGTCTGGTGTTCTGGGACTAGTGGGACCGAATTGGTGGCAAAAGTGTGAACCTGGGCGGGGGGGGGCTGGGTGGGGGGCGGGGGATGGGGGCAGGGGAGGGGGTCCTCATCAGGTTCAGGACCCCATGGTTGAACCTCCTAATGTGCTGTGAAAGACCACTTACCCGCATTCTCGCCATACCCCGTAATTCCTTTATTTTCCAAAACAACATCTACCCTATCTTTAAATATATTCAATGAAGTAGCGTCTACTACTCCTTTCGGTAGGGAATTCCATACTTTAACCACCCTCTGAGTGAAGAAGTTCCTCCTTGATTCAGTCCTAAATCTGCTCCCCCTAATCTTGAGGCTATGCCCTCTTGTCCTACTTTCACCTACCAGTGGAAACATCCTTTCTACTTCTATCTTATCCATTCCCTTCAAAATTTTATTTGTTTCTATTAGATCCCCCCTCAACCTTCTGAATTCCAGTGAATATAATCCCAGTCTACTCAGTCTTCCCTCATACGATAACCCCCTCAACTCCAGAATCAGCCGAGTGAACCTCCTCTGCACCCCCTCTAGTGCTAGCACATCCTTTCTCAAGTGTGGAGACCAAAACTGCACAGTACTCCAGGTGTGGCCTCACCAGCACCTTGTACAACTGCAACATTACCTCTCTACTTTTAAACTCAATCCCCTTCGCAATGAAGGACAAAATACCATTTGCCTTCCTAATTACTTCTTGCACCTGCAGACCAACCTTCTGTGACTCATGCACAAGTACACCCAGGTCCCTCTGCATAGCAGCATGCTGCAGCTTTTTACCATTTAAGTAATAATCCATTCTATTGTTACTCCTACCAAAATGCACAACTTCACACTTACTGACATTATACTCCATCTGCCAGACCTTTGCCCACTCACTCAATGTGTCAATGTTCCTCTGTAAGGTTTTACAGTCCTCAGTACACTTTGCTCTGCCACACACCTTCGTGTCATCTGCAAACTTGGATACCTTACTCCAAATTCCCAACTCCAAATCGTCTTTATAAATTGTAGATAATTGTGGTCCCAACACCGATCCCTGAGGCACACCACTCGTCACTGATTGCCAGCCAGAATAGCACTCATTTATTCCCACTCTTTGTTTCCTGTTAGACAACCACTCCTCTATCCATGCTAGCACTCTACCCTTAACACCATGCATCCTTATCTTATGCAGCAGCCTCTTGTGCGGTACCTTGTCAAAGGCCTTTTGTAAATCTAGGTACACCACATCCACTGGGTCCCCTTTGTCTACCTTGCTCAAAATGTCTTCATAGAATTCCAAGAGATTCATCAAGCATGACCTGACCTTCATGAATCCATGCTGCGTCCGTTCAATGGGACAATTTCTATCGAGGTACCCTCCTATCTCTTTCTTGATAATAGACTCAAGCATCTTCCCCACGACAGAGGTTAAGCTAACCGGTCTATAATTCCCCATCTTTTGTCTACTTTCCTTTTTAAACAGTGGCGTCACATTTGCTGTTTTCCAATCCTCTGGGACTGCCCCAGTGTTCAGCGAATTTTGGAAAATTACCGCCAGTCCATCTGCTATTACTCCAGCCATCGCTTTCAGTACCCTGGGATGCATTCCATCAGGGCCAGGAGACTTATCTATCCTGAGCTCCATTACATTCCGGCGCCTGTTTGGATACACAGAGGGAGAATTCAGAATGCCCAAATTACCTAATAGCACGGGCTGGATTCTCCAATTTGGAGACTATGTCCTGCCAGCAGCGTGGAAACAGTGGCATTTTACGACCGGAAAAAAGGCACAAAACGGCCACCGATCCATCGTCTGGTGGGCATTAGCAGGCCCACAGCACGGAGCACCCGGCTCTAGCTGCCGATATGGCAGGAGAATTGCCGGGTCCGTGGCCGAGCATGCGCACGGCAGCGGGCTGCAGCGTGCGGACCCAGCCTGCCAAATAGTGCCTCCATTTGGCTAGGCTATCCACCCCAGGACTACCCACCACCAGTGCCCCCATCTCCTGCCAAATCCCACCCTGCCTGCGGATCGCATTTCCTCTGACTGTGGTGTCGGGTTCCCGGGAAGAAATAGCATGAGTGACCCAATCCGTCAGTGTTATATTACCTTACCATAGACCATAGAACATCCAGTGCAGAAGGAGGCCATGCGGCCCATCGCGTCTGCACCGACCCACTTCAGCCCTCACTTTGACCCTATCCCCGTAACCCAATAACCCCTCTGAACCTTTTTGGACACTATTGGCAATTTAGCATGGCCAATCCACCTAACCTGCACGTCTTTGGACTGTGGAAGGGAAATCGGAGGACCCGGAGGAAATGCACGCAGACACAGGGAGAACGTGCAAACTCCGCACAGACAGTGACCCATCGGGGAATCAAAACTGGGATCCTGGCGCTGTAAAGCCACAATGCTAACCACTGTGCTACCATGCTGCCACCTTTGGTGATAATATGTCATTGTTCTTTGCCTTTCAATCCAGAATGGTCCGTTGAATAGATGACAAATAAACCATTAATCATTAGCTGGAAACAAAACTAATTTATTGAATAACGACAAATTAAATGAAGTTCGCACACACTACTGAGCTATAATTAATAATAAAGCAATATTGAATCTGTCTAGCAGTAATTAATAAGCTAGTAGTCACTAATCATATCCTTGTGTAAACTCTCTCTAATCTAATCTGCTCCTCGTGCTGTTCTCAAGCTTTCTCCTTTGCTGACTACTCAACATTCCCTGAGGTCTGTTATATATACTGAGAACTGGTGATGCCCTCTTTCGAACATAGAGTGCAGAAGGAGGCCATTCAGCTCATTGAGTCTACACCGACCCACTTAAGCCCCCACTTCCACCCTATCCCCATAACCCAATAACCCCGCCTCACCTTTTTGGACACTAAGGGCAATTTATCATGGCCAATCCACTGAACCTGCACGTCTTTGGACTGTGGGAGGAAACCGGAGGACCGGGAGGAAACCCACGCAGACACGGGGAGATTGTGCAAACTCCGCATAGACAGTTATCCAGCAGGGAATTGAACCTGGGACCCCCAGCGTTGTGAAGCCACACAGAGGGTTAATTTTCCTTTTGTGGTACTGGATTCGGATGCGGCGCACCACGTCATGCTGGCTGATCTGGTGTGGTGGTCTCCTCTTGCCATCCCATGGCATGAGTATGACCCACCTGACACTCACTGCCTCCACTAGAATGCACAGGCACTCATCTGAGTTGTGGGGGCACAATGTCCTATTGGCATTACGCTCCCACCTGGAGTGCCCAGTGCGTGCTGAGACCGAAGCACCTTCCAGCTGAAGAGTTCTTTGCTGGACAGCTCCCTAAGAGTTCTTGGCCCTCCCTGGCAGCCCCTTAGGGAGCTGCCTCTGCTCTATTTAAATCCCCTGCCAAGTCCAGTGGATCCTGCGCCCACTGCGCTCCTACTCCTGCCGACACTGCCGCGCCAATGTCCAGGTGTGTTTCACACTGGCCGGCCCTTAACTGGTCAGTCAATGTGAAATAGCGTGCCAATTCCAATCACTGTCAGAAGTAGAAATTATGGCTGCTTCTAGACTCACCGATCGCGCACGCATAATATCTGCAAAATTCAGTCCTATGAGTACAATAACTTGCATCGAAATATTGTTTTCCTTTGATAATTGTTATAATAATATTAATTGTTAGACATTGCTAATGGCAAAAGTGAAATGATCCAGCCCTTCATTGGGAGACAGTTCACTCAGCCGGGATAAATCTTCTGCAGGCTTCACAAACTGCGGCCTTTCAGAAAGTAGGTCATGGTTTGTACATTTTACCCTATGGTTGGTTTCATTTGCAACAATTTATCATCCGCTACTCAATTGTTCCAAATTCACGAATGCGACTCCCACAGAAAGGTCCTGAGAAATCTTGGACAGGACCCCTGAAGCAAGCTCGGCAAAAAGTTGTTTTTGGACGTTAGTCCTGCGTCCATTTTATCGTCCACCACTTCAGCTGCCTTGTGTTTTTTGTCAGTGGGGCTGGCTGTACTTAACTTGACAGATTGTTTTGACATAAAACAAAAACTCTTTCAGCAGAAGTGAAGACTCAAAGCCCACCGTGCTTTCGTAAGTGACTGGAAATGATTCTCAGTTGGAAAAGCAATAGAACTTGCGAGACTCCAATCATCAAGGTCATTCAGTAGAAAACACTTGATATTTCAAAAGGCAATTGGGTTCCCTTACGACCTGGCTTAACTCTGCAGCAGCATGAATGATCTACCTGCGTTAATATAAGCTTCAGAACCTATCAATGAGTAGCAATGCCAGTGGAACGATTGTTGTCGTCATCTAAGCTCAGAATGATATATGGCCCCTCTAATAGCGAGATCACCACATAATTAAAGGCTCTTTGATGTAAATATGACAACTGACATAGCTGACATCCCCGGTGATATTCAAAATGCAAACGTTTCTCAGTTTGTTTGGACCTCCTGCAGCTTGAACTGTGTGACTTAAGCATGAAAAGGAAAGCTCCATTAAAACCTACTGCGTGATATTTAACATTCAAATTCACCCGACCACCAAGATCAAAGAGCTCCCCGTGTTCATTTCAAATTCAGGCCAACATTTATTTTGAAGGATCATTATCATAGCCTTGGTCACCACAGTGTTGGGTATGCATTCCAAATTTATTTTATCGTTTGTGGAAATTTACAAAAGGCACATTCCCTTGTACAGTTTCGGTTAATAAAGCACTTATATACATCTAACCAGAGTTTGTCAGGTTTCTACAGTGTAAATTTATTTTTATTAGTGCAACAGATGCAAAGGTTATTTCCTTCTCCTCCACCTCTGCCTACCATTTTGAGTAAGCTGAGGCACAGAGGTTAACACTGCTGCCTCACAGCGCTAGGGACCTGGGTTCAATTCTGGCCTCGGATCACTGTCTGTGTGGAGTTTGTACGTTCTTTAAAATAGAGTCATAGAATCATAGTCATAGATGTTTACAGCATGGAAACAGGCCCTTCGGCCCAGCTTGTCCATGCCGCCCGGTTTCTCTGACAAAGCTAGACCAACTTGCCCGCATTTGGCCCATATCCCTCTATACCCACCCTGCCCATGTAACTGTCTAACTATTTTTTAAAGAAGAAAATTGTACCCACCTCTACCACTGCCTCTGGCAGCCTATTCCAGATGCTCACCACCCTCTGTGTGAAGTAATTTCCCCTCTGGTCTCTTTTGTATCTCTCCCCTCTCACCTTAAACCTATGCCCTCTAGTTCTAGACTCCTCTACCTTTGGGAAAAGATGTTGACTATCTACCTTATCTGTACCTCTCTTATTTTATAAAATATATAAGTTCACCCCTAAGCCTCCCACGCTCCAGGGAAAAAAGTCCCAGCCTATCCAGCCTCTCCTTATGGATCAGACCATTAAGTCCTGGTAGCATCCTCATAAATCTTTTCTGCAATCTTTCTGGTTTTAACAATATCCTTCCTATAATAGGGTGGCAAGAACTGAACATGTGTGGTCTGACTAATGCATTGTACAACTTCAACAAGACATCCCAACTCCTGTATTCAATATTCTGACCGATAAAAGCATGCTGAATGCCTTCCCTGTGTCTGCATGGGTTTCCCCCCACAATCCAAAGATATGCGGGTTAGATGGATTGGCCATACTAAATTGCCCCTTAGTGTCCAGGGATGTGCAGGTTAGGTTATGGGGTTACGGGGATAGGGAGGGGTGGACGTGTGAGTGGACCTAGGTAGGGTGCTCTTTCAAAGGGTCAGGGCAAACTCGATGGGCTGAATGGCCTCCTTCGGCACTGTAGGGATTCTATGTAAAAGTAATTCCTTGTTCTCTTTTAGTTGGATGTCTGATGGAAAATAGGATATAAGGTGCACACAATCCCAATGTGAACATATAGGGCATGAATCTCCGACCCTCCGTTCCAAAATCGCATTCGGTGCGGGGCCGGAGAATTACCCAAAATAGGCCGTTGAGAGCGCCTTCCGTGGCGATTCTCCGTCCTCGATGGACTCGCGGCCGGCCGCCGTGCGCATGCGTGGCCGCGTGGGCGTAACTGCAGGGCCCCGCCGGCAGCCAGAGCTGCGGGACACACACCGCAGCCCTGCTGGCCCCCTTGAAGATGGAGAATCTCCCCAGACTTTCTAGGAAAAAGTCCGCCCGTTTTCCAGCGGGCGCGGGGACCTAGTCCCCAGAAGGGAGAATCCCACCCATTGTTCTTTGTCTCTGGGCCAAAATCTAGGAAGCCGCTTCCTAACAGCACAGTGGGTGTACCTTCAATATGTAGACAACAACGTTCAGAAGAAGGTGGCTCACCATCATCCCCTCATGGGTAACTAGGGATGGGAAGAGATTGCAAGCCTTGTTTACGACAACCATACCCCAAGAATGAATTAAAATAAAGTCATAGAATAGAATCGTAGAATATACAGTGCAGAAGGAGGCCATTTGGCCCATCGAGTCTTCACCAGCTCTTGGAAAGCACATCCAAGCCCACGCCTCCACCCTATCCCATTAACCCAGTAACCCCACGGGGATGTTTTTAAATTAAAGTCCACAATTTTTCACTGCGCTGTTCAATAGTAGCTGTCAAGTTTTCTTCACATTAATGTGTAAGTCATGACTAAGGCACAGGACCGAGGACAAAGGCCTGACAAACTGACCTTGGTTGTTGCTGGCAGCATAAGTCTAGAAATAATTGTTGGAACCTTCAGTTGGTATTTTCATATCCTATATGTCACCTGAGCTTCAATAATTGCTAACACTTTTAAAATCCTAACGTATTTGCTTCTATGCTAGCAATTGTGTTTTGCTGTTTGGGATTTTGCGCTGAGGAAACTCCAGCACAAAGAGAGGCAATTTGGATGTGTTTCTCGTCCCTTCCCCCCTCCCAAACACATGCACTGGTATTAGCTCACTGATATAAATAGGGTGATGTTGCCAGCTGAGCCTTTATCAAAGATAATTTTTCATAGCTCCTATATCACTGCTAGCGATCAATAATAATAATAATGGCAACACTGCATGATGATCAATATTTTATAATACCTTCAGTTAGAACTGCATGTGTTATTCATATAATGTTGTGACTGTAAATGATTGTAGAATGTTGTGACTGTGCAAGTATTGGAAGGTATTGGAGTGAAAGCTGTGCTCGTGTATTGTTGATATTGGGTATGAATTGAGCAATTCTGATTGAACATTTGTCTGCCTCTCTCTGATCATATAATAAAATCCAATGTAATCAGTGGTGTGTTTGTGTTGTCACGAATAAATTCAACATGGAATTCAGGAGAGGTACAAATGGAAATGGACTTCCCTGCCACATGAATTAATAATAATAATCTTTATTGTCGCAAGTAGGCTTACGTTAACACTGCAATGAAGTTACTGTGAAAAGCCCCGAGTCATCACATTCCGGCACCTGTTCGGGTACACAGGGAGAATTCAGAATGTCCAAATGACCAAAGTAATTGAGGTGAATATTATCAATGCATTTAAGACGAAGCCAGATAAACATGAGGGAGAAAGGAATGGGAGAAAGGCTATGCTGATAGGGTTAGAGAAGAGGGATTGGAGAAGGTTCATGTTGACCATAAAGGCCGGAAGAAAGTATTAATGCTTCACTCAATCATTTTACTTGAAACAGCTTTTGCAAGTTACGCACTTAGCTTCTGAATGTCAACCTGCTGAAGCGTAAACACCAGTCACTTTAGGTAATGTCGTCATTGGCTAATACAATCAGACTTAGAAACATGGGGCATAATTCTCCGGTTTAATTGCGCTCTCACTCGAGCGAAACGAGGCCGGTGAAAACCGTGCCAGGCGGCAAACAGTTGGCGATGCAACCAGCCTGCTTCCATAGGCAAAATCGGGATCTTGCCGTAATGCGGCGAGAAATCAATTATCATCACTAAACCCGATCCATACAATTAACGGGAGACGCTGGGGCGGCAACTGCTTTCGGCACGAGCATACCAACCTCTGGATCGTGTGTACCCATTCCAGAGGCAGTCATAGCTCCTGTCCGTCTGCTGCACCAACTACCCATAACCCCCACCAACTGTTTACTGGCCGTATGACTGAAGGCCATTATTAATAGGGAATTGACATTCGTAGTTAAGTGAGCACTTCACATAACCAAAGTGGATTCCCGTAAGTGGGCGGGCCATGTAGTATGTGGGAGTCATTGCCTAGCATCTCAATCATACCTTGATGCCTGAAGACTCTGCCTGAACACTGTGGGAGGCAACACCACACACGCTGCAACCAACATCTGAACACCCAGGTGATGGGGCACAGCTCCAGGGGTGTGTCCATGGCCGGAGGGAGGGGGAATACCATGGCGCGAGGGAGATGCCTGGAGAGATGGGCCAAGGTTTTGGAGGTCAGCCCACATAGCAGAAGAATGTGACAGAGGCTTCATACTAGTTGTACTCAAGAGTTTTTAATGTCTCACTGATGTCATCCCGTGGCCTTCAATGCCTCTGGCAGGCGTCCACTGGGGCCTCTGGGGTCGAAGGGCCCAAGAGCACTTGTTGACGGCACATGCACAGCCACACTGCCCTGTCCCTTGTGCTGACCTTGAGACATGGCCTTATCAGAGGCCTGGAACTCAAGAGAGATGTTGGCCACCATTGCCACTCCGTGGGATGGGGCCGGGTTGGCACTCAGCGCCTCCTCCTACTGGTCGGTGCCCATATGACCCTGGGGTTCACCTTTGGATGGAGGGGCCACTGGTTTGAGCCCAGGCTGCTCCTGCATCATCTGGCTCTGCCAGCCCTGGTGATTCCCCATGGTCCATACCATGGTGTTGAACATCCTCGGCGATGATCCTCAGCGACTGGGCCAAACTCCACAGCGCCTCAGCCATTTCCATGTGAGAGCGAGACGTGTCCCACAAAACTTCATCAAGGTCAGTCTGGTACTGGGTCACATCGCCCAGCGAGGCGGACATTCTGTCGAGACTCAGTCATGGCCGTTACCAACTGCGGAGGAGAAAAGTCACAGATATTTATTTAATATACAAATATTAGGTGGATTGGCCATGATAAATTGCCCTTAGTGACCAAAAAGGTTAGGTGGGGTTATTGGGTTATGGGGATAGGGTGGAAGTGGGGGTTTAAGTGGGTCGGTGCAGACTTGATGGGCCGAATGGCCTCCTTCTGCACTGTATAGTCTATGTTCTATGTTCTATAAATTGAATACAACAAGCTTATCTAAAATATTACATCAACAGATTGTCCCTTTGGATACAATTTCATAGTGAGGCCTAATAGCTTTAAACTAAAGAAACAATTCACCTGGATCTTTCCTTCTTCAAAAATGTCTGCATTTTGTTTCGATTTTGTTGTCAAAGTGGTTCTGCTCATATACAATTTTTCTCAAACTTCCCTCCTTGCTTAAATAGTGGTGTGTTCACTTCATGATTTCTCTCCTTCAGAAAACCCCGAAATAGTTTGTCCTTTTTGTGCTTTCAGACACGCACACAAATAAAAATAGATTCAAGTGGCCCAGCCACTCAGGACATTCCATGAAGAAAGGAAGTGAAGCAAAGTTTGAAGGATAAGATTTCAGTTATTACAGCAGCCGGCTTAGGTTTTTTTTAATAAGTTGTGGATTGTGCTTCTAATACCTGACGCATGAATCTAACCGGTTTACTCATTGAAACTTTCACAACGATGACAAGATTGCTTGTTTATGAGCTGTGAAATGCATCCACAATAGCGCTTGTAGTTTTAGATAATGAGGCGGATTTTATGTGTAATGTTCCAACTTTCTAAAATTGAAGACAGGGTTCAGCTCGTGTAATGAAAGAAAACGATATTATTAAAATCCTCGATACGTGGGCATGGTTACAATAGAATTCTCTTTGCACTGAAGTTGCCATTATGCAGAGGTTTTGCTCATTAGTTTGGTGGCATGAAGATTTTGTCCATTTTTTCAGTTTGCCCACAAATCAAGCAATATTTGAAGTACATTATTGTGCTTGCCTGGTTTTCTGAAGTGCTAAATAGTCAAATAAATTTCCAGGCAAAATTAGTGAATATCAGCAGCATTTAAGTCTGCAAATGTCTAACATGGTGGGCATCATTTTCTCATTGTCTTTCCCTTAAATTCTTGGCTGTCCTGTTTTATTATCTAGCCGAACACTTCAATGCAGTACTAAGTGGGTGTTGCATGGGCAGAAATGCTGCCTTTTATCTTGGGGCCCTTTGTTCCCACTCAGGTGAAGGAATAGATTCCACAGTACTATTTACAGAGAGGAGTTCTCATTGCTCCCAAACCAACATCACTAAAATTATTGCCTGGCCATTGTCTTCATTGATATTGGCGGAACCATACTGTGTGTAAATTGGCTGCCCTGTTTCCTATCTCTTTATTGAGACAGTTTCAAAAAGTACATGATTGGTTGTAAAGAACATTGGGACGTCTTGTGATCGTGATAATCAATTTCCTGATTTCATGAGCAGCGGGGCTGCCTGGTGAAGCAGTGGTTAACACTGCTGCCTCACGGCGCCGAGACCCCAGTTTCGATCCCGGCTCTGGGTCACAGTCCGTGTGGAGTTTGCACATTCTCCCTGTGTTTGCGTGGGTTTCGTCCCCACAATCCAAAGATGTGTAGGATCAGCACGGTAGCCTTGTCGATAGCACAATTGCTTCACAGCTCCAGGGTCCCAGGTTCGATTCCGGCTTGGGTCACTGTCTGTGTGGAGTCTGCACATCCTCCCTGTGAGTGCGTGGGTTTCCTCCGGTTTCCTCCCACAGTCCAAAGATGTGCAAGTTAGGTCGATTGGCCATGACAAATTGCCCTTAGTGTCCAAAATTGCCCTTAGTGTTGGGTGGGATTACTGGGTTATGGGGATAAGGTGAAGGTGTTGACCTTGGGTCGGGTGATCTTTCCAAGAGCCGGTGCAGACTCGATGGGCTGAATGGCCTCCTTCTGCACTGTAAATTCTATGATATGATGTGCAGGGTGGGTGGATTGGCCATGCTAAAGTTCCCCTTAATTGGAAAAAATGAATTGGGTACTCTAAAAAATTTTAAAAAATGATTTCATGAGCAGGGACTCGGTCGTGATTTACAAATTGACCTGGATTCTGCTTTGTGATCCTGTTCAAAATCAAATGGGATGGTCTAGAATGAGGAGGAATGTATTGGCGGGACCGCTTGTCACCTTCCTGTACTTAGCTGGTATGCCCTGCCCACACATCCACGAGAAAGACCACTGACTACCTGTTCCCTGCATGCAAATCTCTGACTAAATGTCCCAGTTCCTGCCCATATCAAAACTAATTTCCAGCAATGCACAGAATTGCACAGAAGATAGCAGTAAGCCCCATGGTTGTAATGGTTGAGGTTCCCTCCATCGAGGGTGATTCTTCAGTGGCATCAATGGAGTGACATTCTTCTCTCCCTCCAATATGGCCCTCTCACGACCTCCTTAAGCAGGTCGGCGTGGCCCCATTGGAGCACAGCTGGAATTTCGAGGCCTGGCTCCGACAGGCTCCTACCTGGCGATGTGAATCCCATCAAGTTGTCAAACGACCCTGAACCAGAGAAATAGGGCAAACTCAGAGGGTCAGGCAGGAGCCCTGATCTGCTTGATCTCAACTCTGAAGAAGAGAATCGAGGGTGTTATCACTTCCAATTACTATGAAGAGCATCATCTAATGGAGCAAAGGGCTGTAACATGGTTTTGCCAAAAGAATGAACTGCACCAATTCATGGGCTGGATTCTCCGATCCCCCGCCGGGTCGGAGAATCGCTGGGGGCCGGCGTGAATCCCGCCCTCGCCGGCAGCCAAATTCTCCGGCATTGGATATTCAGCGGGGGCGGGAATCATGCCGCGCCTGTCGGCGGGCCGCCCTCGGCGATTCTCCGGCCCGCTATGGGCCGAAGTCCCGCTGCTGTAATGCTGGTCCCACCGGCGTGAATCAAACCACCTCCCTTACCTGCGGGACTGGCAGCGCGGGCGAGCTCCGGGGTCCTGGGGGGGCGCGGGGCGATCTGGCCCCGGGGGGTGCCCCCACGGTGGCCTGGCCCGCGATCGCGGCCCACCGATCCGCGGGCGGGCCTGTGCCCGCGTCGGGCGTCAACCTCCGCGATGGCCAACGCGGAGGTGACCCCCCCCACGCATGCGCGGGGATGACATCAGCAGTCGCTGACGCTCCCGCGCATGCGCGGACTTCCGCCAGCCGGCGGAGTCCATTCGGCCCCGGCTGGCGTGGCGCCAAAGGCCTTTCCCGCCGGCCGGCGGCGCGCCAACCACTCCGGCGCGGACCTAGTCCCTAAAGGTGAGGGCTTGGTCCCTAAAGTCCGCACCTTTGGGGCGGCCTGACGCCGGAGTGGTTCACGCCACTCCATCCCGCCGGGACCCCCCCGCCCCGCCGGGTAGGGGAGAATCCAGCCCCATGATCTTGAATTTCTGAACATTGGGTTTTAATAAGGAACCTATAAGCCATCAGAATTTTGAAAGTATGTTGTTACATTGGGAATCAACTTAAAGAATTTCTGGCTTTCATTATGCTGGCAAAAATCGCAGCTCGTGATCCATTGGCTGGAGAACAGTGTTTCAGAGGTAAAGGATTACTCCACCACTGGAGTAACGTAAGCTGCAGGATATGGGCACAATGAATCAGCTTTAATTGATGGCGATACATTGAATTCTTCATTGTGCCATTTTCAGCCTGCCAGCTGAAGAATTGACAATTTGAATGGTTTTCCACTCCAGCAGGTTTTTTTTTCTCGCAGTAACATTCGAGATGACCCATTTTGAAACAAAGCTCCATTTCACATCGCTGCACTACACTTTCCTGTTTTATGCAATCAATAAAATGTCCCATCTGTGTGGGATTATAGAAATGAGGACCACATGAAACTGCTGCAATTCAATAAACACTTTAAGCGGAATTATTGCAAATATTCAGTCCAATAATAAACACAATCTATCTTCAAACATACCACTACACAAGTTGCCGTTATTCTGAATTTTCCACCAAACACAGAGGCCTGAATGTTAAAATATTTGTCGGGGGCACAAGCATCCTTCCCCCCAGATACTAATTCTAAATGCCTTCTAGTTTTGGCATCAGCTTCTATCAAAATGGAAGATTGATACATTTTTGATCCCTATGGTATTTTCTTCTCCTTCCTGGAGGCTGGGTACACTCCCAGACTGAACCAAGCTACAATCCAGCACGACTATTGCCAGCTTTCTAATCAGGGAGATGAATCATTACCAAATCTAGAGATCCTTCTCTGGGTGATTGTAATGTTCACATCGATTGGATGAATCAGATTGGCAAAGGTAGCCTGGAAGATGAGTTCACAGGGTGTATTCAGTACAGTTTCTTAGAGTGATACGTTTGACTACCAACAAGGGAGCAGGCTATTTTAGACCTGGCAATGTGCAATGAGACAGGATTAATTAATGATCTCGTAGTAAAGGACACGTGAGGCAACAGTGATCATAATATGTGGAATTTCACGTTCCATTTCAGGGTGGTAAATGTGGTTCTAAGGCTAGTACCTTCAGCTGAAACAATGCCAATTAAAGGGTATGGGGACAATGTTGGCAAATGTGAACTGGGAAAATAGATCAAAATCTCTCATTTCAGATGGTTACACAAATAGGTACTCAGAAAAAGTTTTAAGAAACTAAAACTTTACTAATTTCTGCATAACTATTTAAAAAACCCAGATTGACCCCACTCTATACTCCTCCCCGGCCCTTGACCCCCCCCCCCCCCAGGGACTCCCCTACTCCCCCGGCTAACCATCCCCTCATGGTATTCCCCACCCCACCAACTTCACACCTGCACAGTACATCCCCAACCAAGGGGCTGATCCTCATCCCTGACCCAACCTGACCACCCCCGAACCAGCTGGATTCCCTCATACCCCTCAGACAATCTCCCAAACCAACCTGACTGCTCCAACCTGGCTGGGGCCCCTCGTCGACCCGAACCAATACGGCTGGACCCCCTCCCCTCCCCAAACCAACCGACTGAGACCCCCAACTCCTGTACTCACCTCCCATGTATGGCCCCCTGAATTCTGAAACCCCAACCCGACCTCTTAACTCCCACCCTGACCACGCCCTCCACTTGCGACCTCCCTCCATTCCCCGCCCGCAGTCTCTGATCTTCCCAACCATCCAAATCACATTGTTGGACCTCCTTCCTGGTCTGTCAATTTACTCTGGGCTCTTTAGAGTTACCTGCTTTTTCACCCTTTTCTTTTCTTTTTTTTTCTAAAAGAAAAAGAGAAAAAATATATTTTGTTTTGTTCTTCATTTTATAAATTTAGCGGACCCAATTCTTTTTTTTTTCCAAATTAAAGGACAATTTAGCATGGCCAATCCACCTGCACATCTTCTGGGTTGTGAGGGTGAGACCCACGCAGGCACGGGGAGAATGTGCAAACTCCACATGGACAGTGACCCGGGGCTGGGATCGAACCTGGGACCTCGGCTCCATGAGGCAGTGCTAATCAGTGCGCCACCGTGCAACCCGAAACTTACCTGCTTTATGGCAGCTGGTGCCGTTAAAAATAAGGGAGCGTATGGGCACCGCGGGCACTGGGATGTTTTAATGATCCCATTAATCACACTTTGTTTTGATGTTTTCAGTTTGCTTTGTGATTTGTTTTTTGTTTGATGTAGTGTCCACTTCAGGGTCTACTCTTTTGATTTGTCCCTCAGGTTGGTTACTTTTGTTACTTTACCCAGAAAGAAAAGGGCCTCCTTGAATCGAAAGCTGCTGGAGTACACCGGGGATTGCAGGGAACCCTTTCAATAAAGGCCTCAAGCAGCTCCAGCCATCAATGCTTTTAGTTCAGTTTTCAAGAGCAGCTAAGTGCGCTTGAAAGATTTATAATCCTCGCCAACCAAGTTGGAAGTTGTTGCCCATGAAGAGAACATTTAGAAAATCGTAGTACAATCAGGCAAATCAACGTGGTTTAGGGAAAGGGAAACCATATTTGGCTCATTTCTAAGAGTTTTTGAGGAAGTAACTGTGGTAGCATAGTCCCTTTGAGAAGGCGGGCTGCATGGGTCACGAGACCGGTTCATGGCAATTGACATGGGAGCATGCGAACCTTGGCCAATAGGGAGTTTGCACGGGGTCCCGGGAGCAGGACCCCGGGGAGTATGGGCCAGCGAGCTGAAGAGTAAAGACCTAGGGCGCGATCCAATGGTCTCGCTGCGCCCGACTCAGGATCCAACGATTCCAAGAAATCTTGTGAGACGCCTCTCGTGTGAGTTACAAAGCTTGTTATGCTTCATGAGATTTAATGAGATCTCGTGAGGTGTCATAATCTGGATCCTGCCCTCATTAGGCATATTAAGCTCACTTAAATATGTTTGTGAAGGAGTTGCCCAGAGACCGGGAGATAATTAGCAGGCGCACCAGCACAGGCGATCGCGGCCCCCTGGTGGTTGGGCTCTGGGCAGGGTGGTACCCTGGCATTCGCGATTCTACCCGGGCACCATGACACTGCCAGCCTGTCACCCTGGCAGTGCTGCCTGGGTGTCCAGCAAGGCAGGTGGTGCCCAGGTGGCATGTAGCCCATGCCGGGGATCAGGCCAGGGGATGCCCTGCTCTAATGAGGGGCTTGAGGACCCCTTAATTTGTAAGTAGGGACGTTTGGAGAGTCCGGAGGCCATGGTGGCGGGGTGTAGAAGTCGGGGCGTCATTTAAAAATGGGGCTCCAAACTCTTCCTGCTCTGACAAGCTGAGCTTGTTAGTGCAGAAAATGAGCCTAAATATGAAGCAAGGTCCCATTTAATAGTGGGATCTCTCTTGGCACTGCAAGCACCTGGAAGCACCCCACTAATGCACCAGTTTTATTTCCATTAAATCACACCCCTATTGTCTCGCATTCTGTGCCCCTATCTAACTGCCTTTTCAACAGTAAACCCCTCTCTTAATCACGGAAAGTCTCCAGTGTTAATCTCGAGCCACCAAATTAATGATGAGGTAAAAGTTTTCCATCGCAGCTGACAGTCATTGTGAATTGAGGGGAGGAGGAAGGAACAGTTGAGAAAGTAGAGAAGCTCCAGCAAGAGTTCAAATCATTTTGACATGAGTGGGAATGCCTCTCATTGGTGAAGTAGACCCATGTGACCAAGCGGTTAAGTCATTGAGTTACTACATCAAACGGCTCCGTTCCTTCTTTACCTTGAACGAGATCACAGGCAAGGACAAGCAGAAGGTGATACCTCTGGCCATTTACAGGCCCCAAATGTATAATGTGATTAAGAGCCTCATGTCCTCAGAGGTACCCAACTCGTGCCTTCGCGAACGTTTCCGCTGCAGTGTGGGTCCTACAGGCCCATATCGCTGTTGAATACGGATGTGAAAATACTGGCTGAGGTGTTGGCAGGGGGTTGGAGGATCAAACGTATCTGTGAAGGACAAGCCGCTCCCTGGCAATATCAGGAGGCTGTTAAATGTGCTTATGACTCCGTGGGGGGGGGGGGTGCGCGCCGGAGGTTATTATTTCTATGGATGTGGAGAAGGCCTTTCATCGGGTGGAGTACAGGTATTTGTTTAAAATTCTGGGCAGATATAGGTTTGGGCCGAAGTTGGTGGCGTGGGTGCGTCTGTTGCATATATCCCCGGTGGCATGTGTGCGGACGAATGAGATAGATTTACCAGGTATTGGATTGCACATGGGAATGAAGCAGAGGTGTCCATTTTCACCACTGTTGTTCGCACTGGAGATTGGACCCTTGGCAATGACCCTTCAAGGGTCTGCTGAGTGGTGAGGGGTTGTGAAAGGGGGGGGGGGGGGGGAGGGAGCTCCGGGTTTCATTGTACACAGACGACCCGTTGTTGTTTGTGTCGGACTCGCTGGAGGGTATGGGCAGGATCATGGGACTGTTGGAGAATATTGGGGCCTTTTTGGGTATAAATTAAATATTGGGAAGAGCGAGGTCTTCTCGGTGAATGTGGCAGGGCAGGAGGCCAATTTGGGGGGCATTGCCGTTTAAGGGAGCTCAAGATAGAGAGAGGTTTAGGTATTTGGGAATGAAGGTGATGTGAGAGTGGGCTACGATGCATAGGTGGAATTTAACAGCGTTAGTAGATGAGGTTAAGGGGGGTTTTATAAGAGGTGGGACACTTTGCACTTGACACTGGCAGGGAGGGTGCAGGTGGTAAAGATAAATGTGCTGCCAAGGTTCCTGTTTGTCTTTCAGACCCTCCTGATTTTTCTCCCTAAGGTCTTCTTCCGGAGGATGGAGTCATTGACCTTGGAGTTCACATGGGCGGGGTTGGTAACGAGGGTAAAGAGGCCCCTGCTACAGAGGCAGAAAGGGGGGGGGGGGGGAGTTGGTGCTCCCGAACCTGCTGCACTATTTTTGGGCGGTGAATGTGGAGAAGGTAGATGAGACAATGGGGGGGTGGGGGGGGTTGTGAGTCAGGATGGAAGAGGAGTCCTGGAGGGGATCCATGGTGTCCCCTACAGGACTGGTGATGGCTTTGCTCCCGTTAGCTCCGGGGAAGTATACGGGGAGCCCAGTGGTGCAATCGATGATTATGGTGTGGAACCAATTGAGGAGGCATTTTAAGTTGGAGACGATGTCGGTACTGATGCCACCGTGTGGAAACCACAGGTTCAAGCCGGGGGAGATGGACGGGATGAATGGGAAATGAGGGAGGCAGGGTTGGAGAGGTTTAGAGACTCGGAAGGGAAGTCGGCAGGACTGATCGAGCTATGGGAGAGGTTTGAGTTACTGAGGAGCAGTGAGTTGAGGTATATGCAGGTGCGGGACTTTACATGGAAGGAGTGGAGCATAGTTAGCACGTGTAGTAAAAATAATTGTTTCTGACTCGGCCCAAACCGCCTCCACAACCTCTTCCACTCTGCCAACAACTCCTTTAATTTAATCACGGAGTTAACCACATTAGCAACAAAGAAATAGCTTTACAGTTAACAGTTCTTAAGTAAAAGGGGAAACTTTAATTTACATACTAACCCTGCCACTATATTTCAATTAAGCAAACTGAAGACAGTTAACAACCAGAGTTTTACTTGCTTTTCTCTTTACAAAGTCATTGGAGAGAGAATTTTTTGGGACCAAGCTGAAATACTTCTGTCAGGCTAGAGTTCTAGAGTTTTAAGACCTACTTACTTTTCAGACAGACCTGGTTCCTCCTATTAGCTACATTATCTGTACCCTAATCATAAGGCATTCTTTTGTCTCTTCTTACAAGATGTCCCTTGACTTGTTTAGCCAGGACCAAACACAATACCCCTGATAGATTATCCAAGCCCCAAGTTAGCGACCATTAATTTTCACCTGCAAATCATTGATTATCTCACTTTTATCACATCTTAATCACCACTCTAGCAGTCATTCTGTATGCATCGTTACCCAGGTTTTAATGACATTACTGTAAAAAATATAAACATTCTTGAAATATTATAGCAAGTGAAAGAAAAATATGAATGGAATTTGACACCCAATTTCCATATTCATTAACATAATATGGTCCAAGTTTAAGAGGCCTATTCTAAGCCAAATCTAGTAATTCAACGTATCAACATTATTCAAACCCATAGCAGGCTAGCTGCCTTAAATCACTATGCAATGAATTGTCCTTGACTGGGTGTTGCAGACTGGCATATTCCAAGGTCCAAAACTAGGTTCTGAAGGAGGTACCAAAGGGTAGAGAAGCTAGGTGCTGAAGGAGGTAGAAAAGGTAGGGCAGCTGCTGCAGAAGTACAATGGAGAAAGGACACTGCGTAAGGCACTTCAGCCACAGGACACCAAGGTACTTGAAAATGTGCGAAAGCTCACAGACTATGGCCGGCACTTTCTGGCCGTTCACACTGGCGGGATAGAACAAAGAACAAAGAAAAGCACAGCACAGGAACAGGCCCTTCGGCCCTCCAAGCCCATGCCGACCATGCTGCCCGACTAAACTACAATCTTCTGCACTTCCTGCATCCGTATCCCTCTATTCTCATCCTATTCATGTATTTATCAAGATGCCCCTTAAATGTCACTATCGTCCCTGCTTCCACCACCTCCTCCGGCAGCGAGTTCCAGGCACCCACTACCCTCTGTGTAAAAAAGTTGCCTCGTACATCTACTCTAAACCTTGCCCCTTGCACCTTAAACCTATGCCCCCTAGTAATTGACACCTCTACCCTGGGGAAAAGCCTCTGGCGATCCACTCTGTCTATGCCCTTCATAATTTTGTGGACCTCTATCAGGTCGCTCCTCAACCTCCGTTGTTCCAGTGAGAACAAGCCGAGTTTATTCAACCGCTCCTCATAGCTAATGCCCTCCATACCAGGCAACATCCTGGTAAATCTCTTCTGCACCCTCTCTAAATCCTCCACATCCTTCTGGTAGTGTGGCAACCAGAATTGAACACTAAACTCCAAGTGTGGCCTAACTAAGGTTCTTTACAGCTGCAACATGACTTGCCAATTCTTATACTCAATGCCCCGGCCAATGAAGGCAAGCATGCCGTATGCCTTCTTGACTACCTTCTCCAGCCGTGTTGCCCCTTTCGGTCACCTGTTGACCTGTACACCTAGATCTCTCTGACTGTCAATACTCTTTAGAGTTCTACCATTCACTGTATAAAATGGATCTAATGGTCCTGCCAACGGCTCATCCCCACCGCAGTTTCAAGGCACCGAGGAGGCCACCTGCCATTGGGCGGTGACATGACCTTCCAGTCCTTCCACTGTCAACTTAGCCTCACTGTTGTTAGCAATATCCATTGCCGGGGAGCCTGGGAAAATGTGCGAAAGCTCACAGACTATGACCGGCACTTTCTGGCCATTCACACTGGCGGGATAGAACAAAGAACAAAGAACAAAGAAAAGTACAGCAGAGGAACAGGCCCTTCGGCCCTTCAAGCCCGTGCCGACCATGCTGCCCGACTAAACTACATATCCCTCTATTCCCATCCTATTCATGTATTTATCAAGATGCCCCTTAAATGGCACTATCGTCCCTGCTTCCACCACCTCCTCCGGCAGCGAGTTCGGTAGGAATAAACTCAATATTCAGCCCATTGATTTTCCACTTTACAGAATGCAACTTTGAATGGTCATATAACATACTTTTGTAAATTTTATGAATTAAGTATATTTTTGGAAAAGAGAAAACTGCTTTAAATCACAATGCTGACTCATCCTTCACTTTTTACATTAATGTCAATTGATACGGTGAGACTATATCCCTCTCCTATTAACCCTCACACTAGCAGCTCATCACACCTGAGTTCTTCCACTTTTAAACCAAGAAACATTTCAATGTAGTTTCACATAAGCAGCCACCAACCACTTTTATTGTGTAGAAATTAATGGCGACAATGTTGTGGTTGTTTCTGCAGATGCTGTGTGACTGCTAACAGGAGCTGGTGTTGATTAAGCAAAACAGCCTTTGGGGTCACATTCACCCAGCAGTTGGTGTTTACGAACTGACCAAGCTTCACCTAATCCATTCCAAAAAAATAAATAATAGGTTTAATACTTTATTATAACTTTCTTTTGAAAAACCTGAGACAAATATATTTTAATCAGCCTGAAGTATTTTTGGAGGAATTGAATGGAAATAGTTTTTGAATTTGACAGGCTGTGAAATGATTTTAACATTCAACAGTATTGACGGATTAAAATATTAATGCAAAAGTATCGAAACAAGCGTCGAATAAAGCACATAAAAAAGAATGATGTCATCTATCAAATGAAAACTATTTTCACATTTTTTAATAAACGTAGCAATTTCTCAAAAATGGGTTTATATTTAAATCCCTACAGTGCAGAAGGAGGACATTCCACCCATTGAGCCTGCACCGACCCTCTGAAAGAGCACTCTACCAAGGTACACTCCCCGCATCCACCCCACCCCTGAACTTACACATCCCTGGATACTAATGGGCAATTTAACCTGGCCAATCCACCTAACCCGCACATCTTTGGACTGTGGGAGGGAACTGGAGCACCCAGAGGAAAGCCACGCACACACGGGTGGAACATGCAAACTTCACAGAGACAGTCACCCAAGGCTGGAATTGAACCCAGGTCCCTGGAGCTGTGAGGCAGCAGTGCTAACCACTGTGCCACCATGACGTCCTGAGTTGAACGATTTTAGTGTGCAGATCGAGTGACCTGCGATGCACGCCTCCTGCGCACTCATCAAGGGCCCCAACAGCTTCTGAGGCTCACATGGGATGCAGCTAGCCTCCAGCCCTTAAAGGCTGTCGCACCCTCTGAAAGCGATGCTGCACTGAATGTTGCCGACTGCCATTGCTCTTATAGGGTGCTGAGTGTCGTTCAATATGCCTTAAGGTATTTCTAGTATTGGGTGGCTTAACAGTAAGTATTTATCAAATGCTAAAATTTATAAGCACAGTTATAGAGGCTCCATGCTTGCTTCTACACCCAGCTCTGTCCAACTGTCCAACACACCCCATGGTGTGGGTCATGTGTTCTTTTACATCAGCTTGTGGGTGGTACTGTACTCAGTCCTCGTTAACCCTTTTCTGCGGCAGACCATTGTGCAACAATTGCTGCAATTGGAGTAAAGGGAACCAGAACAGGGCAGAGAGAGGGCTCCACGGATCATAGATGCAACACTGGAGCTCTTTATTATGGAGATGAAGCTGATTTACCTCAGGCATTGCTCCCATTTCCTGGTTCAGATGGAGATATGAGAAGTGTTGTTAAAAAACCCATAGCTAGTAGGACACCCTGTGGAGAACCTCCGTCCGCACCAACTCCACCACCTACTTCCCCACGTCCAATTTCTCGGTCATGTTGCAGATCCTGGGGCAGCATTGCAACAATATGCCAAACTGGCAGACTTGGGGGGCAGAGATGGCCAAATCCTCTGTCCTCTCTGAATATTTGCAACAACTCACTAGAAAACTTCAAAAGACGTCTTGCAGTATTCCCGTCCACCTTGCCACAGCAGAAGGAACTTAAACGCACCCTCAGCTTCACTTTGACTGATGGATCCCTTAAATAGTGGTAGTTTGGGGGATCTTTGTGCAGCTAAATCCACGTTCAGCTAAGAGTGATCAGCACAGGCATTCTGAGAGCCTACACATTCCAATTGAGAACTTGCATCGAATCAGCCAGAAAAACTGATTGGCATCATCGTCCGACCTCATCTCATGCTTTTGGCAGACGCACCGCATGCCTGCTCAAGGTCCATGCCCGACTGTGTGACTCGTGGCATGATATTTGCGGGGGCTTTTATAACGGCGACACCAGGCACTATGGAGCCCAATTTCACATTCAGGGTTGCGAAAATCGAGGTCGCAAAGAATTATTATTAATATCCATTTGCTACTGCTATTTGCATTGGTCAGTTCTTTTAACCTTCAGAACAGCAAGGTGAAAACTTACCATATGTTGGCATGAGATGATACTATTAGTATGCAACTTTAAGCTAGTGGCCGGGATTCTCTGATCCAGCGCGGAGACTCCCCGCGGGGACGCGACAATTGCGCCCCGCCGCCGGCTTCCCCATTCTCCGCCGCTGATTCTCGGGCGCCTGCGGCGATTCTCCGGGTCCCGATGGGCCGAGTGGCCGATGAGTTCGGCCGAGTCACACCGGCGTTGGTTACTCAGGTCCCGCCGAAGGTGAGCGTTCGGGGTCCGTCCTGGAGGGGGGGACGGGGGCATCCGACCCCGGGGGGTGGGGGGGCCCCCACAGT
The DNA here is from genome assembly GCF_902713615.1 of Scyliorhinus canicula. Lineage (NCBI taxonomy): Eukaryota > Metazoa > Chordata > Chondrichthyes > Carcharhiniformes > Scyliorhinidae > Scyliorhinus > Scyliorhinus canicula. The sequence continues at coordinate 19,343,846 of NC_052154.1, forward strand.
GGCCTGCAGTGGCCTGGCCCGCGGTCGGGGCCAACCAATCGGCGGGCTGGTTGATTCCGTGGGTGTCTATTTTACTCCGCGCTGGGCCCCTGTAGGGCTCCGCCATATTGCCCGGGGGCTGGCGCTCTGGGAATCCTCTCCCATGCTAAGAAGTTGTATCCCGTTCTCAACGCAGGTTGCGGAGCTATTACTGGCTGTCTGAAACCTACTAAAGACCTGTAACTGCTCGTTGGTAAAGCTTTATGCCATAAGGAGGCAAGTCACATCAAGAATAGAATAGATAATGCAGACCAGCGACTCTTGCCATCCTCTCTTCCATAAAGAGCCAGCAACAGGCTAAAGTCAACAGGCTAAAGTCAAGGGGATAGCTTTTTAGACTGTGAACCCCCCCTAGGGTTTTGGCCATGCTGGTAAGACATAAGCAGATGAATGCTTGAGTCGTGTCTCACAGCCCAGAGGAAGCTGCCTCACCAAGAGCCAGAGAAACTTAATACCCTTGGTGTTTCTTAATTGTGTATCTGCCGGGGAAAAGCCCTTATGCAGAAGTGGGAATGTGGCCAAATTAATTCTGTGACAAAGGAGGAGCATTTCTTATGCTGAAACATCTTCTCAATGCCCTGCAGTCCCAGAGATCTGAGGGTCTTCAACTCTCACGCCAGAGTCTGTGTGGAACAGTGGCGAGGGGAGATGCAGCAACATGGCATAAAGAAAATTTGGATTATATTTTTGAGACATGCCCATGGAGCTGGTACAGAATAAAAGCTGTACAGTGTCAAGATTAAAATCAGAGGGCTGAGCTATCAACAAAGACGAAAAGGAAAGCTATCAGCCCTATAAGGAAGATACCATTAGGGGACTTCACAAAGGTAAGGAAGAATACAAACAATAAAAATAAAGGATAAATCTAGATCACTATTTGAAGTTAAACCCTAAAAGGTGGCATAGGTTCAAATTTTTGAAAGATAAGTTTCAAATGACATTAGGAAATGTCTCTTCTGAATGATCAAAGCTTCGAAAAGGCTTCAAGGCGAGAACCTTGAAAATATTTAAGAGAGAGTTGGCATGACAGTAGGCATTTCTCAATTGATGTGATCCAAGACGTAAAATACTGTCAGCCTCAAAATCCACAAGCACTTGCGAATAAAATTGACAAACGTATCTTCAGCTTTTCCTCAGAATCCCTTCAAAGTACAATTAAAATGGCCGCCTCCCATGTTTGCTCGTCCACAGCAGGGACTGGTGGTAAATGTGCCATCCCGTTGTGGTAGTATGACCAGAGGTACCTGGGAGTGTGAGCTGCTATTGGTGGAGAAGGCTCGCTGCCCATTAGCCCAAGTGTTGCTTTCCCATTGGTCAAGATGAAGGTAGCTCCACCCACGAGGCGGAGCATAAGAAACCGTATTTCCCAGCAGCCATCATTCTTTCTGTACTCCAGCTGCTGGGCACACTTCTTCTGGATTAAAGCCTTCGATTCGGACTACTCCTTCGTTTCTGTGCTTATTGATCGCGCATCACCCATATTGCTGAGTTTCCCGCCTGATTGCAGCGGGATTTCTGGCTGCCACAATCGAGGACTGATCGAAAATCAGGAAGAGTGGGAAGGAACGAAGTCGACACATATGATGGAGGCTCTCTCTTTCTCTTGCTGTTTTTGGTCACCTTCCCACACAGATTTTAGATACAAGTGGACTGGTAGAAACAAAAAATACCTCTTATGTAATGCATGTTTTCTTTTCTGGTGCGGTATCTTACGCCTATCTCTGTTATATTTCAACTACAGCCACTGCTCGGAGCATTTACATACTTTCCATCGGCTTCAGGTGCCTGAATTAGAATCAACTTCCTGTCGTTTGATATCATCTTTGAACTTAGCCACATTATATTAAGTTTATAATTCCAACTCAATTATAAACAGTAAGTAATGCTCCTTGGGGAATTCCACTACGCCGATATTATTCTGCTAACAAAAGAACAGTGCTTCCTTCCCTTCAGCTAGATATTTATTTTCCATGTTTTATCTTCAATTCACAATTCAAACTTACATCACTACCTTTTGTCGGAAACTGAAAGCTCAGACACATGACAGAATAAGGTCATCTGCAAAACGTAAGCACACAGTGAAGTTGTTAAGTCAGAATCGTCCCTTCCAGAAACTGTGGATGTGATTTAACGGGGAAAAAGCAGAATCTTGTGTTGAGTACGTTTAGCAGGGTGTTTCCCGGAGCTTCAGCACCGGGAATGACCCCGTTATTAAAGGGGACTCTGTTCTTTTTTCGGGCTCTGCTGAGGCCACACTTAACTTCATTCCTGCACTGAGGAGCACCAACGCAAGGTCTGGATTCCACCCAATGCCCCAACTTACCGATTAGAAGGATCCTCGAGCCCCCCTCACACCACATAATGGCAGGGTGCCCCCCAGGCCCGATGCCCATCATGGGCAAGATCCCACCTGGGCACCTTGGCACTGCCAGCCCGGTAAATGGGCAGTGCCCCTACCAGCCTGGCAATGCCACTGGTCACACTGGCAGTGTCAGGTGGCACTGCCAGAGTGCCAGGCTGGCAGAGCAAAGGGGCCCAGGTAGCAGTGCCAGGGTACCACCCTGCCCAGATGCCACCCACCCAGAGGCCTCCAATCACCTGCGAGACCCCCAAAGAGCCGTTCCACCTGGTCCACGTTTGTGGAGACCAGTGCAAAATGGCACCGGCTTGCGATCTCATCGGGAGAGGGGATTTGGTCACGGGTGCTGGGTAGATCCGGCATAGACATATTCAAATGAGGCTAGCCACTCAGTTGAACATGCAAATCTGGGTCCCACCATTGTGGGCGGGATCCAGATTGTGACGCCTCACGAGACAGGTGCTCTGGTTTCCTCCCACAGTCCAAAGATTTGCAGGTTAAATAGGTTGGCCATGGTAAAATTACCTCTTAGTGTTATAAACGTTTAGGTGGGGTTATGGGGATAGGGTGGAGGTGTGGGGATAGGGTGGAGGTGTGGGCTTAGGTAGGCTGCTCTTTCCAAGAGCCAGTGCGGACTTGATGGCCCAAATGGCCTCCTTCTGCACTGTAAATTCTATGATTCAAGTAAAGCAGCAAGTAAATGATGTGAGAGGCCTCTCGCGAGATGTACCGGCTGTGTCACGTCCCAAGTTGGACTCAGTGTGGCTGTTAGTTTGTGCCCTATGTTGAAGCACTTAAAGGAAGACTCACAGCTCAATAGCATCATGGCCTCAGGACATGTGAAGGTGCTTTACATTCAACAAAGTACCTTTGAAATGCAGTCACAATGTGATTGCCATATTTGCGCACAGCAAGCTCCCACACATAGCAATGCTGTGAAGTATGGATGTAATTTCCCAGATTACAGTTTTATGAATAATTCTCCAGTTTGCTGCTGATGCTGACCCCATGGTATCACCTGTTATTGATGTAGGACTAATGGGTCTGTCTTTTCCTTTGTTAGACTTGTCACCTTTATGAATGTGCATTGCCGGACAGAACTGGGCTAAATGTGCACCATGCACATTCCATCCAATATTTCTTGTCGTCCAGTCAAAGAAGCTGCAAAATAAGTACATTTTCAATTATTTACGGGGAGGGGGGAAGGTGCTGCAGTGGCCTTCACATTAATAATCTGAGATGCTGCTTTCCTGGGATCCACCTTATTGTTAACCTATTTAAATAAGATCCAGGAATTGAAATAGCTTTGGCCTCCTCACCTCTGGAAATGGCCAATTCCGATGGTCTCCTTCTCCAATTATTCCAAAAGTTCAAATTCACCCAAGTGCCTGGCAATGTAAAACAGAAGCCAAGATTCTCAAATTAACATTATGTTAACACCAGCAGCTCCCCCCCCCCCCCATCTAAAACAAATAAACAGGCTACCACTGATGCTAAAACAATGTCAATCGACAAATCCCGGCTGGGCAGTGCATTTTACAGAGAATGAAATTGAAACACTGAAGTCAGATAAAGCACCAGGTTCAGAAACACCACATGCCAATGCTACCATTGCAATAAAAAATAAAGACCAGGAACCCTATGGGATTTGCACTTGCATTGAATTCTGTGCGTTTAGTGATAAAAGAAGCAGTGTGTACTTTACGAGCTTTCCACATGCTGAGCCTGATTAAGCATTGTGCTGCCAGTTGCTTCGAACCAAGTATGAAGCGCGTCAAGAAAAGGCAATGAGAGATTTTAGCAGTCAGCTAATGTCAGATGTTGCTGCTGGTCCCTAAGCCTAGGCAAACAGGCAGTGGACAGGCCTTTGATTGAAACCAAATGCACTGTTAAGGCAGAGTTACTGGACACCAGCAGTCAGGGCCCAGTGGGGAGGCTCATAATGGGCGGCGATGCTAGCTCTTCCCCTCTTGCCCTCCAGCACAGCGGGGAAGCACAGTGTGGGGTTATCAAATGCAGCCCAGGACACCACATGGTCCAGCCTCATCAGCAGGGATGAAGAATGTAATAAAGCTGAAACTCAGTCTCACCATCCTGCCCCAGTAGGGAAATTAGTGCCATTTGCGATGATTGCTACCTTGGGAGTAAACAAATGTCGTGGCCCTGGGAAAATAACTTTATGAGACAAATTGTTGCTAGTACCATGGACAGAGAGCACAGGATACCAGATGTGCTTTTGTTTAGATAAGGGAAGTGAGTGGAATCATTTCACTTGACTCCATTTGATGCTGCTTCAGAATGGGTGTGACTTTATCTCTATTAAAGGCTCCATGCTGTTCTGCAGCCCCATCTGGAGACATTTGCTTTTTACAAATGTTCCTTATTAATTTCAGTGACACCTATGTTCTTCAGTCGAGAGAGTGAGATTTGCCCAGGTGTTAAATGGAAGCGATGGGTCCTTGTGAGGGGATGGTGCTGACTGCATTTATTTCTGACCACAGAAAATAACCACTTGCTTTGTGTGAAACACTTCAGTGAGGTGAAGTGTTATATAAACACATTATCAACATGCGGCTGAAAAATTACAGAAGCGTCGTGGGCTGTTTTTGTCCCGTCTCTCTAATCTCCGGCTGCCCCCACAACACCCACCCCACACCCGCCCCAAGATATCTGCGCTCCTCTAATTCTGGCCGCTTGTGCAGCTCCGATTTTAACCACACTAATGGCTTCACGTTCAATAGCCCAGGGCCCGTATCCTGGAATTTCCTCCCTAAATCTCTCCACCTCGGTACCTCGCTTTCCTTCAAGGTCTACCTCTTTGACCAAGCTTTTGGTCATCTGACCTAATACCCCCTCATGTGGCTCAATCTAATACGTTGTTTTATAATGCTATTCATCTATGCATGCTTGGGGAGGTTTTATAAGGTGAAAGGTGCTATATACATTACAAGTTGTTATTGTCTGTCTGCTGCCATGTTGAAAAATGGGGTAATATGTAGAAATGTTTATATTTTAAACCACTATACCGGTCAACTAAAACTAGCCCACCTTGGCTTTCAAGTGGGTTAGTGGCCTACCTTAAACAGATAGGATCCTTACTAAAATATTTAAAATGGGATCCCAGCACAGTTTTCAGGTATTGGCTAGTGTTGCGTGGGCTGTGCACACTCCACCAGCGGTACTTGAGCAGCTTTATCGCCAGTCCTTAAATGCACTGCTGCGAGCTCATCTCCATAGATACCACAATGTTCGAGAATCCTTCCGGGCATCACCACCCCAAGAAAGCTTGACTTGACAACTCAGATCCACTGAAGAGCACCGGATTTTTGGACCCCCCCCCCCCCCCCCTCCTCTCTTGACCGTGATAGAGTGCCGGCAATTTAATTCAAAAGAGGCTCCATCGTGGAAATAATTCAAAACTCTCACTCATGCCATTGGGTGGGTGATGCAAATTGCCCCTACCTTCTCTTCCTATAGAAATAATTGAAACACTTTGTTTTCGAAAGGCCTTGCCCCATTTGGTACATTGATATCGAGCCCGTGATACACTGGCATGCTTTGGTATGAATTATATTTTTGTACGTGTGAAGAAATGAGAAAGAGTTTGCCACAGAATCCAGCTTGAAAGTGATCTCCTTTAAACCGCCAAGTGTTTATTCACACCAGCAATTTAAACCTGCATGTTTCCAACGAAAGGTGTTTCCTTTTATCGCTGTGTGACTTTGAAAACACCAATCAACCACAGGCCAACGTTATTCATCTATGCCAGCTGTGCGAGGAACTGTCACTCTATTTTACATTGATCAAACCAGCGTGAAAAGACATTTGGGTGCGCATCACAATGTCATCATGATTGGGTGAAACGTTACGGTCACATGCATGCAAGTCTGAAGCATGCTTGCAACAATTAAGTGGGTAGTTAAATCCATCAAGCAAGCAATTGGTGGGAATTTTACGTGGCCTGTCCACTTTTATGGTTGGTGGACAGGTTAATTAGCCGGCAGTGAGCTGGTTCATTGGCCAGGTTCATTGGCTGACTAGCCTTCACGTTTTTGCAACAAGCACATTCCAGGATGAGGAAAATGGCCTTAGTGACATAAAGTAAAAGATGATTGAGGACTGAGATCCTTTGAGCTCTGCTGTTCGCTGCTTGAATTTGCAGTGTAGATATAGTTTGCTGCATTTATTTGAGCTCATTTCATTTCTACAGTACAGCAGAGTCTTGGGGCAGCTCGACAGCAGCCTTCAGGGAGCGGTCTGGAAATACCCACCTTCACCCTTACTTTGCTCGGACCTGGTCTCTTCCCTCGCCACCAAACACCCCCCCCCCCCTCCCCACACCCCAATGCCCATCCCCACATTGTCAGTGTTAAGCCTTCACCTTCCTAGATGCAATATTCGGTGGGGAAGATGAGCCTGAAGCAGTCCACCCATCCTCACTCTATTTGAAGCCCTTAGTTGGCCAATCTTTGATAACTTATGGGCCAGTTGCTGCCTGACCTCAATTGTGAGGCTGATGAAAGGAGTTCAGGGTCAAGGCAGATGCTCACTAAGTCACCTGCTCAGGCTTCAGGCCTCCGACAAGGGCCTGATTTCCACATGGGGCCCCCTCTCTCCCAAGTTCTAACCTCAGGAATGCGCCCCCAAACGCCCTCCCAGGCTTCTCTATTAAGTTCTCCAATCCCCAGGCCTCACCTCTCCTCCCAGTGTGTGACCATACACCTTCTCCACTCCCCGATTCCAGGACTTAGAATCTGGGGACAGAATATGGGGACTGCTTGGAGTCCCAATACTGCCCTTTTCTGTTGCTGGTGCTCTTGGGTCTTTGAAATGGGACCTTCATTTGAGTGAGCGACAGAAATCCCTTCTCGTGCCAATTAATGCTTCTCAGAATGTTGAATGGCTGTGGGATTGCTGTTATTGATACGGATGTATTCCTTGAGGACTCTTAGGATAGAGGGGTGAGTAACTTCACCATTTAAACAATCCTGCGCTTTGTTTTGGATGTCCAGCAGCTGCAATATTTTGCTTTTGATTTACAGAGAATGGTTATACTGAGCATGTTCCAAGAAGGGGCGAAGGAGGAGGTTTGTGCGGGGCACAGATACCGACATAGACCAGTTGAGCCAATTGACTCCTCCATATACCATCTATAGCATTGCCGGTCCTCCAGTTTTGGCCTGGAGTTTCCAGGAATTTAACATCAAACTCCCGGGCACGGATGTGTGCAACTCTAGAGAAAAATAATTGTGATGTTAAAAAATATTTATTTTTGTCATTTTCTATGAACAATTCTCTTTATCAAGTGGTAAAAATGGGAGAAAAAGTGTGTTTGGCTGAGAGTCAAACATCATCCCATTGGGTAGTAAGTCATTTTGGCTTTCCAATGGGAAGGCAGTATGTGTTGGCCAACTAATGGCTGGAGTATAGGGGCAAGTGATTTGATGAAAGTTCCAGGAATACATTTGATCACAGTAGGCGACCCTAGCCACGTGTCCTATGTAATTCGTTGCAATATCATGAATACACTTGGCACAAAGCAGCCCTGTTGAAAAGAAATGACAGAAACAACAGCAAAGGAGACACTAGAAAAAGATCAAATGTGTGCAAGTCTGAAGCATGCTTGCAACAATTAAGTGGGTAGTTAAACCCATCAAGAAAGCAATTGGTGGGAATTTTACATGGCCCGTCCACTTTTATGGCTGGTTTAGAACAGTGGGCTAAACAGCTGGCTTGCAATGCAGAACAATGCCAGCAGCGCGGGTTCAATTCCTGTACAGGCCTCCCCAAACAGGCGCGCGAATGTGGCGACTAAGGGCTTTTCACAGTAACTTAATTGAAGCCTACTTGTGACAATAAGCGATTATTATTATATTTAAATTGTTGTTACAGATCATCCAAAATTCCTGTTTAAATAGACATCCATAGACAGCACACTCTTTACACTGGACACCCGTTGTTTATGGACATGTTGATGACTGCACCAGCATTAATAACAGGGAAACTTGCAGACATCTCAATTATATCACTGGGACCATAGCTTAACACAATGAATTGCAAGACGCCTGATCAGGATATGGGATGGGGATGAGCAGAAATTTGTGTGCTTTTTTATTCATTTTCAGGATGTGGGCATCGCTGGCAAATCCAACATTCATTGCACATCCCTAATTACCCTTGAAAAGGTGGTGATGAGCCATCTTCTTCAACTTCTGCAGTCTAACTTGTGAAGGTACACCACAGTGCTATTGGGAAGGCAATTCCGGCATTATGGCTCTGCGACAACATGCCTGCGCTTTATACACCTTTTAAATGGGCATACCTGATCAAAAAATGTACCCTTCGAATTCTACAATATAGAGGAGGAAATCATTTTTTAAAACTCATAAGGTTGTTTGGATTCCCCAAACAAATTGAAGACCAAAGAATGTATTTTTTGTTACAAGTGCAGTTGTAATTAGAGCAATATAATGTTGTTTTGACAATGTCTCTACGATGGTGTTTCATTGTCTGCCTGTTGAAGCTTGTACATTTCCTAAAGTTAATCCATATTAGCGCTAAAGGACAATTGTATTGGGATTACCTTGTCCCTCTGTAACAATCTGGCAATCATTATTAAGCAAAAAAAGTATTTCTTTGTTGACTTTGGATAGCTGTTCAGAAACCAGAGGTAGTTTAAGGGATTTATATTTGTATTGGTAAACATTAGAAATAAGGTATAATTTTAATTGGGTTTGATTTAATATTTCTGTGCCTGGAAGTGTTAACCTACAGTTAGATTTAATGATTCCATTGTGCTTCATGCTTACAGCATGCAGAATAAATAAACCAACAGTGGTCACTTAGCAATGGTTGCTGAGCAACTGGGCCTTGTAAGGTAGAGAAGCTTTTAAGTTTTAGTTGAGCAAATTTGATTGGAGTTGGAGATATGTTGTGAGAGAAGGCAGAGGCAGCTCTCACAACACTTCTAGAAGCAGTCGGTTTTAGAAGGCTAAAGAGGGAACATGTCTCTAAGCCTTGCTGGAAGAAAAGCCATACTATGAAATAATGGTTAAGAAAACAGATGCTGGAAATCTAAAGTCCAACTAGTTAAGGAAACTAGATAAATGAAGAGAGGTTTCCAAGAAGTCTGGAGTTAATGTAATAGAGGAAACTGGGAACCAGAACAGAATACCGTTCAGTAAAACCACAGAGAGTTGAAAAGACATTGGATCCTGAGAGGCCAGGAGAGGCCAGAAAAGTATCTGCAGTGGTTTGTTAAAGTGGTTTGCTAAAGTTTGTGAGCAATTACTACAATTTGGGAGACATTTGAAATAATTGCAGAAATCGGCGGTTGGACCACAGAGTTTGTGTAGAACCCTTTAAGACAAAGGGAACCTGAAGGAAGAGCTGTAAAACTGGAAAGTAACTTTTGAAAATAGAATTTAAAATCACTTGTGCGGAACCTGGAGTTCAATGAGACAAGGTGGCTCATATAAGAATGATCTGAGAGGATTCAGAGGCGAAATCCACAGACACTAACTAGGGTTCAGCGTGGAGTGTGTGTAGTTGACAACAGTCAATCTGTGTGCTTGAAGGGACTTTGTGTTAATGAGGCCATTTAGCTTCAAATGTACTTTGTAATCTGCATTAATCTTAAAACCTGTGTGATTTCTAATGTGTTGTTGAAACTAATTAGTGGTCCTGTGACTCTATTTTCCATGTTCTATGAAAAAATTAAAAGTTACGGACTTTTGAGCCAGGGTTTCATTCTGGGATCTTCCCATCCAGTTATGCCATCAACTGGGATCATAACATAGCAATCCTGCACAAAATTGTCTCAATACTGGTTTTTAAATCATCGGGTAATAATAAGAACATGGAGCTGCAAGACATATAATTAGGATGAAGTTGAACCAACGGGAAGATTCCAATCGAAATGTGTTTGAACAAGCAGGGATCAAGTGTTGCTTCATCTTATTTCACTTTCTTGTGCAGTGTCAGAACATTAATAAAAGCTGAGCACCAGGAAGAAACCTGTAACACATGTTCCATTAATTTTAATAACCATTTCAGTGCTTGAGATCTGGCTCCACGTTTCAGTGAACTTCAGTTTTTAGGAAAATAAACGCAATTTTTAAGGGATTTCTATTTCTATTGGTAAACATGAGAAATAAGGGGCAGCATTCTCTCCTACCCGGCGGGATGGGGGGTCCCGGAGTTGGGGAGTGGCGCCAACCACTCCACACCTTTGAGGGCTAGGCCCATGCCGGAGCGGTTGGCACCATGCCGACTCGTGCCAAAACCGGCACCAGCAGCTTTTCAGGCCCGCCGCCCGGCGCCAGGGCTGGCTGAAAGGCCTTCGCCGGTTCGCGCATGCGCCGGTGGTGACGTCAGCCACAGCTGCCGCTGACGTCACCACCGGCGCATGCGCGCTGGGGGATTCTCTTCTGCCTCCGCCATGGCAGAGGGCGTGGCGGCGGCGGAAGAGAAAGAGTGCCCCCACGGCACTGGCCCGCCCGGCAATCAGTGGGCCCCGATCGCGGGCCTGGCCACTGTGGGGGCACCCCCCGGGGTCCGATCACCCCGCGCCCCCCCCAGGACTCTGGGGGGTCAGAGAATTTTGCCCAAGGTATCGCTTTAAGTGTGTTTAATTTCATGTTTCTGTGTTTTTAAGGGTGAAACCTATAGTTAGATTCATGCTGGACAAAGGATTTGTATCTGGGGGGGGGGGGTTGGTTAATTCCAACTGTGATTCCATTGTGCTGAGAGAGGGTTATGGCATGAAGAATAAATACAAGGTATACGCATGTGGGGGAGTCTCTGTTAGGGTGAAAAAGTTTGAAAATTTAGTTGAATGTATTGCAGTTGGAAATAAGACACTGGAGAGTGACCATCTCTCAACTCTACCAGGAGAAGCTGGACAGGACAAGGGAGTTGCAAAGATTCAGGCTTCCTGAGGAACAAATTAAAGTCCAGATAGCCAGGGAATTGGGATGGAATGAACATTTAAGAAAACTGAAGTTAAATTAACAGAGACCAAGGTATTGTTCAGAAGAATTCAAGGAAGAGTAAACAAAGTGTTCTGAGTTAAGAGACAATTTGAGGAACATGAATTAAAGCGGGAGAGCAGACTTCAGAGCTAAATTAAATGTTTGATGCCATTGTACTAGAGTTTGTGAATCAAGTGTAAAAGCTTGTACAGCAGTCAAGACAAATAAATCCTGAAGAGGGAGTTGAAGGGGGTGTATCCTGGACTTGATACACTGTTAAAAGTGGGGGGAAAACTTTGTTTACAAGTGTCATTTGGAAAACCTGGACTGGATTTCAGAATTCAAACTGCTAAGAGAAAGTATTCTTTTGAGAGACGATCTTAAAGTGTGTTTTTTGGGAATGGAGTTTGGAAACAATCATCTGGGGGGATTCTGAGGAGAAAACAACAGCCATTAACAGTCATTTGGTTCAGAGCGGAGTGTGGGTATTTGACCACAGCCAATCTGTATGCTTAAAGTGACTGTTAATGGGACCCTTGTAGTTTTAGATGTATTTTATAATCCATGTTAATCTAAAATTCTGTGTGTATTTGTTAAGATAATGGGGGGGGGGGATAGGAAGTCAAAAAGTATTGCACAATAATCCAATTTTCTGTGTTCAATAAATGTTGGGCAGGATTCTCTGTTGCCCGACGCCAAAATTGTGTTCGGCAATCAGGCGGAGAATGTGCTCCAATGCCGAAAACGGGGCCGGCGCCGGTTTGATGCTGGGCAGCCATGCTCCACCCCCTTCAAACTGGCATCACTATGATGCACGCCATGTGCCGTTGAAACAGTGTTGGCACGTCATTGGCTGGTCCACCCGCGATACTCCATCCCCGATGGCCCGAGCTCTCGATGGCACAGGACACGTGTGGTCTCAGCCGTGCGGGAAACCGGCATGCTAGCTGCGGACTGTGTCCAGCACCCCCACCTTCGCCTGGGATCCATGCTGCTGGCTGGGAGGGTTTCTGCGAGGGATGGGGGGACATCTGAGGTGTGGCCAGGGGGTGGGGTGTGGGGTGGCGGATGGCGGGTTGGGTCCGCACACAGCCGGCGCCACGTTGTACGGCGTGACCACTGCAGGTCATCAGCCTTGCGCTTGTGCGAACCAGGACCCGGCCATTCTCCGGCCGTTGTTGCCGGGGGTTTCACTCGGCACCGGTGCTATCCCCTCACCTGTCCTGGAATCGATGAGGGTTTCACGCCGATTTTTTGGTCGTAAAAGATCACACATGCTCCGCTGGCACCGGCACTTATCCGCTGAAACGGAGAATCCAGCCTGTTCTTTTTCTTGTTGTTAAAACTAATTAATGGTCCTGTGACTGTTCCTCCACGTTTTATTTTTAAAAAGTAAGTGTTACGGTCTTTTGAACCAGTGCTCCAATCTCGGGTCTTCCTGCCCAGTTATAACATCAACTGGGATCATAACACAACACATTCAGATTGTTGCAGCCTTGAGGCAAGTTTAGTGCGCTTGTCTTTTGCTGTTTTATTGACAAAGATACAAGTCCTCTTAATTTTGCCTTTTATCCAATTTTCCCCCTGTAGGCAGGTTTCCTGCACTCTACCCAATAGACTATTTTACGTCCAATTTTATTCAATAAGCCATTCACTGAGGGGGAGCGGGACTATGGTTGACCAGGGCATCAGAAATAAATTTGATCTCATCTGACTTTTACACACACACTTATGTACTTGCACATACTCCCTGACCAGTAGATTAACCCATGCACAACCTATCCAGCGAACAACTGCAATTTGGAACATATTTATCTTCCCTCTTTCTGGGCTGCAGAGTCTTTCTTTACTGCTGAACTATCTGAGATCAATGTACTGGCTGGGGAGCACACCATGACCTGTTATGGTCCAATTGCAAACCGTGCAATTCATTAACTTCAGAACCTGGAAGACATTCTGATCTCCAAAAATAATATCATTATTTTAAAACTTGTGGCCATTTTCAAAGGCTTGCTTGCCACTCATCCGCCTTGGGAGACAATGCACTGCACTTCTGGAACATGTCGCTTCTGGATTAAACATTGTCTATTGTGGCTGTGAATCTTGAGCTCGTCGGGCATGAGCGATCGGCAGGCCCGGAAGTGAATGCGTTATGGGCTTTTGGCTGTGATCGAATCCCAACTGTGATTTCACGTTGGCTGGGAATTCTCCCACCTTTACACCCCTAACCTGGTATGGGCCGGACGACACCTCGACAGTCCGCCCATCATCAGCACAAGATGGTGGTGTCCTGACTCTCTCTCTCTTTACCATCAATGGATGCAGCCTTTGTCAGGCTGGAGGGCCTCGCATTGTCCCTCCATCTTTGGGAGCCCATCCACCATCCTTAATTGGATGGCATGCGAGCTCTCTATCAGCTAACTGGCCAATTCAGAGAAATCACTGCTTGATGATTGCACCAGACACTGTGCAGGGCCGGGAGCCCCAATGTAACCCCTGTATCGGGGTCTCAATACAAGACACAAAATCCTGCCCTAATGCTTTATTCACCAATCATACCTGTGCATGTTGTCCTAGATTGCATGTTGGTCTAGCAACACCTCCATTTTAAAACTCTCATCTTTCTGTTCAACTTCCTCCATGGCCTCACCTCTCGCTATTTCTGCTACCTGCTCCAGCCCTATGCTCCTCCCAAGATCTTTGCACTCCCATCAATTCTGGCCTCTCGCGCATCTTTCATAAAATCACTCCAAATCTGAAAAGGTCAAAACCAGTATTTCTAGAGTCTTAACGCTGGGATGTCACAGCAAATATGCTCCCTATAATACTGCACACCTGGGCTTAAGGCCCCCCCCCCCCCCCCCCCCGTGTAGGAAGTGTAAGTGGCGGTGTCACTGTACAAGGCATTGAAGTATTCCCTGAGGATTTTGAAAACTACAGTGTCACTGATTCCTCTCTCTGGCAACATAAAGCCAAGTGTCTGCAGGGCCTATGCTTGTAGTAGAATTTTGGATTTGAGGATTCCAGTTGAGAGCCTTCTCAAACACCAAACCCTTGCCTTCAGTATTTCTGTAAGTTTTAAAGCCAACTCCAGCATTTACCACGAGCTCCTACAACTTTTTTCCCAAAGCGCGACTCATATGTAACTGGGAATATTTTAATAATCATCCACATTAGACAGCACTTACTCAGATTTGGTTACAAATGTATCCCAGCCACTATGATTAAAGTGTAAGGTTGCAATCATTTCTCTCCACACACAGTTCCAATAATGATTTGTTTGAACAACCAACTAAAGACTGCTGTAAACTAATCTGAGGAAGGATTCCATGCATAATACCCCACAAAATCCACTCCGGTCGAAAGCCACCATAAATGTTACACCAATGCAAGCCTTTCCGATGTAAATATGCTCCAGAGTGTAATCCCAGTATAATTTTGCAATAGAACAAAACCTGACCTCTGTCAGGGTGGGCCAGACTCTCCCTGTTATGGTACTCGTGGAATCAAGACGACAATTCCTCAAATCTCAATTACCAAATTGTACGGATTCGTATTGAATATGCCCAAAGATAAAATGGCGGTTATCATTAAACATCTCAATACAAAGTGCCAATGTTATGTGAAATTAAGTAGCACCTTAGAAATGGACCATTTGTCCCATCTGGTCTCTGCCAATGCTAATCTTCCACACAAGACTCCTCCCACCCTACTACATCTCACCCAATCAGCATACCCTTCTCAACTGTTTGCATCATCTATAGTACACAAGGTTCCCCTTTCAATTCACCTGAACAGCGATGTCCTTTAGAAAATTATCAAATTCATTGCAAACGAGTAAAATCGGCATAGTTGCACATTTCAATGTTTGGAAGATTCCTACAATTGGTTTCTGCTTTCTTGTTTCTCTGCTTCGATATAAATGTGTGGGAAAGGTTTTGGGAAACTGCAGTGAAATTCCTGAATTATCCCTGAAATTATTCCCTCATCGGAAAGCAGCTGTCTGGGAGGCACAGCACACTCGGACAGGACTGGGAGATTTGAATCATGGTCCTGGCTGGTGTAGGATCCATGCTAATCTTTGGCCTCCTGGGTGCGGGCGTGGGTATGTCAGAGGGCCTTCTGGTGGGTTTGCTCCGTGGCCTTGTTAAAACAGCAATTTGTAAACCCAGGATGGGTGTGGGGCCTGTGGTGTGGGGGTGAGTAGCTCTGACTGTCTACCTCTCTTTCATGGCCCTGGAGAGAGGCCACAACGACATCTGCCAGACATGTTTGAGACATTCTGTGGCCGGTGGGTTTCTCAGGGTCTCGAGACAATAACTGACAATAGTATGTTATCGTTATTATTTGTGTAATGTTGTGCTTGGTTATTTATTGTTAAATTAATATTTGTCTGGCCTTAAAGCACTTGTCTTAGTGATTTGCATTCCCAGTTTGGGGACACTGGGGCAATTCAGCATCACCGCCATAAGGCCTGGCTACTAGTTTGAGTGGGGGCCTCCTGTGTTATCAGATACAACACTGAATGGAAGCAGAGTTGCTTATTGGTGGGAATGCGAAGCGTCAGGGGTTTCACCTCTGAACACACTTCAGCATCCCCTGCTGGCCAGAACACACTGTTTGGGGGAGGAAAAACTGCAGAATTAGCCAAAGCTGTGCAGTTATTCCCTCTGCTGGAGACAACGGATTGCTTGATGGTGCTACAGGAGGTAGAATGAGGTAATATTTCTGAATAATTTTTTATCAACTGCATGGAAACAGAGTAGACGCTGAGTTAAACCTGGAATAGACTCCAGTAACTGGTTACAGGCTCTGTATTCACGCACCTCTTTGGGGAACCTCCCTCAATCTGCTTACACTTAGAACAAAGGCCAGTCTGTAAAACTGCTGCAAATTCTAATTGTTAACATTCCGTGAGTTGAACACCGAGCCAAAAGAAATGTGTCTGTCCCTTTTCTGTTGCTATTTTCCTCTTTTCCACCCTATCTCAATCTTTCTGTTTCGCCCTCTCTTTTTATTTCTCTTGCTGTCTTTAGTTAATATTGAATAAGAAAGAAAATTTGGACGTCCAATGTTATCTTCACTTGCACAAACCAATGGAAAGGTCTACGTTTAAGGTAACAGCGCTTTACAACCTCAGCAAAGTAGCCCATCCGCCGATTTTATTTGGGAGGTATGAACAAAAAGAAAATCACATGGAATCCCAGTCAGCATTCTTTACAATTCTCGCTGGAGCCCCATTTCCTCAGGAATTACCTCATTGTGATTTTGAGATTATCAATTAACGTACAGCAGCACACCACTGTAAAATTTATCCCTGTGTCTGTGAACTTCTTAACTATTCTAGTGTTAGGCAGAAAGACTGGCAGATTTAGTTTGGTAGGTAATTTTGTATCGAGTTACCTGTCAGCACCGCAACTGCGAGACACATTTCAAAGTCTTTCTGAGCCTTCTAGCAGTGGCCATATTTTGGAGGTACTTCATTGCGGAGCACTTTGCGAAATCCGGAGATTATGGCAGGTGCCATATCAATGCAAATGTCTTTCTTGTTATATTTATTTGCAATCCTCCACCTTCCAAATTGAAATGATGTTAGTCCGGAGTTAAACGAGGTCCCCTTTAGACATAGGGTTTGCGCAGCCAGATGGATTACACCTGCCTACACCAAGTTTGGCATTGCGCCCAATGTGCCTGGAGCATTATGAGATATGCTTGTCACTTGTCCTGCCATCAGTTCTTGCTTATCCACTCATGTGGTGTTTTATTTTAATAAACAACTTTCAATGCCTGTGAAGATTAACCCGTGCTGAATTGAAATTTCATTGTGCCAAATGTTTATTTTTTTATTTTGAGTATGCAATTCTTTTTTTTTACAATTATGGGGCAATTTGGCATGGCCAATCCATCCACCCTGCACATCTTTTAGGTTGTGGGGGTGAGATCCACGCAAACACGGGGAGAATTTGTGAACTCCACACGGACAGTGACCCAGGACCGGGGTCGAACCCGGATCCTCAGCGTTGGGAGGCAGCAGTGCTAACCACCGCACCACCGTGCCGCCCTATCCGTGATCAATTAAACGGTTGTTTCACGAGGCGAGATTGGCCTGGGGGAGCAGCATCTTATGGGGTAGGAGGGAAATAGTGGAAACTGGCCGAGACTTTCCTGACTTGTCTCGAGAAGTGTGTATGCTAAAGACAGCTGGTCGGCAGGCTACACCTGTTTGTACTTACACATGATAGAGGGAAATCACATACACTTGCCAATAAACAGGCACAGGTGGAACAGTGGCATCAAAAAGAACCGTTGCACAGGTGTAATATATAATAATAATCTTTATTGTCACAAGTAGGCTCACATTAACACTGCAATGAAGTTATTGTGAAAAGCCCCTAGTCATCACATTCTGGCGTCTGTTCGGGTACACAGAGAGAGAATTCAGAATGTCCAATTCACCTAACAGCACGTGTTTTAGGGTTTATGGGAGGAAACCAGAGCACCCGGAGGAAACCCACACAGACACAGGGAGAACGTGCATACTCCGCACAGACAGTCACCCAAGCCGGGAACCTGGGACCCTTACACTGTGAAGCAACAGTGCTGACCACTGTGCTACCGTGTATATCAGCCTACATCCCTGTTTTGAATTTAGGAAAATTATTATCATTTTGTTAATTTCCTCTGCTTTCAGGTGCCTTAAAACATTTCCTGAGGATGATGGCTGCCAGTGCAATACCAGTCTTGATTCAACCCTGAGGGAATGTGAGGAAATGACTGAGTCTCTATCCTGGGTTCAGAGAACAGACTCTACACTCACTCTTTACACATGCAATGACAGAAACGGACAATATACCATGAGAAAAACCCATGACAAACCGTAGAACATTTTTTGAATTCAGTCAAAGTAAATGCATAACTTTTTAAAAAATTAATGCCGATAATCCTTTATCATTGGGAATCAACAATTGATGGCTGAAAATCTAAAACTTCAAGTAATTCATTCATGCGACATCTCTCTAATGGTGTCTAACCTCATCATCTCATTGAATAATGAAGCAGACTTGATGGGCCGAATTACCTGCTTCTGCTCTTACATCTTATGGTCTTCATCAGTGGAGCAAGGTGTTATGGCGATGAGCAAGATATTCCATCAATTTATTCAAAATCCCAAACACTATTTAAACTAACAGATGAAGACTGAGGATTGGAGTAAAAGTGCAAAGATTTTGGATGAAGTCTTGAAGAAAGTGAATCGTTTTAATTGCCTGGGATCAATGGGCGGTTAGCACTTTTGCTTCACAGCTCCAGCGTCCCAAGTTCGATTCCCGGCTTGGGTCACTGTCTGTACGGAGTCTGCACATTCTCCCTGTCTCTGCGTGAGTTTTCTCCGGATGCTCCGGTTTCCTCCCACAGTCCAAAGATGTGCAGGTTAGGTGGACAGGCCATGCTAAATTGCCCTCACTGTCCAAAAAGCCTAGGTATGGTTACTGGGTTACAGGGATAGGGTGGAGGTGTGGGTTTAAGTGGGGCGCACTTTCCAAGGGCTGGTGCAGAGTCGATGGGCCGAATGGTCTCCTTCTGCGCTGTAAATACTCTGAATGGTGGTAGAAGATAGAAGTATGGAAATGGAAATTAAGCAACAGATTAGCTCTCATTGGAGTAATTGGAAGAAGTGAAAGGCAGTGTTATGTGATAGAAAAGTATTGTTGAAACTGAAAGGAAGAATCGACAAGATAGTTTTGATACCGGCCTTGCAGAGACCCGGACAACATTAAGAAGAGAGGAACAATGACTGGAAACTAATGAGATGGATGCTGAGATGTGTGGTATTATCATAACTATCAGCATTACAAGGGTTAATGTAGTGTCGAGAGTAGCCACTAGAGGGAGCTACAGATACAACTATATAAGGCAGTGATGCTGGACCTTCGGGGATAAGTGTATGCAGGAGACAGCTAGTGAGGGTCATAAGAGCAGATAGTATGAGTAAGGTTAGATTATAGTTTATACCAGTAGTGAGATTAGCAGTAGATGAGTGTAGTTAGATGTTATTATTCAGTTCTAAGAACTCAGTGTCGAATCCCAGTTTTAGTAGTGTGAATAAAATCATAGTTTTGTTTAAGTAAAAGCTATTCTGTGGTCTTTGTGGACACTACGCTAACCATCCTGAAATAAGCAACACAAAGAACACCACATGGTTACCAGCAGTGGAAAACTTTAAATAGTAAAGGTCCCACATGGTACCAGGTATCTATTCCTTGAAAGTGACAGCAATTATATTAGGTTAGAGTAGCACTGGAGATTAAATAAACAGTCCAGTCTACAACTCAGAAAAAATCTATGGTAAAGACTGATCAGAAGGTGGAAGGTTTCAAGAAGCCTGACCACTTCAAGACACACGGTAAACTATGCCAGAACTGAGCTTTCTTTAAGCAACAGTTTGAAGTCTTTATTTCTGCCTCCATGCTTCAAAATGCCAACGTAAAATAGCTTGCCTACTAAATTTGGCTGGACTGCAAGCATTGGAACTATTCAATTTGTTTGAATTCAGTACAGATGACGATAAAAATAAATACTGCATGGTGCTACAGAGATCACCAATCATGAAAAAAATCTTATGAGCATGACATGTTAAACAAATGGCTGCAGTTCAGAAGAGTCTGTAGATTCAGTCATCACAGCTCTCAAGTTGTGAGTGCTATTCGGTAATTTTCCCTCAGCCTCCGAGTCTATGCTGCAAGATAAAGTTGTGTTCGGAATAAATGATGAACAGGTGCCCGAGAAAATGTTAAGAAGACCGGTTTTGTCAATTAAAGATGCTATAAATATGCGTAAAGCCAGCGAACAGGCATCGAGCGAATATGCCGAATTCGTGGCGAAGGAAAAGAGCGCAAAATCGATAAACATGGCTGACGCCATTAATGCTGTGTCGCAGCAAAGAAAACTGCGTACAATGGCCATCTGAAAGTGATGTCAGGAGCGTGATGACATACACACGCTGTGGATACGCCCGCAGTAAAAAAAATTGTCCGGCGAAAGGGAAACATTATTCTATTTGTGGCAAACTGAACTGCTTTGCAGCACAGTGTCGTTTATCAGCAACTGTTCCAGTAACCAAATTTAAACAGTCCAATAGTTACTGCAGATGGATCCAAAGTATGCAGAGTGCTGAGATAAAATTCAAAATCATAGAGGAGAGAGATGATTGCTCACCATATTCACTTTCGGAAACCTTCATGTTAGCAGCTTTCACTAGGATTGATTTACTGGATCGAAAATAAAGACCAGTAAAAGCAATCTCAAAGATATAATAAAGGAGTGGACTGTCTCATTAGAAATAAATGGAGAATTGATCCCATTTAAGATCGATACAGGAGTGCTCACATATATTATCACGTACCGATCTTTAAAGCGAGCAATTGTAAAGCCTCTGATAAAGCAGTCCACCTGTAGGCTCACAGATTACAATGGAAACACGATAGCCACAAAGGGGTCATGCTATCTCGTTGTGAAGAATGGGATACCCATTAATAATGGGCTGGTTCAGCTCAGTGGGCTCGACAGCTGGTTTGTAATGCAGTACTGTTCAATTCCCGTACCAGCATACCCGTACAGGGGCCGGAATGTGGCGACTATCTTCATACTTGTAATAATAAAAGATTATTATTATTACTTCGAGATGTTGATTGGAGTTGATGCTGTGAAAGATTGCAGCTAGTTGAAAGGATTCACTCTACCAGTACTTCAGATGATCCAGATGAGGAGTCCAGGGAAGACTTAGGTGTTGTGAACAACCTCTCCAAAGCTACCACTGATGCTGAAACATCAGAACCTGAGTTAGTCTGAATAGTGGAAGTGCAAGCTCGTTTAATTTCCGAGACACTACCAGTATCTGACTGCAAACTACAGACCACAAAAGCTGAAACTGAAAAGGACTTGACCCCCCAGAAGGTGACACAATACCTCAGAGAAGGAGGGCCTGCGATATGCCAATCACCCTTTCGAGATATAAGAGATGATCTTGCTACAATTGATGGTGTCCTGCTTGAGGGAGACAGGATAGTGATACCTGCCAGTCTACGTTTAGGATTCTGCAGCAGATTCACGAGGGTCATCAAAAGTGTCGTACGCAAGGCAGACAATCAGTGTATTGGCTGGGAATAAACAGAGATATTGATCAGTATGTTCAAGCATGTCCAATTTGTCAGATGCATCAGCCTGCACAGACGGGCAGCATGGTAGCATTGTGGATAGCACAATTGCTTCACAGCTCCAGGGTTCCAGGTTCGATTCCCGGCTTGGGTCACTGTCTGTGCGGAGTTTGCACGTTCTCCCCGTGTGTGCTTGGGTTTCGTCCGGGTGCTCCGGTTTCCTCCCACAGACCAAAGATGTGCAGGTTAGTTGGATTGGCCATGCTAAATTGCCCTTAGTGTCCAAAATTGCCCTTAGTGTTGGGTGGGGTTACTGGGTTCTGGGGATAGGATGGAGGTGTGGACCTTGGGTAGGGTGCTCTTTCCAAGAGCCGGTGCAGATTCGATGGGCCAAATGGCCTCTTTCTGCACTGTAAATCCTATGGAAATAGTGATACGTTCATGGAACAAAGTGGGCGTGGATTTATTCTATTTTCAGGGTCATGATTACTTGATAGTCATAGACTATTATTCCAACTTTCCAGTGATTATGATGCTGAAATATTCGACTGCCGGATCACTGATAAAGGCAACAAAAGCGATTTTTACACGCCATGGGATACCTCTTAACGTTGTCTCTGACAATGGTCCGTGTTTCCCGAGTTGGGAGTGGATACAGTTTGCTGAGCAATATAGTTTCAACCATGTAACATCTGGCCCATATTATCCTCAGTCTAATGGGAAAGCAGAGAAAGGAGTAGGGATAATTAAGAAGTTATTCCGCAAAGTGAGTGAAGATGTCAAGACGTGTCGTTAGTTTTGTTAGCATACCGAGCAACACCATTATTTTTTTTAAATTTAGAGTACCCAATTAATTTTTTCCAATTAAGGGGCAATTTAGCTTGGCCAATCCACCTAACCTGCACATCTTTGGGTTCTGGGGGTGAAACCCACCCAAATACGGGGAGAATGTGCAAGCTCCACACGGACAGCAACACCATTCTCAATGGCGTTCTCACCTGCTCAAATGTTGATGGGGAGAAGACTAAGAATCACTTAACCAGAGATCATCAGTCCAGAAACTGATAATAAGAAGATACATAAAAGAATCACGATGGCAAACAAGAAGCAACAAGAAGTCTACAATAGACATACCAAACCTCTGGCTGAACTTCAAGAAGGTGACTTGGTGAGAATTCAGAAGACAGAAGGTGGCTTGCAAAATGTTGCAAAGGTTATGAAACAGATAGCAACTAGGACCTACTTAATACGGACAGAACAGGGGTCGCCGTTCAGGAGAAACAGATGGGTATTGCTGCGTGTCAAGCACAAGGTGAAAACTCAACATGCAAATTTTGTACCACGTGATGACACATTCAAGGACATTGCCTTTCCAGATCCACACTTAGCGCTGAAGCAGCGCAGACCCAGCTAGAATATGTGGCAGAGCAATCCAACTGCTTGAACATTCCACTACGAGAAAAAGACGACCTCCAGCGAGACTGAATTTGTGATTGATTAATGAACCTATACTCATCTAAGTGATGTAATAGTCATTGCAAATTAAACATAGACATAGAATTTACAGTGCAGAAGGAGGCCATTCGACCCATGGAGTCTGCACCGGCTCCTGGAAAGAGCACCCTACCCAAGGTTAACACCTCCACCCTATCCCCACAACCCAGCAACCCCACCCAACACCAAGGGCAATTTTGGACACTAAGGGCAATTTAGCATGGCCAATCCACCTAACCTGCACATCTTTGGACTGTGGGAGGAAACCGGAGCACCCGGAGGAAACCCACGCACACACGGGGAGGAATTACTGTATTGTGTGATAATAAGTAAGTGATAGTTACTATCTATTAGTCTGAATTACACCTGTAAGGACAGGGTTAAAGAAAATATCACAACCAATGGTATAATAATTTTCTTTTATAAAGGGGGATATGGTATTATCATAACTATCAGCATGACAAGGGTTCATGTAGTGGTGAGAGTAGCCACTAGAGGGAGCTACAGATACAACTATACGAGGCAGTGATGCTAGAACTTAGGGGAGGGGTGTATGTCCGAGACAGCTCATGAAGCTCATAAGAGCAGATCGTGTGAGTAAGGTTAGATTATAGTTTATAACAGTAGTGAGATTGGCAGTAAATGAGTGTAGTTAGATGTTATTGATCAGTTCTGTATTCTTAAGGACTAAGTGTCGAATCCCAGTTTTAGTAATGTGAATAAAATCGTAGCTTTGTTTCAGTAAAAGTTATTCTGTGGTCTTTAAGGACAATACGCCAACCATCCTGAAATAAGCAACACAAAGAACACCACAAGATGGATGTATGGAGTAAAAAGAAAAGACAAAATTAGGAACCTTCACTCAAAGAGTCAGTGAAAATCATGGGATCATTGACGGAAGTAGCCAAGAAGGGATTAAAATGATGTAGCCATTGTGGAAAGAGAAATCTTGTGCGGCGGAAAGGAGAAACCCACCTCCTGTTAGAACATAGAACATACAGAGCAGAAGGAGGCCATTCGGCCCATCGAGTCTGCACCAACCCACTTAAGCCCTCACTTCCACCCTAACCCCGTAACCCAATAATCCCTCCTAACCTTTTTGGTCACTAAGGGCAATTTATCACGGCCAATCCACCTAACCTGGTCGTCTTTGGACTGTGGGAGGAAACCGGAGCACCCGGAGGAAACCCACGCATACACAGGGAGAACGTGCAGACTCCACACAGACAGTGACCCAGCCGGGGAATCGAACCTGGGACCCTGGCACTGTGAAGCCACAGTGCTAGCCACTTATGCTACCATGCTGCTCCGCTGGGAAACCCACGGATTGCCGGCAGGAACAGAGAATCCCGATGGCGGAATTCTGGTCAGTCTGAGATTGGAAAATATTGACGTTCGGAAAAAATGGGCATAGGACAGAATTTTCTAAATGATATTAATGTCACTCATTGCAGCACACCTGCATCTGAACATTTTTTTAAAAATTGTATTTGCGCCAGTGGACAGTTTTGTTACAAATACTTGGAGGAGATGTAGAAGTAATTGGTGTTGGTTAGCACATACTGGGAACCATAGCCTTGAAATTCATCAATGCTAAGATCCCAACATTTACCCTGATCATGTTCAATAGGCATCAGCACCGCCACCACTAGAACAATGGAGCAGGAGATGGAGAATCAGTGGAAAGGCATATGGGCATAAACCCAACAGCACATAACCTATCCATTCAGTTGTACACTATCCTTGTAAATTTTATTCACACTTTTTCCAGTGCTTCTGTATTCGTTTCCTGACATGAAAATCAAAATTTTGCACAGTACTTAAAAGTGTGCTCCATCGAAGATTCTATACAACATGACAAACACGAGGAGGTAGGAAGCCCAGATATTGTGCTCCCCTGGGAAAAGCCCAGCAAGGCTGGAGATATGAAGATCCTGCCAAATTTAATGAAAGAACCCCCATAGTAACTTGTTTCTTCTGTGTCCCGTCCAGCCATACTGACAGGCTGGCCCGCCGGTTGGTAGGTGGGAACACCAGTGACTAGAGGCTATCGCCGAGAATCGTTGGACGATCACTGTCCATCGGACGGGGCGGGAATGGAGTGAGAGATTGGGGCTTGAAGGTAAGGCAGGGGTTGGGCGGGGGAAAGAAAGCGACCACGGTGAGGGAGAGGGAGGACGAGATCAGGGCTTGGAAGGTCGGTGATCACGGTGACTGAGAGAGAGGCTACAATCAGCAGAGAGGAGGCTGTAAGGTCGCTTGAGAGTCTGAGAGAGAACTCCTTCACCTCCTAATCCATTAGAGGCACTGGAAAAGTGAGAGCACTGCAACTCATTTTAATTGCTGGGCTCTAGAAAATGTCCATAGCAACTGTAAATTTAGATTTGGCTCAGCATTGAAGCCAATTTAAATATGGTAAGAAGTCTTACAACACCAGGTTAAAGTCCAACATATTTGTTTCAAACACTAGCTTTCGGAGCACTGCTCCTTCCTCATGATTTGCCCATCTCTTGAAAATTTGCCACTGCAAAAATGGCAAGGGGCGTGTTTGCATCAGGTTTGGGATGTGTTCCCCGATCCCCATTTGCACCTACCCTGGAGTGGTTAATACCGAGGTCAACGTCCGATTCTATTCCTGTCCCACAAGCCCTGTGATTTGTCTGCACTATTTCATGACTTTATTAAACAAACAAATAATGAAAGGCATTGGAGCATTGTGGGTGGGGGAGGAGGGGGTCAAATAGCTGCAAAGACATAGGTCTGCCCAGTCAATCTAATTTATGGGTGTAGCGAAATGCAGCTAGGGAAACATGAGATACAAAACAAACCACAATTGCCCCACCCCCTAATGCTTAATCTCTCCCTTTAATTGGGCTTTATGCCCAGCATTTATGGTTGCACGTTTCACCTTGCCAAACCCAATGTTGTAATCTTCAGTGCAAGCTCTTTAGGCCTTTATTTGAATTTAAATGTCTTTCAGAAATTTGGCACGTGATAGATTCAACGTTCGAGATTCTGCGCCCGATGCTATTCGACGCCGGTGCCCTCTGTGTTAAGGTTAGTAGAATGTATTGAACATTTGTCCAAAGGGTATGTATTCAAAAGAGTTAATCAAGCCCCTCTTTGCATTCTTGGAGCTAAAACTAAGAGCAGGAACTGATGACCAAGGAGGAAGATTGTGTGTCAGCGCAGGAAACTGCGTTTTTGTACCTTGGAGACAATTAACCAGCTCATTCTGACTGCATCCAGTAAAGCAATGCATGATTAAACACAGCCAAACTGCCCCTTCTACACCCAATTGTAATTTCTCATCGACACGTATTATTTGGGACAGGGAAAGATAGTGGGTGCGATTCTCCGGAAAGGTTTCGAAGCGTGGTAGCGAGCAGGAACTGCCACGAGCTTCCCGGCACTTGGCCCAGTGAGGCCGGCAACGCGATTCAACTGAATTGGTCCGCTTAACGATGCCCCACGGGGGATACGCCACAAATGAAGGCTCGCCAGCTGAATCGCCGGAACCCCGCTCGCCAGCCCTCCTCCACTAACAAGGTGGAGCAGCAGTCAGCTCACAGCCATGGTGCTGAGACAACCGGCCCCGAGGTTTGGAGACGTGGACCTGGGGTTGGTACTAGATGCGGTGGAGGCCAGGAGGGGTGACCTGTTCCCCCGAGGATCCCGGAATGTGTGACAAAGGGCACCTAGTGCCGCCTGGGATGAAGTGGCAGCAGCCGTCAGCTTGGGAAGCATGACCAGGAGATCAGACCTCCAGTGCTGCAAGAAGGTCAACAACCTACATGGGGCAGCAGGGGTGAGCTGACTGCCCACCCCGAAACCCCCTGCCCCCAATGTGACCGGACCCCCTCTATTTGCCGGCCCAACCCACTCTTCACCTCCCCCTTCCTTCATTCCCCTCCCTTCACCCCCCTCCATCCCCTCCCTTCACCCCCCTCCCTTCACCCCCACAGTCCCTTCATCCCAATCCTCCTATCACCGCAACCCTCCCTTCACACACACACACACACACACACACACACACACACCCCCCAACCAATGTGAGCCGCACATGTGACTAACGATGCTCTCTCTGTGTCTTCGCAGAGAGAATTGTCAGGAGAGGGCCCGGCCTGGCAGAGGCTTGCCGGACATAAGGATCCTCATGACCTTCAAGGAACAGGGCCTGGAGGTTACGGCGTGGTGGCCAAGATGAGGGAGACCATCAATGCGGAAGTCGGTACACACTGCAGAAGTGAGGGGTCCACTGGGCCCCACCATGATGGACAGTCACACGAGTTGTTATTATCATCCTGAATGATCCATCCCTCCCACTGACCACGAGTTAATTTCCCCACAAGTCCTTCAGCCATTGGTATCGGCCTGCCCGGGATGCCCCCGTCCCCTGCCTCCCATGAGACCACCTCGGAGAAGAGTTCTGAGGATTCCACAGTCGATGCATCACAGCTGTCATCCCCACTCTCCAGCAGTGCAGAGACAGGCACCTCGATGGGCAAAGTTAGTCAACAGGCTTCTGAGGCACAATCTAGTGAACACCACACAGACGCTGATCCACATCAGATGGAGGCAGTAAAGCCGCAGCGAGACAGCAGTCAGAGGGCTGCTGGATTCCTGGACCCAGCTGGGTCCAGGCAGGTGCTGAGCTTCTGAAACAGGTTTACCCGGAGCTGATGGAGATGTTAGGGAGCAGCCGGGCCATACAGAGGGAGATGTCAGTGACACTCCAGCGGGTTCATAGCCAATCAGAGGAGTCTCAGAGGCTATGAGCGCAGGCGATGTTGCCAGTAATGTGTAGCTAACACTGCAAGGATGATGACCACAGTGGAGAGCCTGGTGCACGACATCAACAGCATGCGTGGTGGTGTCTAAGGCGTTGCACAGTCAGTGACGGCCATGGCTGAGGGCCTTGGTAGACTCTCCGACTCGATGGGGGACATGACCCACTACCAGGCTGACCTTGATCCGGTGCTGTGGGACATGTCCCGCTCTCAGATGGGAATGGCCAAGGCACTGCGAAGCTTGTCCCAGTCGCAGGTGGACATTCCCGAGTCACTGCAATGCGCGGCCAAATTACCGAAGAGCATCATCGAGGGCATCAGCACCATGGTGCAGACAATGGGGAGCTTCCAGGGCTGTCAGAGCCAGATGATGCAGCACTCAATCCAGCTGCCCCTCCATCCCAAGGTGTACCTCAGGGCCTATTAGCACCGACCGGGAGGAAGGGGTGCTGGGTGGCAATGGGGACTAATTCTATTGACTGATGATGGCTGTGCATGTGCCACTGACAAGTGCGCCAGGACATACGGCCCCAGAGCCCCCAGAGGACGCTTGGTGGAGGCGTCAAAGGCCAGGTCATGGTAAGCAGCTGGCTGCCTCCACCACTGACCCACATCCTGGGATACACTTAGACATAGCGGTAGATCAAGGAAGGCCCAGCACATTGATGATCACTGAGGGCCCTGGGGGAGGGGGCAGTGTCGATGGGTGGTAAGAGTGGAGTGTGCATTGGGGGAGGGGAGGGGCATTGTGGGGGATTGGAGGTCATGGGAGTCTGGGGATAGTGGGGTAGAACTATCAGAATAGTGGGCAATGGTGTACAAGGAACATTAGAATACCCTCTCCACAACCAATATAACGCCTCTTGCTCTTTGTTCCGCGATGTGTGTTGGCCACCAAACACATGCCCCATCTCCCCAGACATGGCCCCCACCCCCCCCCCCCCCCCCCCCCCCCCCCCCCTCCCACCCAATGCACCCTGCCCACGCATACCTGCCCATGGACATGTGCCCGGGGCTACGGCCCATTCCCTGGGTAATTGAAGGTTGTCCACTGCGTCTGTGGTGCTGCCTCCCGCAGTGTTCAAGCACAATGTCCAGGCATCAAGGTGTGATTGGGATGCTAGGCAATGAGCCCTCCATGCAACATGGCCCGCCCACCCACGGGGACCTACTTGGGATGTGTGAAGTGTGCACTTAACCACGCTTGCCAATTTCCTATTCGCAATAGCCTTCAGCCACAAGGCCAAAGGCCTCCGCAGTCAGTGGGAGCTATGGGTGGTTGGTGGGGCAGACAGGCAGGGGTTAGGGTTGTCCCCGCTACAGGAACACACAGTCCAGGGGTTGGCATGGCGGGCCCACGTACATCCGACACCCCCGGCCCCCCCCCGGCGGCATACCTTTAACTGGGGCTGCACACCCTGGTTGTCCCCCCACCAAATCCACCCCCTGAGCACAGGGGCAGCAAGCCCTGTGCCCCCGGGCTCACTGCCTGTGAGCAAAGATGGCTGCTGACCTCTTCAGCTCCCCTCAGCAGCCCATCCACCAGGTTCATGTTTTTCGAAAGTATTACAAATTGGCGCCAACATGCCCACTTGCTGGGGAGGCCGCTGAATGACAGGAGGCTATCGGATATGGGGTGGCTTCTGTTAATTGTATGGAAATAGGGCTTAAGCGGTGATAATTGGTTTCTCGCCATGCTACGGCGGGATCCCAATTTCGCTGACGGGAGCTGGCCGGTCGTATCGCAAACAGTTCTCGTTTTCGGCCTCTGCCGCTATTCACCGGCCTCATTGTGCTTGAGCGAGAGCGCAACGAGACCAAAGCACCGCACCCAGTCTGTGGTATTTACATTGTGCCAATTAGATGATTTCTATAAATATGGTTGGCATCTTTTGCCAAAATCTAAACTGAACAGGGGTCAGGTATCAGTCGGGCAGACGTGAAATCATGGCTTTGGTTCTGTACCTTGCTTTGCCAATGGTGAAAATCATTAAGAACGTAAACAAAATACATTGCTGTTATCTCCACACTATCAACATATGCAAGCAGCTGGTAAAAGTGGATATGAGTTTCGTATTTTAGAAACTTCCGGAAGCAGCTTGAGACTGGAGTATTCAGGTAAACACATCAGTTGTGATCAAAACAAAAACAGGCCCTGAAGCTGTTCAGTCATCATATGATTAAAGTAATGTACAGCTACCCTGTATTTGTGCCAATTATTGAGTAACATACAAATAATATATCATTTTAAGGAAACACTGATTGCTTCTGGGACTACACCTGTTCCCCAAGCAGTGGAAATTGGCTACAACCCATTCACCCATAAGCAGGTGGCCTGATGCTAGACAAAGGTGGGGCCTTGGTACGCATTACAAAATCAGAGTATGATCGGTGACGTTGGCCGTCAAAAGGAAAATCCTGCAGGCAGGAATGGCCGGAAAATTCTACTCATGGTTTTACAAAAGAGAAATCATGCTTAACAAATTGATTTTGAAGGGTAGACAATGGTGTTTCTCTGGCTGGGGAATCTAGAAGACACGGGAATGGCCTCAGGATAAAAGGTTGATTATTTAGGACTTTGTTTTTGTGGATATAGCTAGCAGGGTGGGTAAAGGGGAGCTAGTAGATGTAGTATATTTGGACTGCCAAAATATATTCAATAAGGTCCCAGACAAATGGTAAAAACACAATGCAAGGACTCATGGAGCTGGACAAATATATTAGCATGTTAGTATTAGTTTGTTAGCAAACAGAAACCAGAGGGATAAAAGGGCCATTTTCAGGTTTGCAGGCCTGTAACTAGTGGAGTACTGGAAGAGTTGTGGGACCTCAATTATTTATAATCTATGTTAATGACTCTGATATAAAGGGAGATGAATCCAAGTTTGCTAATGATACAAGATACACATGCATGGAAGATTTGAGGAGACAAAGATGCAGCAAAGAGATATAACGTAGACACCAAGATGGAAGATGGAGTAATGTGAGGAAGTGTGAGGCTGTTTGCTTTGGTAATAAGAATTAAAAAAGCGAAATATATTTTTTAAGGTGTGAAACGTTTAAATGGTGATGTTCAGATGTGGGTGTACTTGTACAAGGAACACAGAAAGCAAACAATTAGAAAGGCCAATGACATTTTGGCTTTTATTGCAAGGGGACTAGAAATGTTTTTAAAAATTCATTTACGGGAGTTGGGTGTCACTGACTAGGCCAGCATTTATTGCCCATCCCTAGTTACCCTTCAGAAAGTGGTGGTGAGCCTCCTTTTTGAACCGCTGTGGCCCCTGAGGTGCAGGTACACCCACTGTGCTGTTAGGGAGGGGGTTCCAGGATCTTGACTCAGTGACAGTGAAACAACAGCGATATATTTCTAAGACAAGGTGGTGAGTGACTTGGAGGGGAACCTCCAGGTGGTGGTTATCCAAGAGCAAAGAAGACTTGCTACAATGGCATAGGGCTTTGCTGAGGCCACACCTGAACTATTGCGAGCAGTTTGATCTGCATGTCTTAATTTATCTCTCCATGTGTTATTTTTAATATACAGCAGGCAGAGGGAGAGAATGTTGTATCATCCACTCGCTCATGGCTGATCTGAATGTGGCTTTAACTCCACTTTGCTACCTGCAACCCCTCCTAAACCCCCCCCCCCCCCCCCCACCCTTCCCCCCCCCCCCACCAATGACATTTAATTCCCTTGGAGATCAGAAATCTGCTACTAGCACTTGAATAACGAATCCTAACATTTTCCCAATGCCAGAAGTTGGACTATCTGGCCTACGGTTTTGTGCATTCCTGTCTTCTTTCTATGCTGCATTGTGGGGTTTCATTTCATCACTGATACTGTGGTCAGGATGTTCCTCAAGATACTCTGCTCTAAGCATGGCAGCGATCATCCTCTACTTGTCTGAAGAGTGTATTGCTAACCTTAGCGTGTGTTTTGGGAATCAGATAAGCTTTTCCAGGGATCTCTGCCTGCACCAATGAACTGAGAAATGGATGCTGAACGGTTGGAATAGGCAAGAAGTTGCAGAGCAAAGTGGGTGTAGTCAGCATCTGCTGGCATCTCCAATACAAAATCCCTGGCTACTTTCCCATTCCCTGGCACTGCTCTGTGCCAGCCGTGTTAAACGGGCAGTAGGTTTTTCTGGCATCTGCTCCTGTTTCCATTGAAGTTCACAGAACAATAGTTCAAACTCTTTTTTGTTTGGAGGCTCATTTCCTAGTCCTGCTGAGATTTTTTATGTGATTTGAAATTAAATATCTTGGCAATACTTTCCAAGTCAATGGAGCATTAAAACTGGCATGGCAAAATATCGACAGCCGACTTGCCACAAACTTGTTTCCACTGCCGGTGCAAACCAAGTTCAGCCCCAAACTTTGCCTTCAATAGAAAGGGAAATTGGGCAGGATGCATGTCCAGCATTGCACTTAATCCCATCGGGTTTCCTAATGGGTGGGTTCGGTTAAACAATCCTCCACACCCCGGGAGCTATTTGCCAGAACCCATGGTTCTGGCTTGATCAGTTGTACTATGCAGGATTCAACTCTAAACCACATCTGCAACATTTATATTAAGGTGACATTATTCACCACAAGAACCCTGCTGACTGAGTCCTGCTCACACAAAGTGCCACAAATCCATTAACCCCATCCTTGTGCCCAGTGGATGAATCTTACCCATTTTCCAATCCTTCCATGGCCTCGCCCCACCTTATTTAAGAAACTTTTATCCAGAAAGTTGTCCATCCCCATGCCCATTGTCCTGTGCTTTAAGACCAATCCACATCTTTGTCCTTAGGAATTGTCTCCTTTTCCTGTCTCTCATTTACTCTTTGTAATAATAATCTTTATTGAGTGGGCCTCAAGGACCTCGGGCGAATGTCATTTGGTACTGGTCCCCACAGACAGATCAGATGGAACAGCATTCGTGGAGGTCTCCAAAGGATCTGAGGCCCCCAGCTGCATGCCCATTGGGCAGGGTGGTGCCCTGGCACTTCTGGTACCTCTTAGGTACCCGGGCAATGCCAACCTGCCAGTGGCACCTGGGTGCCAGTCTAGGTGGCAGGGGCACTGCCAAGGCGATAGGCTGGGTGCGTGGGTATAATTGGGCCGGGTTGCCCGGTATGGGTGTTGGGGGTGCCAGGGGACCTTCCCATGTTGCGTTCGGGTTGGGGGAGGTCGGGGATTTTTTTGTGGGCCTTGAAGATCGGGACTCTATTTAAAAAGGGCATCCCAATCTCTTGCTAATAAAAAAAAAAAATGGGGCCTCACGGTAGCATGGTGGTTAGCATCAATGCTTCACAGCTCCAGGGTCCCAGGTTCGATTCCCGGCTGGGTCACTGTCTGTGTGGAGTCTGCACGTCCTCCCCGTGTGTGCGTGGGTTTCCTCCGATTGCTCCGGTTTCCTCCCACAGTCCAAAGATGTGCGGGTTAGGTGGATTGGCCATGATAAATTGCCCGTAGTGTAAGGTTAATGGGGGGATTGTTGGGTTACGGGTATACGGGTTACGTGGGTTTAAGTAGGGTGATCATTGCTCGGCACAACATCGAGGGCCGAAGGGCCTGTTCTGTGCTGTACTGTTCTATGTTCTATGTTCTATTGTCACAAGCAGGCTTCAGTTAGCACTGCGATGAAGTTACTGTGAAAAGCCCCAAGTCGTCACATTCCGGTGCCTGTTCGGTTACACAGGGGGAGAATTCAGAATGTCCAAATTACCTAACTTTCGTGACATGTGGGAAAAAAACAGAACACCTGGAGGAGACCCACGCAGACACGTGGAGAACGTGCAGACAGACAGGGACCCAAGCCGGGAATCAAACCTGGAACCATGGCGCTGTGAAGCAACAGTGCTAACCACTGTGTTACCGTGCCGCCCATACAAACTCCTCCAAACCGTAAGGTCCATTGAGTAATGAAGATTGTCAGTAAAGTGACCATTTTTTTGACAGCTGCAAAATAAATTTAGCACCAGCACTTACACCTCACATAGACTCCCTTTTCACATTTGCACCTGGCCCCGCTCCCTCAGCATAAGTAGAAATGGCCAACCCACTGGCAGATCATTGCCCAAGAGAGAATAGGGTGTTTATTGGTGACAGCTTTGTAGCCTGAATGTTTTCCCAGGAAAACAGTTAAAGGGGATGCTTTGAAATGCCCGTGGGCGGTTGCACATTCATCATCAACAATTTGGTGCCAACCCCCGACTGTTTACTGTCAAGCTTCACCAAGGAGAGAGAAACAACGGCAACGAGTCAGCTTGGGAAGTAACTAATGCTGTGAATTGTGACACAGGGGTTTCTGCATTCCAGAGAGCTCTCTGCTGGTGGTCTACACATTATGTAGTATGTTCGTCCTTTAGAAGTTCTGCAGGCTTTGCACATGTTGTTCCCTTTTGCCTTTTGGTGTTGTCGCCTGCAGTATCTCCCCCACCCCCGCAAATGCACATACCCGGAATAGACAGAAAACACTGAAAGGACATCTGCACCAAAACGCCATCAGGAGGCTAATGAACTGAGGAGGAGGATTATGTATCCCATTCAAAGGTAATTGGGTAACTCCCTATTCATTAGCAGCCACTGCTCACTCACAATGGGGTTGTGGCACACTTGCAGACAAAGCCTGCACAATGATCCAAGGCCTGCCTTTGTAGCTCGGTTAGATACAAGAAAGATAATGGAAACACTCATTGAGTTTAACACAATAAGGTTTTCAGTGTCTTTTGAGAGCAGCAAACAAACGACAACTGCTGCTGTGTTTATAACACCGGACGGCATTTTGAAGGATTGCTTAACTTCAGTTCCTCCGCTGTAGAAAAGAATCCATAGAATTCCTACCATGCAGAAGGAGGCCATTCAGCCCACTGAGTCCCCTCCAAAAGAGCACCCTACCTGGGGCCACTCCCCGACCCCCGCCCCCACTTCTCGATGTCCAGTCGCTCAATCAGTACTGAGTGCCTTTGCTTGAGAGACACTCAAGAGGCGGCACAGTGGTTAGCAGAACAAGGGCCCCATTTTCAATTCTTGCCTTGTGTAACTGCCTGTGTGGAGTTTGCATTTTTTCCACCCAGCTTTCCTCCAGGTGCTCTGGTTTCCTCCCACAGTCCAAAGATGTGTAGGTTAGGTGTATTGACCATGCTAAATTTCCCCTTAGTGTCCAAAGGTAGGTTGGGTTACGGGGATAGGGCTGGGGGAGTGGGCCTAGGTATGGTGCTTTTTCATAGGGTGCGTGCAGACTCGATGGGCCAAAAGGCCTCCTTTTGCACTGCAAGGATTCTATGGAACCCAGTCAGATTACACCCCTGGAGTGACAAGCTGGCCGCACAGGTTTATCTGTCATGTCGAAAGGCCCCCCTACCACTGGGTTAATACTGTGGTGGGTGGGGTGAGGCACTTAAATGGTTATTAATTGGCAACTTAAAGACTTCAATAAATAGCAGGACAGAATAGGTCTTCCCACCCAGAACTTAATTCCGGTGGAGGTGGGAAGGGACGAGGATTCTGCTATGTCACCATCCCACTTAATTATGTGCCTTACCCGCCTCCAGTCTCATCACTAGTGGGAGCGCAAGATTGTGCCCATAGTAACAGTAGTTTTGTTAGCTGTACTTGAACTCAGCAACTACTGATCTCAGATATTTCAAACAATATAATTTGAGCCGAAATCAGCTGTGCCTGAGCAAGTGTGCTCAGAGGGTATGTATTTCCAAACTTGCTAACTGTTGTTTCCCAGAAGTAATTTTCCTTCCCTGATGCTGTGGGGAAGGTCTCAGAATGCCATGAATGAAACTGCTTCACTGGTTTACAGGGTGTGAACACTGTCATCAATCGGCAGAGCAGTGAAAACACCCCCAGTTGGAAAGCTCTTTGTGCATAGACTCCTACTGGTTGCACTATTGATGTCAGAGATACAGGCCTCAGAAACTCCTGTGCTAAGAGAAGGCATTTCCCCTGAGAGAACCTGGGCGAGAGGGTGGGATCTGTTTTTTATGGGACTCCCCCTGTTTATACCAGACTTAGGACTGATTAGGATTACTGACAAGTCTTCCTCCCAGAACTGCCATATGGGCGGATGGGAGGGTGGGGGATATGGAGTCGTGGGGGGGGGGGGGGGGGGGATTGGGGGCGGGGGGGGGGGTGGAGGAGATGGGGCATGTCAGGGACGCTATGGAAAATTCCTTATTTTATGCCGTCAAACAACTTAAGTGGAACTCAGGCCAGTTGAAGTCTGATATGAGCTCCTTTGAAGTCCCCTGAAGGCTGTAAACCTTTACTATGGTCATCAATTAAGGAGTGGGTTGCCTACTTCCTCTAGTGGATTATTGACTCCCATGGGAACTGAAGGCTTTAAAGACAAAACTCTGTTGTTCGGTGGGTTAGTGCCTTGTGAACGGGGGATGGGGTGGTGTGCAGGGCGCTGGGGTAAGGAGGAGTTTGGGCAGGACGGATCTCAAATGAACAGACCACCAAGTCAGGCCATTATGGGTGCAGGTAATGCCCTCCTGTGGGAATGGAGGTCCACTCAGGTGGACAAAGAACTCCATACCCAGGAGCGCAATCTTGGGAAGGGAATCCATTCCATTTCCCAAAATGTAAACCAAAGTGGCCCGAGTATGCTCCAGCCATCGACTATTGGCATATTATTTCTGGTTTTCTGCTACCTTTAGACTCACCTCTACGTTAACAGCAACTTTGCAACATGGACATACCATGTTTCTTAATCATTCGCCAGACATTAGGAACCGGAGTTGAAACTACTGTTAAATAATTTACAATCTCTATAATTATATATAATAATTTTATGATAAATAATATGGAAAATTATATAGATAACATTTTGAACAGGAAATTTAAGTTTTAGAAATCTTATTAGGCCCACCTAAAAAAATTAGAATGACTGGTTTTATAAATATGCCAAAATATTATGAATCTTCAGCAATTTTACTCATGGTAAATTGGAGCATGTAATGTTTTATAAGGACAGGATCATAACATGTTGGATAGCATTCTGCTGCTAAATTATAGCTACATATTTCATTTAGGTGCAACTGTTCTACAGTCTCCAATTTACTTTAGTTTTGGAAGCATGAAAATGATTCCCCCAGTGCAAAATGTGGGGGGAAATCAGATATGTGGACAGAAAATGCCTTGAAACTTTCAAAGGGCCATAAAATTGTGCAGGGTACACTGAATTCTGCATCCATTTACTCTAATCTCTGACGGCACCCATCACCCTCCCAGTTGATGTCCAATACCCCTGCCCCCGATCTCTGACTCCTCCAGTCCTCAATCTCTGAGTGTTAGCTCCCCAACCTCTAACTAACTCTCCCACTCCCACCGCCCTCCGGAAAAATGAAATAAAAAGAGCAAAAGCTCGGCACACTCACCAAGTCGCTCGGCATCTGTGGAGAGAGAGAGAGATGATATACAGTCCTTCTGTCAGAATTGGAAGATGTTAGAGATGTAGAGCTTTTAAGCAGAAGCAAATTAAGGGAAAAGGGAGAAGGGAATCAATAAAAGGGTGGAGGGCAGAAGTGATTAAAATATAAATAGGTCTGTGCTAGGGTGAAGAGCAGGAGTGGGTGGCATGGTGGTGCAGTGGTTAGCACTGCTGCCTCACAGTGCCAGAGTTCCGGGTTCAATTCCAGCCTTGGGCCACTGTCTGTGCGGAGTTTGCATGTTCTCCCTGTGTCTGCGTGGGTTTCCTCCAGGTGCTCTGGTTTCCTCTCACAGTCCAAAGATGACGTGGAGATGCCGGCACTGGATTGGGGTGGGCACAGGAAGAAGTCTCACAACACCAGGTTAAAGTCCAATGCTCTTTCATCAGAAAAAGTGGAGGCAGGTTCGCTGTCTGTCCTATATATACTGTGATTGTGAACCTACCTCCCTTCGCCTGAGGAAGGAGCAGCTCTCTGAAAACTTGTGATTTTAAATAAACCTGTTGGACTTTAACCTGGCGTTGTGAGACTTCTTACTGAGTCCAAAGATGTGCAGGTTAGGCGCATTGGCAATGTTACATTGCCCCTTAGTGTCCAAAAAGATGTGTGGGTTAGATTGAGGGATTAATGGGATAAGGCAGGGGAGTGAGCTTGGGTGAAGTACTCTTTCAGAAGGTCGGCACAGACTCGATGGGCCGAGTGGCTTCCTTCTGCACTGTAGGGATTCTATGATCAGTGGGGAAGTAATAATGGTGTAGATCAAAATGAGGTTTTAAGTGGTAAGGATAGAGACAAAAGTTTTGTTAGAGGCAGCGTAGGTTGCAGTAGAATAGCAAAGGAAGAGTTCAGCATGGAAAATCAGGCAAAGGAAGGTTCTCGTAACCAGCAAGGAGCAGCTGTGTACCAAGAGGTGACCTCTGATGTGCTGAGTATTTCCCGCATTTTCTGTTTCAATTTCTGATTTCCAGCATCTGCAGTATTCTGCTTGTTATTTTGGCAGAGTTAGAGAAGGAGACAATGCTTTCAGTCTTGATTCCAACAGTGGGAATGATTGTCAGAGTTTTTTGGGGACTGTCCTATCTGGCTGTCAAACCACCCTGCCCTGGAGTATGTCATGGCACAGGAGTTGAGTTATTTGCATTGTCAGTAACCCTTTGCTCCTCCTCATTGTGTTTGGGGGCCTGTAATCCATGAGCTCTCTTAGCTGGCCTGCAGCAAAACACATTGTGGAGAAAAAGGACTACACTACATAGCACATCATAATGACCCATGATTTTTGAACACAGGCATTTGTGATTTTGCTTTTGATGTGCAAATGTTGTACGTATATAATGTGAATAATCTGTCAGTTACAAAACTGAACACCATGCTTTTATTGATATGGGAAACTGTAGAGATTACATTTCTCCTCCCAGTACAGGCAGTACTTGGACTGACCACATAATTGGTTACTGAAAATGGCATCTTCAGTCAAAACGTCATAAATTGGAACCAGTTTTCCCACGAGAAAAATGTTATAAATTGGGAATTGGTTCCTTCAACAAAACAATCCAGAATGTTGTAATAAATTCATTATAAAAGGGTAACATAGAAATTAATTAATGTTACAAAATATAAAATTTATGATAAAGTTTGGAATCATAAAGATTCTCCAAGTACCAATCTGTCAGAACAGCCACCGGGCGGGAATCTAGGACAACTTTTCCATTGTCCGCGTCTCGTCCGTGGTGATTTTGTAGCGGGCGGAGCGGAAGAATCCAGTCCCAAGCGTTTTGAGTCAGGGAGGTGAGTGGTTTTGGATGTATGAATGTTTGACCTTGTTCGCTGGTGTGGCATTGTAAAGTCGAAACCGACGTTATAAATTCGAAACAGGGTTTCAGTTTATAAACCTTGTAAGTGTCGTTCATTTATTTTATTTATTTAATAAATTTAGAGTACCCAATTAATTTTTTCCAATTAAGGGGCAATTTAGTGTGGCCAATCCACCTACCCTGCACATCTTTGGGTTGTGGGGTGAAACCCACGCAAACACGGGGAGAATGTACAAACTCCACACGGACAGTGACCCAGAGTCGGGATCGAACCTGGAACCTCGGTGCCATGAGGCAGCTGTGCTAACCAGTGCGCCACCGTGCTGCCCAAGTGCCGTTCATTTATTAATCAAGCGTCGTAAAGTCAAGAACTGTCTCTATTATATGGGGAGACCAATTTCTCATTTGCATCCTATAAGTAGCGTTTAATGTAATATTGCTGCAATGAATAATACTCCCAAGGATTTCACACACTGTGGCCGCGATTCTCCGCTGCCCATGACGGGTCGGAGAATAGCGGGAGGGCGTCCCCGACATTTTTCATGCCCTCCCGCTATTCTCCCCCCTCCCCCCCACGGCCGCCCCATGACAAGAATCGCTGCTCGCCGTTTTTTACGGCGAACAGCGATCTCCCCAGGCTGATGGGCCGAGTGCCCAGGCCTTTACGACCGTTTTTACGGCAGCAAACACACCTGCTTGCTGCCGTCGTAAAAACGGCCGCAACATGCCCGTTCTGGGCATCCAGGGCCCCGATTGGCATGGCAGTACCACGGCCGTGGGGCATGGGCCTGCCATCAGTGCCCACCGATCGCGGGCAGTGCGTCTGTAACGGACGCACTCTTTCTCCCTCCGCCGCCCCGCAGGATCAGTCCGCAGGGTGGCCGAGGGAGATGACGGCCCCGCGCATGCGTGGGTTGGATCCGTCCAACCCGCGCATGTGCGGCTGACGTCATCGTGCGCGTCAGCCGGCGTGACGCTTTGCGCGCGGACTTAGCGACGGTCGCTAAGTCCGCGATGCCGTGCTTCATGGGGCCCCGCTGCTAGCCCCGCCCGAGGGGGAGAATCGGGTCCCGGGAGGGGGCGCGGAGGCTGCCGTGAAGCACGGCCAGTTTCACGGCAGCCTTACGATTCACCGTATTTGCGGAGAATAGCGCCCAATATGCTGCAGTAACCTGAACCTACTGTTAGATCCTTAAAGAACGATTCATACAAACACTTATCTATTGCAAAAATTAGTCTTGGTTTCAATCTAATTCTTTTTAAAATAAATTCAGAGTACCCAATTCTTTTTTTCCCAATTAAGGGGCAATTTAGCTTGGCCAATCCACCTAGCCTGCACATTTCTGAGTTGTGGGGATGACACCCACACAGACACAGGGAGAAATACCAGGTTTCAATCTAATTCTAAGGAATAACTGTTTTACCCCTGAATAAATAGACTTCAGCCGAGGATGGTGTGGGAAGCAAGAAATAAGTTGGACAATAACTCTGTTGAACAAAACATCTTTTTAAAAATTCATTGAGGGGATGTGGGTGCGCTGGTTTGGCCAGCATTTATTGCCCATCCCTAGTTGCCCTACAGAAGGTACTGGTGAGCTGCCTTCTTGAACCGCTGAAGTCACTGAAGTGTAGGTACACTCACTGTGCTGTTAGGGAGGAAGTTCCAGGATTTTGACCCAGCAACAATGAGGGAATGGCGATGTATTTCCAAGTCGGTGTGGTGAGTGACTTGGAGGGGAAGCTCAGGTGGTGGGGTTACGCGGTATCTGCTGCTCTTGTCCTTCTAGATGGTGGTGGTCGTAGGTTTGGAAGGTGCTGCCTAAGGAACCTTAGCGAGTTCCTGCACTGCATCTTGTAGATGGTTCGCATGGCTGCCATGGTTTGTCAGTGGTGGAGGGATTGAATTTTGTGGAAGGGATAGCAATCAAGCTGGCTCCTTTGTCCTGGATGGTGTCGAGCTTCTTGAGTGTCGTTTGAGCTGCACTCAGACAAGTGGAGTGTATTCCATTACACTCCTGACTTGTGCCTTGTAGGTTGTGGACAGGTTTTGGGGGGTCAGGAAGTGAGTTGTTCGCCTTAGGATCCCTATCCTTTCACCTGCCCTGCTAGCCACAGTATTAATATGCTGAATCCAGTTCAACTTCTGATCAATGTGAATTGTGGGGGATTCAGCGATGGTAATGCCCTTGAATGTCATGGGGCAATGGTTAGATCCTCTGTTCTAGGAGATGGTCATTGCCTGACACTTGTGTGGTGCAAATGTAACTTCCCACTTTTTAGCCCAAACTTGGATATTGTCGAGGTCTTGTTGCATTTGGACATTGACTGCTTCATTATCTAAGGAGTCGCGAATGGTTCTGAACATTATGCAGTCCTCTGCGAACATGCCCACCTTTGACCTTATGATGGAAGGGGGGTCATTGATGAAGCAGCTGGAGATGGTTGTGCCTAGGGCACTTCCCTGAGGATCTCCTGCAGTGAAGTCCTGGAGTTGAGATAATTGACCTCCAACCACCACAACCATCTTCCTTTGTGCCAGGTATGACTCCCATTAGCGGAGAGTTTTCCCCCTAATTCCCATTGACTCCAGTTTTGCTAGGGTATCTTGATGCCATACTTAGTCAAATGCTGCCTTGATGCCAAGGCCAGCCATTCTCACCTCACCTCCGGCATTCAGCTCTTTTGTCCATGTTTGAACCAAAGCTGTAATGAGGTCAGGAGCTGAGCGACTCTGGCAGAACCCAAACTGAGCATCCGTGAACAGGTTATTGCTGAGTAAGTGCCACTTGATAACATTGATGATGCTCCTTCCATTACTTCGCTGATAATAGTGCTATGGGCCAGGGTTTAGAGAACCCCAGAGTGTATCATGGAATTCACCTAACCCACAACTTTTAATAGATTGTGGTATGGGGAGCACACGGCCCACTCTACAGGTGTGGTACAACAGAAATCGAAAAGTATTTTTTGAAGCAAAACAATGTTTATTCTATGAACTCAAGTTAACCTTTTTAAAACATACAGTGAACATTTTAGCAACCATTAATTCAAATACAACCGCCAAAGAATACAACACTAAGTAATCCTTAATAACTTCCAAAACAACATTCAGAAGACAAAAGACCCTTTTAACAGAGATCAGGTTTAAATTCACTATTGAGAGCAGTTACCACTTTGAAAACCCCAAATGAACATTCACAAGCTTGTAGAGAGACCCATGCACATCTGCTGGTTTTCACTGCAGCTCCAACACTGAAACAAAACCAAAAAAATCACAGACACACCCAGGCCTATCTCAAAGTGAAACTAAAAAGCAGAGCCAGAGCTCAGCCCCACCCACACTCTGACATCACTGCAGTAACATGAGCAGACAAATATTTCTTAAAGTGACATTATCATGACAATAGAGAGTAAGTAGACTGATAGGGTGGTAATTGGTTGGGTTGCATTTGTCCTGTTTCCTGTTTACAGGACACACCTGGGCAATTTTCTACATTGCTGGATATATGTTATTTATTGCTGTACTGGATCAGCTTGGCCAGAGGTGTGGCAAGTTCTGGAGCACAAGTCTTAAGTACTATTGCTGGAATATTGTCAGGGACAGTAGTCTTTGCAGTATCCAGTGCTTTCAGCCATTTCTGGATATCACGTGGAGTGAATCATGTTGGTTGAAGACTGACATCTGCGATGCTGGGGGCCTCCGGAGGAGACTAAGATGGATCATTCACTCGGCACGTCTGGCTGAAGACTTTTTTAAAATATAAATGTAGAGTACCCAATTATTTTCTTTTCGCAATTAAGGGGCAATTTATCATGGCTAATCCACCTAACCTGCACGGGGAGAATATGCAAACTCCACACAGACAGTGACCCGGGCTGGAGATCGAACCCGGGTCCTCAGCGCTGTAGGCATCGTGCTAACCACTGCGCCACCATGCCATCCTCCTTCTGGCTGAAGATTGTTACGAATGCTTCAGCCTTGTCTTTTTCACTGATGTGCTGGGCCCCTCCATCTTTGAGGATGGGGATATTTGTGGAGCTTCCTCCTCCAGTGAGTTGTTTAATTGCCCACCACCATTCACGGGCTGGATGTGGCATGACTGCAGAGCTTAGATCTGATACATTTGTTGTGGAATCGCTTAGCTCTGTCTACTGCTTGCTGCTTATGCTGTTGGGCAGACAAGTAGTCCTGTGTTGTTAGCTTCACCAGGTTGATTCCTCATTTTTAGGTATGCCTGGTGTTTTTCC
The DNA here is from genome assembly GCF_902713615.1 of Scyliorhinus canicula. Taxonomy (NCBI): domain Eukaryota; kingdom Metazoa; phylum Chordata; class Chondrichthyes; order Carcharhiniformes; family Scyliorhinidae; genus Scyliorhinus; species Scyliorhinus canicula. The sequence goes on from NC_052154.1 coordinate 19,387,144, forward strand.
TGTCACGCTCCCCTGCACTTTTCAATGAACGAGGGTTGGTCCCTTGGATTGGGGTAATGGTAAAGTAGGGGATACGCCAGGCCATGAGGTTGCAGATTGAGGTTGAATACAATTCTACTGCTGCTGATGGCCCACAGCTCCTCATGGATGCTAAGTCTTGAGTTGCTACATTTTTTTGAAGTCTATCCTATTTAGCACGGTGGTAGTGCCACACAACACGATGGAGGGTGAAGACGGTACTTTGCCTCCATGACTGTGCGGTGGTCACTTCTACCGATACTGTCATGGACAGATACATCTGCAGCAGGCAGGTTGGTTAAGATGAGGTCAAGTATGTTTTCCCCTCTTGTTGGTTCCCTCACCACCTGATGCAGACCCAGACTAGCAGCGATATCCTTTAGACCTGGCCAGCTCCGTCTGTGATGGCACTAACTAACTATTCTTGGGATGGACATTGAAGTCCCCTACCCAGAGTATATTCTGCACCCTTGCCACCCTCAGTACTTTCTCCAAGTGGTGTTTGACATGGAGGAGTGCTGATTCACCAGCTGATGGTGAAGGGTACGTGGTGATCAGCAGGAGGTTTCCTGGCCCATGTTTAACCTGAAGCTACGAAACCTCATGAGGTTCAGAGTCAATGTTGAGGAAACCCAGGACAACTCCCTCCAAACTGTATACCACTGTGCCGCCACCTCTGCTGGGTCGGTCTTCCTGGTGAGACAGGACATACCCAAGAATGGTGATACAGTAGTCATGTTTGGGAAATTGTCTGTAAGGTATGATTCACGGTTTTCTAATGTAAACTCCTTATGGTGTTGTTTTTGCATTCTAAAGTGAAATAATTAAGCATGAGGAAATGTCAAAGATATATATTGACATTGTGGAAGTTATGTTAAAGACAATCTTGCAAAACATTTTTTAAAATTAAAGAAATATGGCAAATGGCTGAGCTAATTTATTCGGTGGCTTGCTGATCCACATAAAAAGTCCTATGTTGAGTTAACTGATTTCAGTTGGGGTAATTTAGAGATCAATAGCTTTGGAGGTTTAAAGAAGGGGAAATCCTACACATTTCTGGTGCCATTGACCCCAGCTGAATTTAAAAGGGAAAAGGGCTAACATTTACATAAACACCTTCCGTGACCTCCGGATACCCCAAGTACTTTGCAGCCAATGAAGTACTTTTGAGCTATAAGTGTTGTTCGAATGTAGAAAACAAAGCAGCCAAAGTGGAATCAACAAGTTCACCAAAACAGCAATGTCAGAAAGACCTGATATTCAATTTTCTTCAGCGGGTGGAATGTTCCGGCCCTGCCCGCCACCAGGATCGTCCAGTCCCACCGAAAGTCAATGGACCTTTGGCTGGACTGCCAAATTTACCACGGAGTGTGCCACCACGAAGAATATGGAAAGTCTCGATCATAATGTGTGTTGAGGGATTATTATTAACCAGGACAGGAGGAATAACACCACAACTCATCTTTAAAATATTGCCATGGAATCCTTTATGTCCACCTGAGGGAGCAGGCGGTGCTTAAGTGTAATGACAGTGCTTCACACCCTCAGCCCAACCTCAACACTGCATTGGAATGTCAGCCCATTGATGCTCAAATATCAGGAGTGAGACTTGAACCCACCACCTTCCGACTACCAACTGAGCCGAGGCTGGCACTCAAATATGCTTGAGATTTTAATAGGAAGTCATTACCTCTGTAGCAAAACAAAAGGTTCTTAATAAATGTAGCTGGCTGGCCCCACCACTATTCTGGGCTGGAATGCAGCATCAGGGAGGAGGAGTGAGTGATTGAAAATTCACTCAGACCAAAGACTGATCATCAAGACAACGCCAAGCGGGGAGGTCAACTGTTTGGTGTTCCCTGGAAGTCCTTTAGAGTGAAGGGTTGGGGTTGTGTCTCACTGGGTTGGCCCACCCTCCTACTTCTGATTCAGGTCCTCCAGGTAGAAGTTATTGGTACTGACCTTAAAAATAACCCCTGTTTTCATATTACATTAAAACAAATTTTGCCTCAAAAAGGAATAAGAATTTTCTCTCTTTTTTTTAATGAAGTGTTTTTATTCAACACATTTTCAACAGTTTCACAATACAAAACAACCCCACTAAAACCCGCCAGCCCATCCAACCACCCCTCAACAGTCAACGGTAACCAACTCCCGAAACAGCATGGTGAACAATCCCCAATAATTGTAGAACCCATCAATCGCACCACCACCCCCCCACCGAGCAAACTTCAGCTTTACCCGGATCAGAAACTCCAGCAGGTCTCCCCTGCCACACCAAGGCACAGGATGGAGAAGCTGACCTCCAGCCCAACAATACCTGCCAATCAGCAATCAGCGAGGTGAAGACTAAAACATCTGTCCTCCGCACCTGCCTGCAGCTCCGGCCGGTCTGACACCCCGAATATGGCTTCAAGAGGGACCGGGCTTCACGTCCATATGCAAGACTCACAAAATGAAAAAAAATGAAAAAAATGAAAATCGCTTATTACCACGAGTAGGCTTCAATGAAGTTACTGTGAAAAGCCCCTAGTCGCCACATTCCGGCGCCTGTCCGGGGAGGCTGGTACGGGAAATGGTGCTGAACACCGTCCTCCAAACCTTTTCCAGCTTCGGGCAGGACCAAAACATATGGACATGATTCGAGCCCCCCTCCCACACACACACACACACACACACACACACACACGCACACAGACCTTCAAAGCCCACTTCACTGCACCCCTTCAAACAGTCAGGTCATCCTAGACTTTGTAAGATGTGCCCTGAACACTACCTTCAGCTGCATCAGCTACAACCTCGCACAGAAAGTTGAGGCATTTACCGTCTGCAGCACTCGCACCACAGACTCTCCTCCAGCACTACCCCCAACTCTTCCTCCCACTTCGACTTTACCCCCTCCATGGACACCCCCTCCTCCGCCAAGATCCTCCCGTAAATCAACCCCCCTCTCCAAACCCCTCGCTGACAGCAGTGCCTCCAGAAATGCGGAGGCAGGCGCTATAGGGGAGGTTGGGACAAATTTCTCACAAAGTGCTGCACCTGTGTATACCTGAAGCGTACTCCCCGCACCAACCCAAACTACTCGCCCAACTCCTCCAAACTCGCAAATGGCCCTCCCAGTAACAGATTCTTCATTTACTTCATTGTGCTCTCTTCCCATGCCAAAAGCTTGCATCTATCCTCCTCCCCGGATCAAACCCATGAATCCCCTGATCGGCATCCCCCCAACCCACTTCCCAATCTAAAGTGCCGTCTAAACTGCCCCCAGATCTTCAGCATGGCCACCACCGCTGGACTCACCCAATACGTCCCTGGGGTTATCAAGAGTGGAGCCATTACTGGCGCCCGCAGCCCCGATCCTCACCAAGAGCCCACCTCCATCCTCACCCACAAACCCCCCCCCCCGCTCCAACCCCAAACCTTCTCTGCATTCGCTGCCCAATGATAATACAACAAATTTGGGAGGCCTGCTGTCCCCTCTGTAGTATCACCTTCCTAATCCTAATCCTAATCCTAGCCACCTTCCCCGCCCAAACAAACGAGGAGATCAGCCAGTCTACTTCGCTAAAAACGCCTTGGGCAAAAAGACTGGCGGGCATTGAAACAAGAACAGGAACAGTAAACATTGATCTTTACTGCCTGCACCCAGCCTGCCAATGACAGAGGGATTGTCCCACCTCAGTAAATCAGCCTTCACCCTTCCCACCAAGCTGGTGAAGTTAAAGTTCCGAAGCCCTGCCCAATCCTGAGCCACCTGCGCCCCAAATATCTAAAATGAGACGCCGCCAGGTGAAATGGCAGCCCCCCTCCCTCCCAAAATACTCACTTTTCCCTAAATTCAATTTGTACCCTGAGAACATCCCAAATCTCCCGAGCAACCCCATTATACTCCCCACCGAGGAGCGCGGCTCCGGGATATACAGGAACAAATCATCTGTACAGAAGGACACCTTGGGCGCGATTCTCCCAAAGGGAGACAAAGTGCCGATGCCGGAGTGCAAACCGGAGTGTTTCACTCCGGCGTCGGAGGCCGCTCCTCGCCCCCTATTATCCCACCCCCAGGGGGCTAGGAGCGGCGGTGCGTCAATTTCGCACGCCGGGCCATGTCGCCTGCGTCAAAGCGGCGCCGCCTGAATGACGCGGCCGGCGGTGCCTAAATGAAGTCACCCGCGCATGCACGGCTGCTGTCCTCCCCTCCGCCGCCCCGCAAGACATGGAGGATTGATCTTGCGGGGCGGCGGAGGGAAAAGAGTGCGTCTTTCAGAGACGCCGGCCAGACGATCGGTGGGCACCGATCGCGGGCCAGACCCCTCCTGAGCATCCGCCTGGTGCTCGATCCTCCCTCCCCCCCCCCCCCCCCCCCCCCCCCACAGGCCCAACATGGAGCGGCGATTCTTCGAGCGGCCTGTCGCAAAATGTGACACGCCGTTTTGGGGGGGTTGGGAGAATCGCGTGGGGGTGCCAGGGCGGCATGGCGTGAATCGCCCGGCACTCCCGCGATTCTCCCACCCGGCGTGGGGGTCGGAGAATCGCGCCCCTTATGTTCCACCCCCCCCCCCCCTTCACTATCCCCTTCACAATAGCTCCCCTCTGCAATTGCCAAGGACTCTATAGCCAGTGCAAACAGAAGTGGGGGACATGGGGCATCCCTGTCTCATACCCCGGTGCAATGCAAATATTCTGAGTTCATATTATTTGTGCGCGTGCTTCCCATCGGCTCCTTATAAAGCACTGGTACCCCTAATCTTGGAGGAGCCAGGAGAATGTGTCATTCAGCATCTCACAGGTCACCCAATTCAGTGGCAGATTTTTGTCAGGCAGGAGTCAGACATTTGCAGCAGATTTGAGGAGCATTATTGTTCTCACTGCAAGTCACCATCATTCTCCTGCATCGTCTGGTTATTGGGCTTCCGTGTCCTGTCCATAAAAGGGGCAATAACAGGAACCATGCCAGTGGCAGCACACAGGTAAGGAAGTAACAGACCCCATGGGGGGCACATATCTGTCCACCCTAGTCCTGGCCCGTCCTGAAGCGAGAGGCAATCAGGGCGTCCCAAGCTCTGCTCTCCATTCGGGCCTGACCTTTGTCCGAGGACTTTCCTCTACCTCCTCCAGAGGTTTCCCCTCGAAGGAGATATGGTGCTCCTCCTCGTCAAGATTCTTGCCCCATTGTAGTGCCAGGTTATGGAGTGTGCAGTATACCAGGGCAGCACGGTAGCACAGTGGGTAGCACAGTTGTTCCACAGCTCCAGGATCCCAGGTTCGATTCCCGGCTGGGTCACTGTCTGTGCGGAGTCTGCACGTTCTCCCCGTGTCTGCTTGCGTTTCCTCCGGGTGCTCCGGTTTCCTCCCATAGTCCAAAGATGTGCAGATTAGGTGGATTGGCCATGATAAATTGACCTTAGTGTCCGAAAAGGTTCGGCGGGGTTACGGGGATGGGGTGGAGGCGTGGGTTTAAGTGGGGTGCTCTTTCCAAGGGCCAATGCAGACTCGATGGGCCGAATAGCCTCCCTCTGCACTGTAAATTCTATGGTTCTATGTGCAACACCCTCTGGGGGCTGTAATGGACAACTACCTCGACCGATCCGAGCACTGGAACCGCATCTTTAGCAGGCTGATCATCTGCTCCACCAGCACACACATTGTAGAATGAGCCTCATTGTAACGAATCTCAGGAGATGTTTGCAGCCTCTTCACCGATGTGATTAGTCACATCCTGAGGGGGTACCCCTTATCCCCCAGGAGCCATCCCTCCAACCACTCATCTACATTGAAGACGACTGGGATATGCTAAACATCTGAGAATGTAGTTACCGTGGGCGCTCCCGTGAAACAGGCACACACGCTCATGATGCCCTTTACGTTGTCGCAGATAATTTTCACTCGGAGTGGAATCCCCTGCAGTTCATGAAGGGCACCCCATGCCGCCATGGTTGACGCAGAGCCACACACATGCACTTGGGTAAGCCCATGGCCCTAGCATCCTGGCTATACTGTCCTGGTCCAAGTCAATGTAATTGTGGCCCTCGCAAATAGCACATCAGTCACCTCCCTAATGCACTTATGTACGACAGGTTGGGAGATGCCACAGAGTTCCCTCGTGCAACCCTGTAATGAGCTGCTGGCATGGAAGTTCAGCATGGCTGTGTCCTTCAGAGCTACAGGCAGTGTGTGATCTCCCAGTCCATGTGGCACTAACCCCTGTATGACCTGGCACAGGTGATCCACTGTCCCTTGGAACAGAAGCAATTGCCTCTGGCACTGGTTCCTCGTCATCTGGAGGTATGTTGTTCTCCCCCGGTACACCCGTGCTCGGTAGTGTCTCCTCCGAGCCACCTGCATGTGAGGCCCTGCACCTGATAACTCAGCGGGCCTTGAGACTCCTTCCTCTGCAGAGCGCTGGTCCTGTGGAAGGTGTGGCTCAACTAATTCCAAAATGCACTCAACCTGATCCGTAACTTTAACCTTCATTCCCCCAGTTATCATAGGTTGTTGATCACTCCAGCCTTCCATCCTGAACAGCTATAAACCCCTGATATCATGTCTGATAGCCTGGACTCCAGGGCCATTGGCATTGGCCTTCTACACTGCTCATGCCCTACAACTGTCCCTTGCAACCTGAGGATGGGGGGAATAAATGTGACTGGCCTCTTCTTGCCCTCATGGAGCTAATCAAAACCCCATGACAGAGTGCCCCATATTGCCCATCCAACCTGGCGTTTCAGCGAATCTAACTTTGGGACATCACAGCCACAACCTGAACCTGTGCTGACCCTGTGGATCTCCCAAACACCAGCTGTCACTCCAGAAAGGTTACCCCTCCAAGGAACCAATGCTTAGACACCAGAAAAGGGAGAACCGAGATGCACAACGTCTGCACCAAGCAACAGGCCCCTTGGAGACCAACACGATAATGTTGGCCCCACAAAGGCCTGTTAGCTGCAAACACTCCTTGCCAACTGCCTGGACTCAACCCCCCCCCCCCCCCCCACATTGCCCCCCTCCCCCCCGCCCCCCACCCCCACCGTTCCCAAAGAATGACTTAGCTGGTTCCCCATGTTCCTACCGTCCTACCGGTGCCCCCTCTCCATATTGGGCTCCCTGGTGGATAATAGCAACCTGAACACTCACCTCCAATTTCCCCTTCAGAGGTGAGGTCATGTGGTTCACGTTTTATAAAGCATTGTAACTGCCGGCGTCAATCGAACATCCAAATCAGGTGGAAACGACTAATATAATAAAATGAGATTCTCAGCCTTCCTGGGTGGGAACCTGAACTAGGTCATGGGCAAGGAGTGTGGAAAATCGGGCAACAAGATCTCGCTGGCGCGAATCTCATTCCCAACTCTCTCTCTCGAAACTTTGGGACCACATCACCGTTTACGTTGAAGGCTAATGCAGGCTCCAAATTCTGCCCATGGTGAGCATTCATGATGTTGGCTCCTCCGGACAGTGTTGCCTACTGCGCTCATGGCCTCTGCCACCTGCGCCCACACACAACGAATGGCAGTGATAGGCAACCTTCTTCCTGGCACGGGGTACAGGGTCATCCGCCTCCCCTCTGCGGCATCCAGGAGAGTCTCAAGCTCTGGTTCCGCGAAACGTGGGGCCGTGCATCTTGCTACCATCCTTCAAGCTGGGATGGTGTGTATGGGATGCAATGTATATATGCGCTGCAGCTTGTCAGCCTTCTGAGTGTTAATTGTGAAACCAGCTAATTTTTCTCATTGGAATCATTGTGTTCCACGTTGCCCCCATGGTAACCCCTTAACAGTAGCTGAGGTGCGGCGTCGGTTTTGCTGTCGTGGAAGTCCACGTATTCTGCATCAACGTCAACACTTAGTCTCAAAGACGGAGAATACCGCCCACAATATTTCCCCCTCTGAGGTGCATCTTTCCCTCTTTGCCTTGTTGCAGCGTTTAGCACTGTCTCAAATGAAAAAAAAAATCAACATTTTACAATGTAATTGTGATTCCAATTGCAATTTTGTTTTTGCCCACTTGAACTTTTGTGCCATAAACAACAGGAATGCAAAAAGGTGTGGAGGGCATGTTCAGTTTCCTAAAGGTAGAGGAGTTTAGAACTAGAGGGTTTAAGGTGAGAGAGGGGAGACATACAAAAGAGACCAAAGGGGAAATGTTTTCACACAGAGGATGGTGAGCATCTGGAACGGGCTGCTCGAGGCGGGTACAATTTTTTACTTTAAAACAGTTGGACAGTTACATGCGCAGGGTGGGTAAAGAGGGATATGGGCCAAAAGCAGGCAAGTGGGATTAGCATAGTGATAGAAACTGGATGGAATGGACAAGCTGGGCCAAAGGACCTGTTTCCATGCTGTAAACATCTATGATGCCATGATTCCATGACTTGTATACCTCTAAAACACAATTGCAATATTTTTCTTGTTAAAAATTGTAATTCCATTTGCAAAACATTGACGGTGCAGTTATTTTTAATATGTGTAACATTGAAATAACATGAATTTCCAAGTCTATTGCACAAACATTTATACGACCAATTTGCTGACAGTCAATGCTAAGCCAATAGAATCTGTTACCAGGAATGGAAGTTGCATATGTATATACTATTTTATCCCAAGCACACTCCCTTTCCTTTCCAACAATTTTTATGACCTGAGTTTCGATTCGATCCCATGCTTGCAATTGCTCATCCAAAATTCTAGTTGCTGATCTTTTCTCCTCTTCCCCCAAGTTATTGGTACTTGGGACTATGATGTTGTGGCCATTACGGAGACATGGTTAGAATAGGGACAGGAATGGTTATTGAAAGTTCCGGGGTATAGATGTTTCAGTAAGAGTAGGGAAGGTGGTAATAGAGGTGGAGGAGTAGCATTGTTAATCAAGGATAGTTTAATGGCTGCAGAAAGGCAGTTTGAAGGGGATCTGCCTACTGAGGTAATATGGGCCGAAGTTAGAAATAGGTAAGGAGCAGTCACATTGTTAGGAGTTTTTGATCGGCCCCCAAATACAGATGTGGAGGAAGAAATTGCAAAACAGATTATGGATAGGTGTGGAGGTCTCAGGGTAGTTGTCATGGGTGACTTTAACTTTCCAAATATTGATTGGAACCTCTATAGGTCGAACAGTTTGGTTGGGGCAGTTTTTGTACAGTGTGTGCAGGAGGGTTTCCTGACACAATATGTGGATAGGCCGACAAGAGCCTCAATGACTACCATCTGGTGGCTCTGACTTCAGTCGTAATGAAGTGCTTTGAGAGGTTGATCATGAAGTGCATCACCTCCATACTCCCAGAACTCCTTGATCCACTGCAATTCGCATACCGTTGCAATCGGTCCACATCAGACGCCATTTCCCTGGCCCTACACTCATCCCTAGAGCATCTTGAAAACAAGGACTCCTACATCAGACTCCTATTTATTGACTCCAGCTCCGCCTTCAACACCATAATCCCAGCCAAGCTCATATCAAAGCTCCAAAACCTAGGACTTGGCTCCCCACTCTGCAACTGGCTTGCGAGATCCTACCAACTGTCCTGGCTTGAGACAATTCACACCTCTTTAACCTGGGGTTACCCCTATCTCTAGGTCTGTAAAGACTTAATTACCGGCACATGCTCGCATTCAAAGCATTGTCTGGCATCTTCGACTTTGTCTGTATATATGTTTCTGGAACATTCCTCTTCATCCACCTGAAGAAGGAGCAGTGCTCCGAAAGCTAGTGATTTGAAACAAAGCTGTTGGACTTTAACCTGATGTTGTAAGACTTTTTACTTTATCTCCTGTATACAGCACAATATTTATTTTGCTTTCTGTGATCAAAGTGATTAAAATGTGAATTATATTCCATGCTTTTAACTTCCTGATTTGCTGTCTGAGTGAATTCCTCAATTTGATTTGGGTTCATCATCAGTCAAACTTCAGCACCCACTGAATCTTTCTGGGAAGCAATGTTTGAGGTCAGCAATGAGTGCCAATTTTCCACCGCTTACCACAAACAGGAAACATAGGAGGCAATTCAATGTCTAAATGTACTCGTGTTATTGTGTTTGTTGATTTGTGTTGATTTTAATTTAAGCTCATGATTGAATTGAAATGGCACAGTTACTGAGAGAAGGATGGTGGATGTCGAAGATTCTCATGTAAAAGTTGACAAGTGCTACATGGTGGCTGGAGCATGGAATGACAAGAGTTACTGGTTGTCACTTGTCAGACTAATTGGAAAATCTTGCACAAAATGTGACAGAGCAGGTGTCATCGGGGAACAAGCACAATTCACACAGATAACAAACCCATAGACACTGTTGACATCTGACTTTTGAGTGGAAATATAGGATAATATCCTGTTTTTCACAAAATCTAGATGCTATCTCTCTCTTTGGAGAGAGAAATGGGCTAATCCGGTAACAACACGAGGTAATCATTTTGCTCATTCAGGTATCCTAGTTTTTCCCACGAAGGTTAAATGGATTCACTGACTGCAATATTTTGTTTCGGCCAACAGAAGATGCACGTTTTCTTCAGCTCTGAACTCAGCCACAGAAAGAAAATAGAACTGACGCTAATAATAGTTACAACGATCATTTAAGACTTCCAGAAAGTAAATCCATCACTCAGAATAAACGAAAATTTTACCTGAAGGCATAATGAGTGAGACATACTGGGAGATTTGCCAGCCCAGCCAAAGGTCCATCGACTTTCGGGAGGATCGAACGATCCTGGTGGTGGGTGGGGCCAGAAGGTCTCTGTATTTCTGAAACATATTACGTTAATGTTAAACGGGTAAATGTGAGAAGAACACCATTCTGTCACAGGACAAAAGGTTACATTGCATTCTTCACAGATTGCACTCATTATCAGCGAAATCAAGGTTTAAGGTAATATGCTTGTGTCATCACATTTGTACCAGCAAGTATATTTTACTGATGTATTATTTCAGTTCTAAAGATCTAATTCATGTGTTTTACTTTCAAAATCTATTGTAATAATCGGTAAAGGAAAACCAAGGTGCAAGTTATACCATGAGTAGTAATGTGACCGAAAGGCATATTACGTAATAAGTGACTAATTTGGTTGATTTTCACTTCAGAAATTGTGCATGCAAAAGTGAACTGCAGAGCCTACTATTCCCATGGATAGGGTAACTTATTCAGAGCCAGAATTGGTCTGGGACAGTGATGGGAAACCTAGGCTAGAGAGTGGATCAAATGAGCGGCCGTCCTTTATCTCAGAGGGCCGCAGGATTGAAATCGGGCATGTTCTCTAATTATGACCTTTAAATAAGGTTGAATACATTTAATACACGCCGAATATTTAATTAGTTAATCATTCATATATTAAAGTAACTGTCATCGCCCTCAAGTGGTAAAAACTAAATAAATAGTGGGACGAAGACAATGGGCTCTCACAGTCAATATTGTGAGCAATCAGCACCCACTTCACTTCACTTGCCCTTGTTTTATGTGGGAATCACTTCAGTCATACCGGTAGGAAAAAAGCGACAGGCATGGAAGCCAGCGGAATGTAGCAACTCTGCAACATAAACAAAACGTCTCATGGGCTGCATGTGGCCCCCAAGTTCCAGGTTGCCTACCACTGATCGAGGACCTGTTCCAATTTCTTAATTACTCACTGGAAAGAACTCCAGTAACCTGCTGTTAATAATAGTAATCTTTTATTGGCACAAGTAGTACATTAACACTGCACTGAAGTTACTGTGAAAAGCCCTCCCACACTCCGACGCCTGTTCAGGCACACAGAGGGGAAATTCCGAATGTCCAATCCACCTAACAGCACGTCTTTTGGGACTTGTGGGAGGAAACCGGAGCACCCGGAGGAAACCCACGCAGCCACGGGGAGAACGTGCAGACTCCGCACAGACAGTGACCCAAGCTGGGAATCGAACCTGGGACTTTGCCGCTGTGAAGCAACAGTGCTCACCACTGTGCTACCGTGCTGCCCACAAGCTACTGTACCACCCACGGTCTTGGTCTGGAAAAATTGGTCTGCAGAATTTTGATAGAGTTTTGTTACATTAGATATATTCACCACAGTGTAAATGACCAGGGCCGGGATTCTCCCCTACCCGGCGGGGCGGGGAGTCCCGGCGTGTTGGGGTGGTGTGGACCACTCCGGCGTCGGGCCGCCCCAAAGGTCAATTCTCCGCACCTTTAGGGGCCAAGCCCTCACATTGAGGGGCTAGGCCGCGCCGGAGTGGTTCCCACCCCGTCGGCTGGCGTGAACGGCCTTTGGCCATGGTGAAGGCCATGGCTGAGGTGGAAGAAAAGAGTGCCCCCACGGCACAGGACCCCCGCCGATCGGTGGGCCCTGATCGAGGGCCAGGCACCGTGGGGGCACCCCCCGAGGCCAAATCGACCCACATCCCCCCCCCCCCCCCCCCAGGACCCCGGCACCCGCCCGCGCCACCAATCCCACCAGTAAGAGAGGTGGTTTAATCCACGCCGGCGGGAGAGGCGAGTCAGCGGCGGGAATTCGGCCGACCGGCAGGGCGCGACTCCCGGCCCCGCCAAATCTCGTGGGGCGGAGAATTCGGGACACGGTGGGGGCGGGCTTGATGCCGGCTCCGGGAGAATTCCGGCCCTAGTTTCTACTTTTAATTATATGGTATATTAAACATCAGAGATATAGGTGCTGTGTACATCATTACAACTCAAATAGCCAGGTGGCAAAGGGCAGAAGTGGAGGGTAGCCTTTATACACTTACATGCTTTTCAATTTAGAGTCCCTCATACCTGATAAATCTCTGTTCCACCAGCCACACCTTTAGCCTGCCCCTCTTTCATTCTTTGGATAAATCAATTAAACAAAATTGAACAAACTGAGGGACTAATTAAATAAGCAGCTTCTTAAAAGGGATAGTGCATCAAACAAAACAGAAATGGCAAAGGAAACTCAAAACATCAAATCAAAGTGTAATTAAGGGGTCAATAAATCTCCCAGTCTCTGTGGTGCCCACCGGCCTTGGCGAGTCCTATCCCGATGAACCCAGGTGAGAGCCCAATTAATGCCAACATCCTAAATACAGTTAACCCCCAATGAACAAATATTTTATACTCATTAAAAAGCTGGGATCTAAAACAACAAGAAAGTTGTATTGTTGGAACTGCAAAGGAGTTCTGGGCCAAGTAAGCTTGGTTGAAAGTTTGGTTTGAAGAAGAGCTCAATCACATTACATAGAACCTACTGCACAATTGTCCTATTCAACCAGGCTGACCTATGATGGCAATTATGCTCCAATGGAGCCTCCTACCTAATCTCTTCTTTTAATCCCTTCAGTATATCCCTTCTTGCTCGTTGCCTATCCAGCTTCATGGCATCGAGGGTAATCGCATCAACTGCTCCATGTGGTAGCACATTCTACATCTTTACCAATTCAGCAGGTTGGAAGTATATTCACTGGAGTTCAGAAAAAAAGAGATGTGATCTGATTGAAACATCCAAAGTTGTTAAAGGGGCTTGACAGGGTAAATGCTGGGAAATGTCACTGCTGGCCGAGGATTCTAGACCATTGGGATCTTAGCCTCAGTATAGGGAGCTGGCCATTTCGGATTGAGATAAGAGAAATCTTTGACCACAAGATTGTGCGTTGGGGTTGTGGCAATTGAATGATTAAGGAACCAGAGTCTGAAATGCTATTTTTTTCTTACTTTTCAGTCAGGAAGATTAACACCAGTTGTACCTGGACCAAACATAGTTGCAGATTAATGCATCACCAAGTACAATAAAATGCTAATACGATCATATTTCCCCGATTTGTACTCCGATTTGTGGAAGTCATAATAAATACATTACACTTAGTTGAGAGACATAATAAACAATATTAGATGTGCATATTATGTCATCCGAATATTGATGATGCCACACTTGCTTACGTAGCATTTCTTATTTTGTTTGAAGAAAGCTGTGCCATGTGGGGCCTGAGCCAATCAGACTAGGCAGTTCCATTCTTGGTCCTGGTCTCTGCTGACAACGAGCTAATCTTGATGGTCTTCAGCTCACAACTCTAGTCTAGTCCACCCATTGGGCATTGGAGGATGGCTTCTGCTGTCGCACTGCGCAAAATCAATGCTTTCGGGAAAGGATTGAAGAAAATTGTGTTGGGGTGTGGAGAGTATAAAAACTCCTTTATGTGCTGTGAAGAAATGAAAATGACTTTTTTCATGCTGTTAATGTTCGAAATATAAGACTTCTTTATGCATGGAATGTAAACAATATAACGTAAAGGAAATCAAACTGACTCTAGACTTAACAACCCATCTGTCCTGTACAGTGAAAAAATGCGAGCACTCCCCCCCCCCCCACCCTCTGATTCACTTTGAACAATCAACATTTTGTGGCTTCAGCACTCTCTGACAGCTTTCTGCCATAGATTAGTATCTTCAATATGAATGTCTGATACAGCTGGCAAAATTTCCCAGGTCAGAATGAAAGTTCCCTTTGTTACTCTTCAACTGTTTCATTACCTGCTCTGATATGATCAGCCGAACTGATTCTGCTCTTTGATGGAAATAAAAGCCTCAAGCATTTTCGAAGTGCCTCAAAAGGGCGGCTGCAGTTTGTTTTGATTATGAAAAAAAAAGGCGATTCTCTTGTTCAAAAGAAGTGGATTGCTGAGCTGGCCACCTTGGCTGACGAACATTCCCCTCAACGCAGTAGGAGGCACTAAGTCGATTCTGGGAATGAGCTACACTGTAAGCAGTATCAAGGGGCTTTATGCGTACTCCATCCAACCAGAGCAGTGCCTGACATAAGTGTATGCTACCATCACAGAGCAAAGAAGTAAGTTCGCTCGTGCCACAGCATAGCATCCGAGCTTCATCAGAGGCTGCTGAATCTTTGGACTGTTCCTATCATCCTAACCAGGCCCCAAGATTATTTCAGGGGCATTATCTATATTTGAGTTTTAAGTCCAGAAGAGCACTTTTTAGTTGTTGTACTAACATTATGAAAACTTTTAGCAGTATATGGAAGGCCACTGCCAAAAACCAGAACACAATGCCATGTTCTTCACTGTATAACTGTGCTGGTACTTTCTCAGGGCCAGTTTAGCTCAGTGGGCTAGACAGCTGGTTTGTAATGCAGAACAAGACCAGCAGTGTGGGTTCAAATCACATGCTGGCTTACCTGAACAGGCAGTGGAATGTGGTGACTAGGGGCTTTTCATAACAGTAACTTCATACCTGTGACAATAAAAGATTTTTTTTTTAAGAGCACAATACGGAGCCCACAGATGCTGTCATAATCCCAGTGGTGAAAAGGAACCTGACTTAATATCTTCTAGTTTTGGTCACTTAGGAGAGAAATCGCTTTGGTTTCTCTGTAATCACACCGATGCAACGCTCAGAACCCGATGTGCAGAATACCCATAAATTTGAAAACTGCAGCTGAATTTGGATTAGAATTCCTTTTCAGTTCAGTTGCTTTCACAGATCGCTTCAGGTATTATCTGTCACAACACCTGCCACTACATTTTCTCAGTTCAGTCTGAAGGCTGAGCTGGGAAAGTTTAGACTAAATGTACAGAGATCTAATTTCATCCAGCTGAATCTGGACTTCAGCATTAATCCTCACTGTCATCCCTTCCCCTGATCAGTACATTGAAAAAAAAAAATCTGAATTTGGAAAACCTGTTTTATAATAAAGGCTGTGATGCAGACACCGATCAAAGAGAGTTTAATGGAGGTGAAGAATTAGAACGTCACAGGCATTCACAGCTATGACTTTGTTCCCCAGGAGTGAATGACATTTGAACAGCACAATACACCACTGACTGACAACAGTTTAATAATATAGGACCAGAACAATTACTGACGCTAATTGGAGTAGAATTATATAACTTTTCATATATCCTTTTAGTCCTTCTTCGTTCCCTTCCATTGACAATTTATCTTGGCCATTAGTGCTGCTTTGGGCTACAGTTATTTATCTTAAGGCAATTGTTATCCATTATTACCTTTTGACAAATATTGCCTCCAAAAGAATTTGAAAAATGATCTTCAACCCCTCTACATTTGACAATGAATTCGACGTGACTGTTCAATACAAATTGTGTTGCCTTTATCCTGGAAATGGAGCAGTAAAAAATATGTCTGGATTAATTTTTCATTCCGGATTTCTGGGGGTCTTGCTGAAAGACACAAAGGCGGCGGGCGGGGGGAAGTCAGGCTGAAATCTATATTAGGCCCATGTAATTCATTCCATGCAGTCATTTTACAGACTAGCCTAAAGTTGTTTTTTGCAGTAATGTACCACTGCCGCATTGTAACAAAATAATATATTTCATTGTCTGCTTAATATGAACAAGTGTCGTTTATGTCCATGTGAACATGCTATGCACTCAGTTAATCCAGGTCAAATGGCCAATGGAGGAGGTCAAACATAGTGAGGACAGATGGGAAACATTTGAGCGAGTATGGCATCAAGGGGCTCTAACTAAATTGGAGGCAATGGGAATCAGGGGGAAAACTCCCTGCTGATTGGAGTGATACCTGGCACGAAGGATGATAGTTGTTGTTGTTGGAGATCAATCAACTTATCTCCAGGATTTAATTGCAGGAGCTTCTCAGGGGAGTATCCTCGGCTCACCCGTTGTTTCATCAATGACCTTCCTTCATCATAATGTCAGAAATGGGAATATTTCCTGATGATTGCACAATGTTTAACACCATTCACGACTCCTCAGATACTGAAGCAGTCCATGTCCAAATGCAGCAAGAACTGGACAATATCCAGGTTCGGGCTGACAAGTGCCAATTAACATTCGCGCCACACAAGTGCCAGGCAATGACTATCTCCTACAAGAGAGAACCTAACAATCACCCTTTGACATTCAATGGCATTGTCATCATGGAATCTCCACCTTTCAACATCCTGGAGGTTACCATTGACCAGAAACTGAACTGGACCAGCCATATAAATACTGTGGCTGTGAGAGCAGGTCAGAAGCTAGGAATCCTGCAGCAAGTAATTCATCTCCTGACTCCCCAAAGCCTGTCCACCATCATCAAGGCACAATTCAGGATGAATGCAGCTCCAACAACAATCAAGGAGCACAGCACCATCCAGGACAAAGCAGTTTGATTGACATCCCTGCCACCAAAATTCACTCCCTGCACCAGCAACTCAGAGTAGCAGCAGTGTGTACCATCTACAAGATGCACTGCAGGAACTCACCAGATCTCCTTAGACAGCACCTTCTAACCCACTATCATCTAGAAGGACAAGGGCAAGAGATGTATGGAAACAGCACCACCTGGAAATTCTCCTCCAAGCCAGTCACCTTCCTGACTTGAAAATATATCACCGTTCCTTCACCACCTCTGGGTTAAAAGCCTGGAACTCTCTCCCTAACAGCATTGTGGGTGTACCTACACTACATGGACCAGGAGTTGAAGAAGGCAACATGCAACCATCTTCTCAAGGGTAATTAGAGATGAGTAATGAATGCTGGCCGAGAGCAGATCACGCTCCCCGAACGCTGACATCGCGGGCTTTGGGCGCAATTGCGAATCCTCCATTTTGTCAGCAGCAAACAAGTAAATGAGTATCAAACAGGCTCACCTCTCACATTAAAGGGAAGAGAAAATGGTGGGTCTCGAATGTCAGCCAGTATGGGTAGCGAATGTCAGCCGGCGTGGGTCATGAATGTTGGCCGGTTGGTAAAAATGGGTCTTCTGAAAAAAGACACTGGTCTACCCCATATCCTCAGACTGTGACCTTTGTTCTGGACAAACCCACCATCGGGAACATCCTTCCTGCATCTACCCTGTCCAGTCTTGTTAGAATTTTATCGGTTTCTATGGGATCCCCCTCATTCTTCTGAACTCCAGCAAATAAAATCCAAAACATAAGTCAGTCCCACCATCCCAGCAATCAGTCGAGTAAACCTTCACTGCACGTCCTCTGGAGCAAGAACTCATTCCTCAGATAAGGAGATCAAAACTGCACATAATATTCCAGACGTGGGCTCTCCAAAGCCCTGTATAATTGCAGCAAGACATTCCTGCTCCTCTACTTGCTACCTCTCGCTATGAAGGCCTACATACCATTTGCCTTTTTTACTACCTGCTGCACCTGCATTCTTAATTTCAGTGACTGGTGTATGAAGCCACCCAAGTCTCGTTGCACATTCCCCCTCTTAATTTATGGCCATTCAGATAATTGTCTGCCTTCTCGATTTTGCTACCAAAATGGATAACCTTCCATTTCTCCAAATTATACTGCATCTGTCAACTCATTCAACTTTTCCAAATCACACTGAAGGATCTATGTATTCTCTTCACAGCTCACCCTCCCACACAATTTGGTGTCATCTGCAAATTTGGAGATATTACCTTTTGTGCTCTCATCTAAATCATTAATTTATATTGTGACTAACTGAGGTCCTACCACCGATCCCTGCGGTACCCTGCTAGTCACTGCCTGCCAATTTGAAAAAGAACCATAAATTCCTACTCTTTGTTTCCTGGTTGTGTGACAAGGAGAGGAATTTAAATTCATAACCTCTCAAAAGTGCTGCTCGTCATTCTTGGTGATGGAGATTGAAGAAGAGGATGTGCTATCAAAGTGCTTCTAGCTGCTCAGTTTGGGTTCCGCTCGGGTCACTGAGGGGCGGAATTCTCTGACCCGCCGCAGGGTCGAGGAATCGCCAGGGGCCGGCGTAAATCCCGCCACCGCTGTGGCCGGAATTCTCCGCCACCCAGGAATCGGCGGGGGCGGGAATCGTGCCCCGCCAGTCAGCGGGCCCCCATTGCCGATCGCCGGGCCCCCGGCGGCGATTCTCCGGCCCGCGATGGGCCGAAGTCCTGCCGCTGTCAGGCCTCTCCCGCCGACGTGGTTTAAACCACCTCTGTGCCGGCGGGAGCAGGCGGCGCGAGCGGGCCCGGGGTCCTGAATGGGGCGCGGGGCGATCGGACCCTGGGTGGGTGCCCCCACGGTGGCCTGGCCCGCAATCGGGCCCACCGATCTGCGGGCGGGCCTGTGCCGTGGGGGCACTCTTTTTCTTCCACCGCAGCACAGCCTCCGCCATGGCGGAGGCAGAAGAGACCCCCTCCACCGCGCATGCACCAGTGGTGACGTCAGCGGCCGCTGACACTCCGGCGCATGCGCGGACTTACGCCGACCAGCGAAGGCCTTTAAGCCAGCCCCGACACCGGGCAGCGTGGCGCCAAAGGCCGTTGGTGCCAGTCGGCGGAGCGGGAGCCACTCCGGCGCGGTCTAGCCCCTAGAGGTGCGGAGAATTCCGGGTAGGGGAGAATTTCGCCCCCGATCCTGACCTCATTACAGGCTTGGTTCAACTTGTACAAAACAGCTGAATGGCAGACGTGAGGTGACTGCCCTTGACATCAAAGCAGCATTTGATAGAGTATGGCATCAAGGAGCCCGAGCAAAACTGGAGTCAATGGGAATCAGGGGTATACGCTCCATTGGTTGAAGTCATTCCCAGCACAAAGGAAGATGGTTTGGTGATTGGAAGTCAATCACCTCAGCTCCAGGACATCACTGCAGGAGTTCCTCAGGGTAGTGTTCTAGACCCAACCACTTTCAGCTGCTTCATCAGTGACCTCTCTTCCATCATAAGGTCAGAAGTGGGGATGTTTTCGGATGATTGCACAACATTCAGCACCAATATCCAGGCTTGGGCTGACATTTGGCAAGTTACATTTGCACCACACAAGTGTCAGGCAGTGACCATCTCCAACAAGAAAGGATCTAACCACCACCCCTTGACAGTCAATAACATTACCATCGCTGAATCCATGACAATCAACATTCTGGGGGTTACCATTGATCAGAAACTGAACTAGACTAGCCATATTGATACTGTGGCTACCAGGGCAGATCAAAGGCTAGGAATTCTATGCCAGTAACTTACCTCCTGACCACCAAAGCCTGTCCACTATCTACAAGGCACAAGTCAGGAGTGTAATGGAATACTCTCCACTTGCCTGGATGAGTGCAACTCCAACAATTCTCAAGAAGCTCAACACCGTCCAGGATAAAGCAGTCGCTTGATTGCTCCCCCTTCCACAAACATTCAAACCCTCCACCACCGAAGAACAGTGGCAGCCGAATGTACCGTCTACAAGATGCACTGCAGGTAACTCACCAAGGTACCTTAAACACCGCCTTCCAAACCCATGACCACCACTATCTAGAAGGACAAGAGCAGCAGGTACCTGGGAACCCCACCATCTGGATGTTCCCCTCAAGTAACTCACCACCCTGACTTGGCAATATATCACTGCTCCTTCACTGTCACTGGGGCAATATCCTGGAACTCCTTTACTAACAGCACAGTGGGTGTACCTACACCTCAGGGACTGCAGCGGTTCAAGAAGGCAACTTACCGCCACCTTCTGAAGGGCAACTCAGGATGGGCAATAAATGCTGGCATAACCAGCAACGCCCAAATCCCAGAAATGTATTTTTAAAAAGTAACCTTGGTGGATGGTTGTAGTGTTGAAGACACTATAGGGAGTTGGTAAATAGACCAATGGAAGGGCCACCAGTCAATGAAATGCTCTATTCTGATGGTATCAAATTTCTTGATGTAGGAAATGACTCCTTATAGCGAGACCCACTGTACTTTAACAATGGTCATCGGAGTGGTACATTTATCCTATTTTGGTCAGGTTCTTGGTTGCAATTATTTGTTGTTACATAATTAAAATCACGCGGCTGGATTCAACCGCCCTGCCTGCCGCAAGATCGCCATGGGCGGGATGCAAACCACGTAAAGGTCCATTGACATCGGGTAGGAATTTCCTGGTTTCCGGGTGTGCGCGGCCGAAGAATCCCACCCACAATCTGGGAATTCCTTTGGGCATTTCTCTCTTTTTGTAGAATGTGGAGGTTCAGAAAGGAGGTTGAAATTGGAGGAATTCAAGGCATGTTTAGGTATATTGAAGACCTTCCCTTGCCATAAATAACCATGGCGACAAACCCAAGAACACTTAATTGAGGATGGCTGAGGAAACTTGCGTTTGGCAGGTTCCAGATCTCTATTTGGTAATAAAATAATGCTATCTGTGGGAAGGTGCCAAGCACAGGGGTAACTTGCATTGTCAAAGACAATCAAGGTAATAACAATCCCGAATGTTTGTGCCTCATGTTTATTTCAAGCAATTATTTAGGACATCACCAATATCGATCAGTCCATTGTGCACATCTGCATCAAGTAGATCAATCTATATTTTTCCCAGAAGCCAAGCAGCTGATCAAGGAGATTTTACATAATAGCATTTCTCAGAGTCTATGCATTATGTTAATGGTACCCACGATCGTTGAGCCCTTATACACAATACCATGAATTACAATGACTTACATTCCAACAATGTTCCTGTGGTTAGAAACATATCACACTTCTTTCTTCCCAGAGAGCAATCCTCATTTAAAAAACAATATTTGTACCTTGCATGTTACAAGAAGACACATAGGAAATTAAGGCTACTCTCTGCAATATTGAAGCCATTGAGTGAGCTGTGAGTGGCTGGAGAAAATGAGGTGCATGCAGCCGCCATGATTATTATGAAAATGAATGAAAATCACTTATTGTCACAAGTAAGCTTCAATGAAGTTACTGTGAAAAGCCCCTAGTCGCCACATTCCGGCACCTGTCCGGGGAGGCTGGTACGGGAATCGAACCGTGCTGCTGGCCTGCTTTAAAAGCCAGTGATTTAGCTTAGTGAGCTAAACCAGCCCCTTTGTAGTATAACGTATTAATAACAAATATGTAAATATATAGTCTAGACCATCAGTGATGTAAGATTATTTTATAACAAGGCACGGAGAGCTACGATAGTTTCATGTACAGCATTATGTTGAGCCTTGTAAATAGTCAGCACAATGTTAAATAAACACAGACTTAAATCTTCCAGTCCTGAGCACCGTGGGAATTGTTGCCTGAATGACCGATAATTTGATGGACAAACGAATCCCACTATTGAGTTTGCTCATAGCATCACCTCCAGCTTTAGCAGTAAGTCCACCACCACAACTACCACATACTAGACCAAAGATAAAAATAACAGATTATTGAGCAAGTTACAGTAAAGCTGAAGCGGCGTTTCAAAGGTCTGGGCAGCTCAGAGCTGAGTTTTCAACATCATCCAGTCAGATGCAGCCTAGGTTATTGTTCTCTATGGCAAGCTCTTTAGCATTGCCATCCAGTGGGGCCCAGCAATATAGCAGTGGTGGAAGGAAATCCATCTATGGTCAAGAACAATAATTATGCTCTATAGATACTGGTGTAATGCTCTATGCATTTAGCATACCCTTCAGTCATGGTGTAACAGATTGAAGGGAACTTCTTTGTGCCATATATATTTTGCCAATCTACTGAGTAAATTCTAGACTTCCTGAGGTAATTAAACTTCTTCCACATCTATTGTCTTTGTGTCAGACACTGCATTAATTCAATGAACCGCTTCTTAATAAATTGGCGGGGGGGGGGGGGGGGGGGACGACTTCTCCTTTGCAACCATGAACAGGGAAACGATCTTTGCAAAGGAACTCAAATACTTAACTCAGTTTGAAATTCGAGCTCAGGAACTACAGTTCCCAATGGACCTCGGACCTTCTGCACATACACTGATGGGGAATGGCCGCACATGTACCTTTGGTTTGTTTTTGCGTTCCTCAGGCTGGATATCGATTGGTCCAGAGTGTATGAGCTGAAGACAAGAAACAGAACAGTGTGAAAATGCAGGTCAGATGACCTGATACTGAGCACCATCATGCGAGGGAGCAGGACATGCAAGGGGGAGGGATAGGGAGAACTTTCCAAACCAGGGATGGGAGCGAGGAGAGGTGTTGCTCGTTATGCTTTCCCTTAATTTGCCCTGTTTTAATTACCTTTGCTCAAGGGTCGCCAGATATCTTTCTGATACCACCACAAGGTTCAAAACCGAATACTGATCAATGACTCGATACACCAGTTAGTAAGTTTGAAATCAATGCACATTTATTTACACACACAGTCAATTATTACTCATGCACAAACTCTACTCACTAAACTACAACTACTACTAAAAGCCTATACTTAGCTTCGAGTGGCCCACTCAGTCAGAGGAACAATGGCCGTTGTCCGGTTCTGATACTGCTGGCTTCGAACTGTTATTGAATAGTAGCTTGGAGCGCCTATCTCATAGCGTGCATTGACCTTAGACCTACTTGGCTGGTGCTTGGCGGCCTCACGTCGCTGAGAGCCAAATGCCAAGGTGAAGGTGACGAAGAGGAGTAAGAGTAAAAGCACAAACTGACCTTATATAGCCCCCAGGGTTTTGCGTCCTTCTGGGCGGACCCTGGACTTGGTCCCAATTAATTGGACCATGTCCCAATCGTTTGTATCAATTCTCTCCAATAACGGGGTCGTTCCCCGATCGTTGGGCGGGCTCTAGGTAACCGTTGGCCTGCCTTTGTTTTTGCCTCCACTGGCGCCGGGGAGTCTGTCCTGGTACCGATTGTTTCAATGTTTCTTTTTGTCCCCGGAGATAGCTCATTAGAACATAGAACATTACAGCGCAGTACGGGCCCTTCGGCCCTCGATGTTGCGCCGACCTGTGAAACCATCTGAAGCCTATCTGACCTACACTATAGAACATTATTATGCTAATGGCTTGTAGTTTCAGTTCTGTCTGGGTTCTGCAAGTTCCAATCCACAGGAAACCTTGCACCTACTTGTTTTTCTAGTGCTGTCCATTTTTCCCTGCACTCTTTGCGAGTATCCATTTTGGAATCGGGACGTGGCCACCCCAGGTGGCTGCAGAGGTCACAGAAGGGACAAAGCCCGGGGACGGAAATAAGTCCCTTAATGAAGTTAAAGAGAGAAACAGATTAATGGGCTCTCCATTGAAGAAAGAGCCACAGGTAGCATATACTGAGCAAGGTGGGCATGAGATGAACCCTGAAGATTTGAGAAGACAACCCGGGGGGGGGGGGGGGGGGGGGGTGACTCCATGCTATAGGCCTTTGGGGCAAAGGTTCCCCTTTGGAGCAGCGGTGTTCTGCTTGACGATCTGAGATTGTGCATGGAAAGTGAAACTTGAATGTACTCAGAGAGCCAGGGGAAAAGATTCTAGAGAGTGAGATTGAAACCATGCGAGGTGGATCATTGTTGAAGAAGTCCGATTTGTGACTGATCTTTGAAGAGAATTCCACTTCAATTGTGGAGATTGGAAACCCTTCTGATAAATTTTCAGTGAGATTAGCTGTCTCATAAATGCCTGGGTGAGTTGTTGAGAAATCCATGGAATCGGATGTGCCTGTACGTCATTTATCCTGTAGTATGGTGTGTTCCAGCAGAGTTCCCTGTTAATTCACATGTAGCTCATACTTTTAAAAAAATATTTCCAATTAAGGGGAAATTTAGTATGGCAAATCCATGTACACTGCACATCTTTTGGGTTGTGGGGGTGAGACCCATGCAGACATGGGGAGAATGTGCAAACTCCACATGGACGGTGACCCAGGGCCTGAATAGAATGCGGGCCATCAGCACCATGCGAAAGCAGTACTAACCACTGCACCACCGTGCCACCCTTTTGTAGCTCAGACTTACCCTGAATGTTAGAGTACCGTGGGGCAGCACGGTAGCATGGTGGTTAGCATAAATGCTTCGCAGCACCAGGGTCCCAGGTTCGATTCCCGGCTGGGTCACTGTGTGTGAGGAGTCTGCACGTCCTCCCCGTGTGTGCGTGGGTTTCCTCCGGGTGCTCCGGTTTCCTCCCACAGTCCAAAGATGTGCGGGTTAGGTGGATTGGCCATGCTAAATTGCCCGTAGTGTCCTAAAATGTAAGGTTAATGGGGGGGTTGTTGGGTTACGGGCATAGGGTGGGTTTGAGTAGGGTGATCATTGCTCGGCACAACATCGAGGGCCGAAGGGCCTGTTCTGTGCTGTACTGTTCTATGTTCTATGTTCTATGTAGTACAAGGTAGATAGTGCAAATTGTTTTATCTTTCTGAACTTGGATATCATAGAATTTACAGCACAGAAGGAGGCCATTCAGCCCATCGAGTCTGCACCTGTCCTTGGAAAGAGCACCCCACTTAAGCCCAAGCCTCCACCCCATCCCTGTAACCCAGTAACTCCACCTAACCATAACCCTTAATCCCTCCATTCTTCAAAAAACTATCCATCTTTACCTTAAAGACATTTAATTAAAGGAGCCTCAACTGCTTCACTGGGCAAGGAATTCCATAGATTCACAACCCTTTGGGTGAAGAAGTTCCTCCTAAAGTCAGTCCTAAATCTACTTCCCCTTATTTTGAGGCTATGCCCATTAGTTCTGCTTTCACCCACCAGTGGAAACAACCTGCCCGCATCTATCCTATCTATTCCCTTCATAATTTTATATATTTCTATAAGATCCCCCCACATCCTTCTAAATTCCAACGAGTACAGTCCCAGTCTACTCAACCTCTCCTCGTAATCCAACCCCTTCAGCTCTGGGATTAACCTAATGAATCTCCTCTGCACACCCTCCAGCGCCAGTACGTCCTTCCTCAAGTAAGGAGACCAAAACTGAACACAATACTCCAGGTGTGGCCTCACTAACATCTTATAAAATTGCAGCATAACCTCCATAGTCTTAAACTCTATCCCTCTAGCAATGAAGGACAAAATTCCATTTGCCTTCTTAATCACCTATTGCACCTGTAAACCAACTTTCTGTGACTCATGCACTAGCACACCCAGTTCTCTCTGCACAGCAGCATGCTTTAATATTTTATCATTTAAATAATAATCCCGTTTGCTGTTATTCCTACCAAAATGGATAACCTCACATTTGTCAACATTGTATTCCATCTGCCAGACCCTAGCCCATTCACTTAACCTATCCAAATCCCTCTGCAGACTTCCAGTATCCTCTGCACTTTTCGCTTTACCACTTATCTTAGTGTCATCTGCAAACTTGGACACATTGCCGTTGGTCCCCAACTCCAAATCATATATGTAAATTGTGAACAGTTGTGGGCCCAACATGGATCCCTGAGGGACCCACTAGCTACTGATTTCCAACCAGAGAAACACCCATTAATCCCCACTCTTTGATTTCTAT
Organism: Scyliorhinus canicula; assembly: GCF_902713615.1. Taxonomy (NCBI): domain Eukaryota; kingdom Metazoa; phylum Chordata; class Chondrichthyes; order Carcharhiniformes; family Scyliorhinidae; genus Scyliorhinus; species Scyliorhinus canicula. The sequence continues at coordinate 19,413,224 of NC_052154.1, forward strand.
TAATTAGCCAATCCTCTATCTATGCTACTACTTTACCCTTAATGCCATGCATCTTTATCTTATGCAGCAACCTTTTGTGTGGCACCTTGTCAAAGGCTTTCTGGAAATCCAGATATACCACATCCATTGGCTCCCTGTTATCTACTGCACTGGTAATGTCCTCAAAAAATTCCACTAAATTAGTTAGGCGCGACCTGCCCTTTATGAACCCATGCTGCGTCTGCCCAATGGGACAATTTCTATCCAGATGCCTCGCTATTTCTTCCTTGATGATAGATTCCAGCATCTTCCCTACTATTGAAGTTAAGCTCACTGGCATATAATTACCCATTTTCTGCCTACCTCCTTTTTTAAACAGTGGTGTCACGTTTGCTAATTTTCAATCCACCCCAGAGTCTAGAGAATTTTAGTAAATTATCACTAGTGCATTTGCAATTTCCCTCGCCATCTCTTTTAGCACTCTGGGATGCATTCCATCAGGGCCAGGAGATTTGTCCACCTTTAGCCCCATTAGCTTGCCCATCACTACCTCCTTAGTGATAACAATCCTCTCAAGGTCCTCACCTGTCATAGCCTCGTTTCTATCAGTCACTGGCATGTCATTTGTGTATTCCACTGTGAAGACTGACCCAAAAAACCTGTTCAGTTCCTCAGCCATTTCCTCATCTCCCATTATTAAAACTCCCTTCTCATCCTCTAAAGAACCAATATTTATCTTAACCGCTCTTTTTTATTTTATATATTTGTAGAAACTTTTACTGTCTGTTTTTATATTCTGAGCAAGTTTACTCTCATAATCTATCTTACTCTTCTTTATAGCTTTTTTAGTAGCTTTCTGTTGCCCCCCTAAAGATTTCCCAGTCCTCTAGTCTCCCACTAATCTTTGCCACTTTGTATGCTTTTTCCTTCAATTTGATACTCTCCCGTATTTCCTTAGATATCCACGGTCGATTTCCACTCTTTCTACCGTCCTTCCTTTTTGTTGGTATAAACCTTTGCTGAGCACTGTGAAAAATCGCTTGGAAGGTTCCTCAACCGTTCCACCATAAAGTCTTTGCTCCCAGTCTACCTTAGCTAGTTCTTCTCTCATCCCATTGTAATCTCCTTTGTTTAAGCACAAAACACTAGTATTTGATTTTAACTTCTCACCCTCCATTTGTATTTTAAATTCCACCATATTGTGATCGCTCCTTCCGAGAGAAACGATTACTATGAGATCATAAATCAATCCTGTCTCATTACACAGGACAAGATCTAGGACCGCTTGTTGCATTACATACTGTTCTAGGAAACTATCGCGGATGCATTCTATAAACTCCTCCTCAAGGCTGCCTTGACCGACCTGGTTAAACCAATCGACATGTAGATTAAAATCCCCCATGATAACTGCTGTACCATTTCTACATGCATCAGTTATTTCTTTGTTTATTGCCTGCCCCACCATAACGTTACTATTTGGTGGCCTAAAGACTATTCCTATCAGTGACTTTTTCGCCTTACTATTCCTGATTTCCACCCAAATGGATTCAACCTTATCCTCCATAGCATCGATGTCATCCCTTACTATTGCCCCGATGTCATCCTTAAATAACAGAGCTACACCACCTCCCTTACCATCCACTCTGTCCTTCCGAATAGTTTGATACCCTCGGATATTTAACTCCCAGTCGTGACCATCCTTTAACCACCTTGCCCACACTTCCTGCAGAAGCATCTTCACCATTGCCTCCATAAGGTTTTGTGGCATTCTGCATCCATGTCAGCTGGAAGAGTTCTTTTATGCAACAGGATTTCCTCATTGGCCAGCAGGAAATACTTTACCCCTTTAAATAGCAGTCACATCACTTTAAGAGCTGCAGCTGTACCCAATTCCTGACCCCACTGGCATCGGACTCTGGATGATTCTGGGGTTCCTTATGAACATGTAATTAATATTGAGACCGAGATGTCAAACAGAGTTGGACGGACCTGATTGTGGCAAGCCAAAAGCTTATGCCAAATCCAACCGATGGCTAAAAAATATGCTCCATAGAATAATCGGGACAGAAAAGTGCCAAAAATTGGGAACTAAAATAAGAATCCTTCACAGTTTTATCATTGAACATACGAGTGCTTGAAACTGATCACAGGAGAGTAGAACGCAAACAACTAACATATTCAGAAGAAATTTCCCTCTCTATTATTTCATTAGAGGCATTAACACATTTAACCAGGTTCCTGTTTGAGTAGTGGAGGAAAGAGTTTCATATGAATGTGCTAATTGTTCGTACACTGATATACCACAGTGAAAATCCAAGATCTTAATGATTTTCGAAGCCGCCAACCAAACAAGGGATTTAGGTGATGGCTGGGAGGAATTAATAGAATGTGGATTCAGGACACAGATTCTGGATTGACTCCTGCACACTTTGCACACATTTTATATAAAACATACCAAACAATGTCAAAGTAATGCTAACCTTCATTATTCTTCTGTGTTCTGTTCTATATAAGGCTGACTAATTGGTTGTTTGTAAATTTGAAGAATTACGGTATTTAACTAAGGTTATTAATAATTGTATTGGAGAGAGTGTCAGGCAACAGGCACTTTGGGATTACAAGCTTATTTTGGCAACAGTTTCTTGTTAATATTATACCTGCATACACTGGGGGCTGGTATAGCTTAGTTGGCCAACAGCGCGAGTTTAATCCCCATACCAACTCAGGTCATTCATGAAGGCCCTGCCTTCTCAACCTTGTTCCTCACTTGAAGTGTGGTGATCTTCAGGTTAAATCACCACCAGTCAGCTCTCCCCCTCAAAGGGGTCATCTGGGACTATGGTTACTTTATTTTCCTTACATTGGTGTGAACTTATGCGTGCCGAAGCAACGTATAACTCTGGCCTATGTAAAAGTTAAACTCTGACATACTTAAAAATGCACTGGCAAATAAATTGTGACTGATCCACAATGAACTGTGCAAATCGGTGGACTGATGTATAAACTTCCCACCCATGAGCAGAGCAGCCGCCATTCATTATCGTTTCATTGTGAATAATTTATATCCTCAGACATGGAATCTTGACTGAATATGTATTCACACCATAAATTCAGTGCGTTTTGATCCATAATTATCTTGTCAATGCCACATATTCTCCATTTCTATTATTCTCTGACCCCCCCTCCTCCCCCCAGGGTCATTGATTCCCAGAAAAATAAATCAAGTTACAGTGACACGTTACTGATTAATGCCGCAAGTGACTGAACCGTTCTGTTTTTATCAGACAGATGTGGCTAGGGGGATAGGAAAAATTGAACTACTTCCTATGGAGCATATTCACCCCCCAGTCTTGCGTACACACACTCTCCCACGCACACAACCACACACTCAATTGGCCAAAGAATCACCAAAAATAAATGGTTTTCTCACAGTGGAAGCAATGGCCAAAAACAGGGTTTTATTAGTTTGTCGTCAACGTGCATGTTTTGAATGGTTACTGGTTACTGTTCTGGCCAAGTTTGATCTATCCAGCTCGGCAACTTAGCCTGCACAGCCACAAAACACTGTAAGAAGGAGTGTGCCTCAGGGATGTGCAAGTAAATTCAGTGCATTTTCTGATAAGCAGTGTACATAATGTGTATACGATATAATTAGGCTGGTAAAATATGCCTATCAACATCTGTAATTTTGCTTACTACAATATCCTCATTCTGAACAATACTGTGGAGATGCCAGTGTTGGACTGGGGTGGGCATAGTAAGGAGTCTTACAACACCAGGTTAAATTCTAACAGGTTCGTTTGGAATCACTAGCTTTCGGAGCATAGCTCCTTCATCAGGTGAGTGAAGAGGTGGATTACACAAACAGATATAGAGCCAAAGCCAATGATGCAAGATGATACTTTGAATGCGAGTCTTTGCAGGTAATTAAGTCTTTGCAGGTCCAGATGGTGCAACTGGAGAGAGGGATAATCACACCTCTTTAACCTGGAAAGGGGAAGCCAAACAGCAGGAGGATCATCCACCTTCATCTGCAAGAATTTATAATCATCGGTGCACTATTGCTCTTCCTCACCATTTGCCCAGACACCATCTTTCATCCAAGTGGGAGAGCCAAGTAATGCAACCATGGAACATTCCTTCAGAGGTGCTAAAATGTGGTACTTCTTGTATGTCACAGATATCAGGTATATTTCCACGATTAGTGCATTCTGCAGACAACATTTCACAGAACAGCTTTTTGCTTCCATTCAGCAGCGGACTGAGAGCATTCCTCACATTTGAAAAGGCAATCATGCATCACTGGCTCTGTGAAATAAATAATTAAATATGTGATAAATACAGGCGGCATGGTGGCACAGTGGCTAGCACTGCTGCCTCACAGCAGCAGGGCCTTGGATGACTGTGTGGAGTTTGTACGTTCTCCCTGTGTCTGTGTGGGTTTCCTCGGGGTGCTTTGGCTTCCTCCCACAGTCCAAAGATGTACAGGTTAGGTGGATTGGTCATGATCAATGTTGCGGGGATAGAGTGGGCAAGTGGACCTAGATAGAGTGCTCTTTCGGAGGGTCAGAACAGCCTCGATGGGCCGAATGGCCTCCTTCTGCACTGTAGGGGTTCTATGGATCTGCCATGGTAAAACCTTTAGGCATTCCAATATGATAAATGTGAAAGCAGCATTTCTACGAATATACAAAATACAAATTCTGATAATTAAGAGCTCTAAAGCTGGGTATCTGGTGACTCTCCTGCATATTGTCCTGAATCTTGGCCATGTTTGTAGACCGAAACAGAACACAGTACTGAAGAGTTAATTTATCCTGGTACAGTATAAGTGGAGCGTTGTTTGTGGTCTTGAAATGTGCCCAGAAATTATTCTTGCCTCCTTGATTGTAACTCACATGACTTGTAGCCTGGCCTAAACTGTGGTGGTATCAGTGGATAAGGTTGTCTTCTGTCCATGCCTTTCTAAAAAAAAATCAGAATTTAATTGTTTTTTTCTTAAATTGCCAACCTAGTCAGTCATCAAACGACATGTCAAACCTTGCAGCAAATCAGTGTTACAAAGCATCACCTCAAGATCCGAATTGTCCATTGGATGTGTCTCTGGTTTGCCTCAAATTTGCTATTTTAAAAAAAATTAGCAGGGCACCTCTTCTCTGTTGTACTTACTGAATAGCTCAAACTATGTCTCGAATCCCTGGTTCATCCCTATATACACAAAGATACAAAATTGATGGGATGGCAAAAACATCAACAGATCCATCAAAAGGGAAAAGAATCTTTCTATTTGACCAGACTCGAGGGGCCTTATGGCTTATGCCTGCTCCATTTTATATCTTACATATGTTCAGAGTTTCCCAATATGCTGAGTGGGGCCGGTTAGCTCAGTTGGCTGGATGGCTAGTGCATGGTACCAGTCCTGGTCACTATTTAGCAGCCACGAATGGAAAACATTGCTATATTGCATGGATTGTGTGTGCCTGTGATGTCCTCCCTGGTCAAACAACTTGTTGGCATTTACCATTAGGCTCATACATGAAGAATCCCACTGAAGAAATGAAAGATGTACATTGTGTATAGTTCAATTTTCACTCGAAGAAAGATCGCAAGGTGCCATATATAGAACAAACTACTTTTGAGTGCAGCAACTGTTGCTATGTAGGCAAACTCAGCAGTCATTATACATACACATGCACCAGTATGCATTGGCAGGTGAGGAGGGTGTGACGGAATGCAATTCCTCTCCACGCCACTCACCATCCTGATTTGGAAATCTATCATCGTTTCTTCACTGTCGCTAGGTCAGAATTTTGGAACTCCCTCCCGAAGGCATATAGGCGAACCTACATCTCGTGGATGGCAACGGCTCAAGGAGGTGGCTCGAAACCACTTTCACAAACGCAATTTGGGATGGGTAATAAATGCTGGCCTTGCAGGTGACACCCACAAACTATGAACGAATTTTTAAAAAAATGTTGTGGGAGAGGTGGGGGTGAGCAGGGTGATGAGGAGCAAGGAATATCAGGAATGCAAATTATCTTGCCAGATTTTAATAAAAACCTCAAAATCATTCTTTTATTATATCTCCTGTCCTGAAGTCAGTCAAATTGATAGGCTGACCAGCTGCTGGGCAGAAAATCCGAAGCTCAAAGAAAGGACCCCCTATCGAACAGCCTCCCATCATCTAAACAGCTCACCAGCGATGGGTCTCGCGGGCGCCGATTTGTACAGGTCTACACAAATTTGGGACAGGCGTTACAAACCTTTGGGGTCTCCTGGGCCATCTGAGGCCCCTGGGTGGTCAGCGATAGGGCAGGATGGCTCCCAAGCTCTCCCAGGGTACCAGCATGCCAGGGTGTCAGTGTGAGGGTGCCAGTGTGGCTCTGCCAATGGCCAGGGCCTGAGAGCGGGGCTGTGCTCAGGAAAGGAGGGTGGAGAGAGGTTATGAAGGGTGGGGGTTGCAGGGTGGGTATAAAGGGGACTCTGACAGGTTGGAGGGGTGTAGGGTGGGGCTCCTGGAAAGATGGGGGGTGAAATGGAGTGGGGGAATGTCTGAAAAAAGGGGGCTCTCAGCAACCGCATAGCAAGGTGCCATAACTTGGCGGGGTGTGGGGCAACGCTCATGTATATTTGGTGCATTCCCCATGGGTTCGGGGTGATCCACACAGCCATTTAGAGATCGGCGCACCCATTCCAAAATGGTGGCCCGATTTCTGAGCAGCCAATCTGGCCAGTGAGTTCAGCTCCCCAGTGATGAAAATAATTCAATGGCCTGGATTTTTCGGCTGTGCACGCTGCAAGATTGCCAAGACCGAGCCGGGGACCATCTAAAGGACTGTTGACCTTCATATTATATTTCCGGTCGTCGGGTGGTTGCAGCCGACCCCCTATCCCTCCTGCCCCCAAGTGTGGGCTTGACCGGGGAGAAACTCACCCGGGCCCATAAAAGTGACTAAATATGGTTAGATAGCGCCGGAGAACTCTCCGACAGAGCCAGCGGGAAACTCCCAACAAATACTGCCACAGTTCGGCATGGAGAATCCGCAATTGGCAGGCAATTTGTTTGAGGGGTCGGTGGGGAGGTCGCCTGCTCCTCTTGACTCGAGATTCACCTTCCTGTCGGATTCCCAATCCCTGGGAATATGAATCATGCCTGTAGAAGAGTTGACAGGTCCAACAGCAGTAGGGCACCCATGTCAAAGCTTTTCATTTTCCGCCCTTCCTCCACAGACACCGAGTCCTCTCCCATACATTGTCGTTTGGTTAGTAGCCGTGAATGCAGCAGTTATTTTGCACTCAGGGACCCCCAAACAAATGATGTGAATGGCTTGTTTTGGTTGAGACGGATATTGATGGTGGGGGGCAGGGCCGGCTCAAGGCACCGCAAATGGGCAGCGCCCGGGGCGCATGTGCTAGGGGGCGCCAGAGACCGGTCCCGCAGCGCAGTTGGGCGGTGCCAACCAGCGCATGCGCGGTGGCGCCCCCCCAGGGCGGCCCCCCGGCTGTCGTCCGCCCGGGGGGGCCCCCCCCTCGGTCCGCCCCCCCTCGGGTCCGCCCCCCCCGCCCCCCTCGGGTCGCCCCCCCCTCAGGTCCCCCCCCCCCCCCGCCCCCCCGGGCCCGCCCCCCGCCCCCGCCCCCCCTGGGTCCCCGCCCCCCCCTCGGTCCGCCACCCGCCCCCCCTCGGCCCGCCCCCCCCCCAAGGGCGCGAGTTCAGCTGCCGGGGCCAGAACCCTAGGCCGGCGCTGGTGGGGGGGGGGGGGGGGGGGGGGGGGGAGTGTTGGTGAACTAGTTTAAACTGCCGATGTAAAATGTGCTCAGAGTGAAACAGAAGCCTGTTCTAGACTGCATCAGTTTTTATTTTCCATTGCTTGGAAAATAAGGCCAAGTTTTATTTTTTTACTTTCACACCAAATAAAAATGACAGTAGACTGAGTGCCCCGCCACCATTCTCTCGTCTTCAGTGGAAACAAGATGGAGCGCGGTGATAAGAATTAGCTGCTTATGTGCTACGAGCTGGCAGTGAACTATTTCACTCCCTGAAAATACCGTCTGCTGCTTCTCACGTATTACCTGAAATATTTTTCATGTCTCAGCTTTGGACAGTCTCTCCAACAAACGTAGCTGTCTCCCAGAAGTGAACTGGATAATAATCATAATAATCTTTATTATTGTCACGAGTATGCTTACATTAACACTGCAATGAAGTTACTGTGAGAATCCCCTAGTCGCCGCACTCCGCCACCTGTTCGGGTACACGGAGGGAGAATTCAGAATGTCCAGTTCACCTAACAAGCACGTCTTTTGGGATTTTTGGGAGGAAACCGGAGCACCCGGAGGAAACCCACGCAGACACGGGAAGAACGTGCAGACTCCGCATAGACAGTCACCCATCGGGAATCAAACCCGGGACCCTGCCGCTGTGAAGCAACAGTGCTAACCACTGTGCTACCATGCCACCCATTTAGCAATGTGCTGTACGTTTAAAGAGTTGCTGGCACTCCTGCATTGGTCAGTGCTTTTAAAGAAGAGTAGGAGGAAAAAGCATGGCAAATAATTATTTTATTGGGCCTCCTGTCAAAGTAAAACATGTAACAAGAGGAGCAGGCGCACTTCTTCCTGGCCCCCAGGCTCACACGCTTCAGATTGTTGGGATCAGGATTGACGGCCCTTAAACCACCTCCCATCCCATCTGCTCCTGTGACCTGCTCCGGAGTCTGTCAATCGGGCTGACCTTCGAACACCATCCAGCACAGGGGAGAGGCATGTAGGGAGACCTTCCCAGGGATCCGAAATTCTGTGCCACTGCCCACACACACCCCTCCCCTGTCACTAAGTGAGCTGTTAATAACACTTCTCCCTCTGAACTGCTGCCTGACCCGCTGAGTGTTTCCAGAATTTTCTGTAAACTCTGCTTGTCTGACTTATAAAAAATTGATAGCTGCAGAGTGGATAGGCATCATAGCATAATGGGTTTCAGCCAAAATTCCACAGCTTCACAGAAGCACCTCAGTAGCAACTTGCACCATTGAAGTAGGCCAGTCGTTATTCATATTCTGTTGACAATCTGCAAGGGTCAGGGGGGGTCAAGGGGAAGTAAAATGGCAGTTCCCCTTTGACGAACCTGGGCAGTTGTCAGCTGCAGGTCGCACAGACCGTCTGTTTAGGCCCAGTTCTGTTTGCCTATTGTGTGCCAGATGCAATATTTACAAGAGAGAAAAAAAAAACAGTGGAAAAGGCTGTTGACTTTGTCGGTTGTCCAAACCTCAACATTACGTTTTTTTTCTTGAAAGGTTAGATTTGATTTCCAGGCGAACGATTAAACAAACACCTACGAGCTCACTTCTGCTCCGTGTAACTTTCTGAAACACCGCACGCTCCGATCTTTGGACTGACTGCCAATTATTCAAGTTGCTGCCTGAACAAAACCAAGCAGTTTTATCTGAGCATTATCATCGTGAGGTTAGGCGAACTTTTAATTTCTGTCCCCTGTGCTGTTCACATAATCTGAAAACGGGGATAAGGCCAAATCAGGCCTGCCTGAAGTTGGATAGTTTGATTTTTTGCACTGAATCCAAGCTGACGCAAGGTTGTGTTTTTCCTTTCCTTTTCGCTGGAAACTTGAAAACATGCTGATGGGAATTGTTTTTACTTGGTCACTGTATTGAAAGGGGTAAAGGATATTGGAACTGTTTGGATTTGGTTCATTGGTGTCTTTTTAGCTTTCCCATTTTGACTGCACCTCGAGTTTCCCACTTCCCTGAAGGTCTCCTGCACTGTTCTCACACACTGTGACAAGAAATCAGTTTGCCTGCACCTGGGGATGTAGGCCACAGAGTAATGTGTAAGAGTGACCAACATTGACTAATTTGTGCTCCACACCACCCAGAAAAAGAGGATGAATCGAACCTATCACCCGTTCACGCCCCTGCCCTGGGTTGTGATTTTTTTTATCATTCGTTCATGGGACATGCGCATCGCAGGCTGTGCCAGCATTTATTGCCTGCCCTAATTGCCCTTGAATGGACAGTTAAGAGTCAACCACATCACTGTGGGTCTGGAATCACATGTAGGCCAGACCAGAGAAGGACGGCAGATTCTTTTCCCTAAAGGACATTACTGAACCAGATGTTTTTTTTTTAACGATAATCAACAATGATTTCAGGGTCACCATTAGGCTCAATGGGCGGGATTCTCCCATACCCGGCGGGACGGGGAATCCTGGCGGGACGGAGTGGCGTGAACCACTCCGGCATCGGGCCGTCCCAAAGGTGCGGAAACCTCCGCACCTTCAGGGGCTAGGCCTGCCCCGGAGGGGTTGCGCCCCGCCGGCCGGCGTGGAAGGCCTTTGGTGCCGCGCCAGCCAGGGCCGAAGGAACTCCGCCGGCCGCCGTGGGTCCGCGCATGTGCGGGAGCGTCAGCAGCGCAGCGCATCTCCACACATGCGCAGGGGGGGTTCACCTACGCGTCGGCCATCACAGAGGCTTGCACAGCCAGCGTGTAGGAAAAGAGTGCCCCCACGGCACAGGCCTGCTCGCAGATCGGTGGGCCACGATCGCGAGCCAGGCCACCATGGGGGCACCCCGCAGGGCCAGATCGCCCCCTCCCTCCAGGGCCCCAGAGCCTATCCGTGCCACCAGGTCCCACCGGTAAGGAACCTAGTCACATTTACGCCGGCGGGACCTGCTTAGAACGAGCGGGACTTCGGCCCATCGTGGGTGGGAGAATCGGCAGCTGGCGGGGGCCAGATTCACACCGACCCCCGGCGATTCTCCAACCCGGTGGGGCGGGGCAGAGAATCCGCCCTTTTAATTTCAGGTTTTTATTGAATTCAAATTTCACCATCTGCAATGGCAGGATATGAACCTGGGTCCTCAGAGCCTTACCCTGGGTTTCTGGTTTACTGGCCCAGTGACAATACCACTATGCCACCACCTCCCCAACCTCCCCAAGACATATGACTTAGTTTAGAATGAGATATCAGGCATATGGTGCAATGCTTGGCTAATATGGTTACACTTGGTTTGCTCCCCTGTCTATTGCTGTAATCTACCTTCAAGGGATAGACACATGCCATCAGTAGGAGGGAAATGTGTCATGTGATCCAGTCTCAGTTTCACCTTTGCCTGCGAGCAGAACACAGCACACACAGTTCTGCTTCTAATGTCTTAAGCTTTATACCCATGTATATCTGTTCTGATGTGCCTAGTCTAAATAAACGAACCAGCAATGGGTTTACCCAATCCCTTATGAGTGATTGGTGCCTTTATATTATTATAGAAACAACATGGTGTTCAGTTATGGTCAAACAGCGTGGCAGCAAGATTAAGTATTGTTACAACATGGTGAACACCCTTAAACCTGCTACAGGGCCTGAGGAGACCCTTGACATTTTGGTCAGACCATAATGAAGTTGCAGTGGTGAAGAGTGTTGACACTGTAACATGGTGACTGCATCGAAACTTTGAAGACATGGTGAGATTGTGGCACATAGCCTGTCAGTTCAGTGAATGGAACAGTGTGTTGCGAGGACCAGCACTGGGTTAGCTCAGTCGGCAAAGGCGAACTACCAGGGTGTGCGGCAGATTGATATAGAGCATGGGAGTGTCAAACAAAACAAAAAAAACAAACAAAACTATCATAAAATTGTGCCAGAGGTGGTTGTGATTATAATGGGTAACTTTGGGAGCTGCTGAAAAATAAATTGAATAAACCAAGGAGGAAGATCAAAAGGATATTGTCAGAATGTTCACAAAATTCCCCGGTTTGAATTGTGATGCAGCTAACCTACTGTCCAAATTCAAAATATTTAAACAGCAGACAGAGCTATGGGGCCCGTTTTTAATCGGTGCGATTTGGGCACAATGGGTGAATTGTGGGCGAGCCCCAACTCGGGCTCCATGCTGGCTTCCAGGGTGACACTGCCAGGGTACTATTGTCACTGCCAGGGTAGCCAGGTAGCAGGTTGCCACTGCCAGTGGGGACCAGGGACCTGCCAGATAGATAGGGAGTGGGGGGGTGGTGAGAAGTGGTTCTTGGGGGTCTTCCCAGGGTTGGGGGGGGTCAGATGGGGGGAGGGGGGGGGGGAATGTCAAAAGAGTGGGGGGGGGGGGGTGGGGGGAGCCCAAAGCTCGCCAGCAGGAAATCTCTCGAAGTGTAGCCTCAGTGGGGAGAAACACCCCAAGATGAAAGAAACGGCGCTTGGATAGCGGGGTGTTCCTCGGAACACCCCCCCTAAATGCGCCATTCAGCGGACTTTAACTTGAGTCTGCAGAACCCCGCCCATCGTTTCCTGATACAGGTTTGTCTGAACTAGTCAAGCAAGACAGAAACATTTGCCTCGCAACTGGAAATGATGGTCTGCACAGGTTGAGGACATGAGGAGTAACAGCAGAAAAGCTAAAGGATCCCCAAAAGAGGTTGGAAGATTGATTCAAAATCAGTTTAAACATTCTTATTCATCGGCATGATCGCACAGTGGTTAGCACTGTTGCTTCACAGCTCCAGGGTCCCATGTTCGATTCCCGGCTTGGGACACTATCTGTGCGGAGTCTGCATGTTCTCCCCGTGTCTGCGTGGGTTTCCTCCGGGTGCTCCGGTTTCCTCCCACATTCCAAAGATGTGCAGGTCAGGTGGATTGGCCATGCTGAATTGCCCTTAGTGTCCAAAAATGATTAGGTGGGGTTACTGGGTTACAGATATAAGGCTTAATTAGGTACTCTTTGCATGTGGCGGTGCAGACTCGATGGGCCGAATGGCCTCCTTTTGCATTGTAAAATCTATGATTCTATGATTCTATGACTAGAGTTCATGTCATTTTGACAATCGCCTACAGAGTCCATAGGACACTTCACCAACAGAGACACATACTGTGATTTTTCACAAAAAAAACTAGCATGCAAGTTCAGCAGGTAATCGGGAATGCAAATTACATATTGGTCTTCATTTCAATGGGAATTGAATTTAAAAATAGGGAAAAATTGGTGAAACTATATTGGGCATGAGTTGGACCACACCTGGAATACTATGAACAATTTTGGTTCCCTTATCTAAGGAAAGATGTACTGGCATTGGAGGCAGTGCAGAGAAGGTTCACTAGGTCAATCCTGGGTGTGGAGGGATTATCTTTTAAGAGGTTGAGTAGGTTGGGCTATTGGAATTTAGAAGAATGTGAGGCGATCTTATTGTGACATACACTGAGCAAAAAGGTGTGCCCTTCTGCAATCACGAGTGCCTACATCCTACATCTGCAGATTGAAAAGACATGTATCCAGACGTGGAAGGCTGTGGCGGAATGGATTACTGTGCAATTTTCAGCATCCAAAGGTTCAATGATGCACAATCCATGGTCCTGGAGTGCAACTACTATCAATGCTGCTAGGCGACAAAGATGTTCTTATATCATGGAGACTAAAGGCCCAGTAATCGTAGGTCTCATGATGCCGTGACCTTGCACTAGTGACGATCCATGGAATCAGTCAGATCTTAGAAGGCAGATCAATCACAAAAACTACTATCATCCCAGTTTATGAGCTAACATCTTGCGACATGGCATGAGATGACCCTTGTCGTTCTGGTCAGATCGCAACAAGGTTGGTGAGTGCTGAAATCGCATTGTGGTGCCTGCACAGACAAGCTTTGAAGGCACAGTGACAGTGCTCATGTAAACATTTGGATAATTTTGGCAGTTCCAAGGGAGCTGCAAAGTTTAGCTTGCAGGAAAATGCAGGTCTGTCCAATTTGTGCAACAACGTTTTCAGCTGCAAGATGAAGTGGCAAAAGATTCCACATGACAGAAACTGTGGAAAACAATTACGGAACGATGGCCTGATTCAATTCAGCATGTCCACAAACACTTGATACAACTTTGGCCTTACCACAGTGAGCAAAGCTTCTCCCGCGGAGTGATCTTTAAAAGCAGGCAGATACCTGAATTTTTGCAAACTGATTTTCTTCCACAACTTCATCATTCATACATGGGAATAGTTTGGAAAAAAAGACTCATAAGAGAGACAGTCTATTGGCCGATGTCATGAACCAACCTGGAGACAGCATAGACAGTAATCAAAGGGTCACAATTGGTTTGTGTCTCTCCCGGTAACGAGTTTAGAATGGCAGTTTAGATAATACTCAAATGAATAGTTTATGGAGGAGTAAAAGATTATAGACGATTGGGAAGATCCCTGAGACATACATTTAAAAAATATTATCAGTTATTTGCTGTGCCTGGAGAGAGATCATATTTTAAATGCATTCATGGGCGTCGCTATCTGGGCCAGTATTTATTGCCCATCCCTGTGGGCTTTTAAGTCAACCACATTGCTGTGGATCTGGAGTCACATGTAGGCCAGACCGGGTAAGGATGACAGATTTTCTTCCCTAAAGGACAGATGTTTTCTTTATGTAACAATCAACAATGGTTTCCTGGCCATCTTTGGACTTTTAATTCCAGATTTTTTAATTGAATTCAAATTTTATCATCTGCCATGGCAGGATGCAAACCCAGGTCCCCACAGCATGACTCTGGGTCTCTGGATTATTAGTCCAGCGACAATACCACTATGAAACTGCCTCCCCATTATGAATAATGGTCCACAATTTATTGGAAGCTATTTTGGGGTATGTATGAGAAGCGGAATACCAATCACACTACTTCTTCTCTTCATTGCCCTAGAACTAATAGCCTATCTGAAGAAGTGATTTACAAGGTGAAATGCTAATTTTCAAATGTAGATAGACCAAGCAAAATCTACACATTGTAATTCATATCTGAGAATTACACCTTTTAGTGCAACAGTACCATCACCGGCAGAACTCATGTTTGGTAGACAAGTGTATACCAGCATACCTACTTTTAAATAGGCAAGAGAAGATTTCCAACATACACAAAAAAATACAGGTCCAGAATTGCCAGGTTTACAGTTGGGACAACAAGTTTACATCAGGATCCCATAGGAGGCATATGGTAACCAGCCGAGGTGACAAGGATTTGTTTGGAACTGATGACCTATGAAGACATTACACAAAGGCTCAATAGTGAGGCAAAACTGAGGATAAATCAGATTAATTCCAGATTCTCAATCACCCTACAGTCCTATTGCATCAAGGCCAATCCCAAATGCAACCAGAGACAACATCCAAGATTAGATCTAGATTTAAATTTATTGTCACATGTACCGAGGTACAGTGAAAGTATTGTGCGGCGTACAGTCCAGGGAGATCGTACCAAACATAAAAAACATAGGACATATGATAAATACACAATATAACTACATAGACATTGGGTGAAGCATACGGAATGTAGTGCTACACAGTAGAGAAGATGCGTGGAGAGATCAGTTCAGTCCATAAGAGGGCCATTCCCGTACCGGCCTCCCCGAACAGGTGGCGGAATGTGGTGACTAGGGGCTTTTCACAGTAACTTCATTGAACTCTACTTGTGACGATAAGCTATTATTATCATTATTATTATTCAGGAGTCTGTAGCAGCAGGTGATAAACTGTTTTTGAATCTCACATGTCAATCCCACAGATCCCACAGAATCTTAATGCCACAGATCATTGTGAGCAATTAAAGAAATCCCCAGACGAGGTCCTATCAGAAGACTGGGCGTACCAGCAGATTACTTCTACACTTTTACAGACTCATAGATTCATCAGTTCTATATACTTACATCATAGTAACTAAACATAATCATGCATTGTAAATAGTTATACTTCTTTGGAAGAGGGGAAGTATTTTTAAAAAGAAGGGGGGTATGTTGTAATATGGCTTCAAGGGATAGCAACATAACATCCTTAGATGGGAAATAGGTCATGTGATCCAGACTCTGTTTCACTTTTGCCTGTGAGCAGAACACAGGGCACACAACTCTGCTGCTGATACCTTTAAGCTTTATACCCACGTATATCTGTTCTTATGTGCATTGACTAAATAAATGAACACACAAAATGTTCACTTAATCATTTATGTGTGATTGGTGCCTTCATATAATTATAAAATCAGGCATCCAAGCCTAATTTCACCTCATATTCTCGCACCATCCACGTTTTTGTTCAGAAATTGACCACGTCTGCTGTGATCAGTGTCCAA
Source organism: Scyliorhinus canicula (assembly GCF_902713615.1). Classification (NCBI taxonomy): domain Eukaryota; kingdom Metazoa; phylum Chordata; class Chondrichthyes; order Carcharhiniformes; family Scyliorhinidae; genus Scyliorhinus; species Scyliorhinus canicula. Next base: position 19,429,293 of record NC_052154.1, read on the forward strand.
TGGTAAAGCAGACTTCTCTGCAATAGTAAAAAATAGTATGCAATGCCCACGAAAAGCGAGGCTCAATGGGCTAACTTTTAATAAGTTTGTAATGGTTGTTGCATCTTTGAAATTCTTTTGTTTTATATTCCCTGGGAGAATTCTGCCCAGAATTTCAATATAGCTGAACATGATTCCACCCTCAGTTCAAAGATTCATACAGCATTTCAAACTTGTTGAAAGAATTTTATAGTTGAAAGTGAAATTAATCCTATCCTACACTGCAAGTATTTATAAACTGCTGTCAAATATTCTCTCTTAATCTGCATGTTGATGTTTAGCAGTAGGATTCTATTCAATTTGTGAATCTAGTCACAGCCAATGATGTACGTACAATAGTGGGGTACTCTTGCATTGTACATTGATGATATTGCAGTATCTACTGAGGTATATGTTGGCCTTACAAATTAATTTTTTAGAGGACAGGAAGAGAAGAGGAGAAATGGGCTCAAATTGGAAATCCAGCACCAACATTCGTACACAGAAGAAGAAAAAATGTTCGGCCCAGTGTTTGTGTTTTTCCGTTTTACTGTTTTTTCCTCTTGGGATGAAACATGTCATTCTGTGCTGTAATCCCCTTGGTGCCACGTCAACAGAACTGAATACTGCCGAACCTTTTGAGCACCAAATGTAATGCAGCAATTATTTCTGTCATGTATATGGCATCCTACACGTTAGTTCAGCTTTTTGAATGAGATGTGGGCATCATTGACACGGCCAGTATTTGTTGTCCGTACTTTGTTGCCCTTGAAGAGGTGGTGGTGAGCCACCTCCTTGAACCAGCTGTCCATCTGTTGCCAGCACACCCACAGTGCTCCGAGGAAGGGGATTCCAGGATTTTGATTTGGAATGGCAATTTAGTTCTAAGTCAGAATGGTGTGTGGCTTGGAGGGGAACATTCAGGTGGTGGTGTTCCCATGTGTCTGCTGGCCTTAAAAAACGAGTGTCATAAATTTCACGTTGTTTTGTGAGATCTTCCTGTGCAGAAATATGACCAGTCTTCAAAAGTTATTCATCAGTTGAAGGATCTATGAGACATCCCAAAGATGCCACAATGCACTTTATAAAAATGTAATTCATTTTATATTAAGAGTTCTGAAAATCTAAATTCATAATTACGAAGAAAATTTTAAGAAAGAAAACTGATTCTCCCATCACAGAAAGATATTAGGCCAGATTCTCCAATTCTGAGGCTACGTAATCTGTGGCATTTTACGTGGAAAAAAAATCAGCGGGGCTACCTCACCGATGCTGCGATCATGTGGGGCTAGCAGCCGCGACATGTAAAATGCCCAGCCTCCACGAAATAAACGGGCGGAGAATTGTCAGGTCCGTCGCCACGCATGCGCACAGCGTCGACCTGCAGCGGGTCGCATCGTACCTCCTCGCCACACCCTGGCCAACCCCCACCCTCCAGCTATCACGGAAGCCCCCCCAGCCAGCAACACGGCTCCCACCTGACTGTGGCGGCGCTGGACACAGTCCGCAGCCACCACGCCGCGTTCCTGCACTGCTTGGACCACACGTCCCCCATGCCGTCGTGAACGTGGCCCACCGGGGGTGGAGCATTGGGGGAGGGCATTCAGGTGATGTCCTGAGGCCGTCCCAATGGCGTGTGACGTGCGCCGCGCTGACGACAGTTTGGAGGAGGTGGAACAGGCGAAACCTGTGTAAAACAGGCGGCGCCCCCCCCCCCGATTCCATCGTAAAAATTACGAAATTGACTTCGGGAAATGGAGAATCCCACCCAATGGCTTTGATTCTCTGTTTCTTCACACCGACGGCAGTCCGTTTCCGATGCAGTGAATGAAGATTTGGCTGAGCAGCGGTAGCAAGGCAGACTCACAATGGAAAATCCCAACCTTTTCAGTGCCCAGTTTTATACTGGTAAGCAGTCAGCTGGCCTGGGTTATTTGGTGGCTGAGCAAAAGATTATTCCTTAATCTTTAAAATCATTACTTGTAAATACGAAACTCAATCATTACCTTCCATTTTAGTTAATTAGAAACATCAGCAATAAAAATGTCCTATCATTAATTTATAAAAAATATCTCAATGCAAAGATGGAATATTAAATCCAAATTTAGACAAATGCTGACATTTTTCACAAGAGTATTTGAGGCAGCAATTATATCCCCGACTTTGGAAGCTGGGAATTATTTCAGATAATATAGATAATTGTAAAATTGCAGAATAATAATAATCGCTTATTGTCACAAGTGGGCTTCAATGAAGTTACTGTACACATTCCAGCGCCTGTTCTGGGGGGCTGGAACGGGAATTGAACCACGCTGCTGGCCTTGTTCTGTATTACAAGCCAGCTGTTTAGCCCACTGTGGGCTAAATAAAATCTTCAAACAATGAAGAGTATACGGCAACTGGGCAGGCTCGCATAAATTAACAAACTACTATCTAATGAAGCATTTTCAAAGGAGTTTTACTCAGGCAGTTATCAGTATAGATTTACCTCTAGATTCTTTCGAAGGGGAGCTCGACAGATTTATACTGTTGTAGGCTTAAAAAAGGATAAAATGGTATACCATGGGTCAAAATGTTATGGGACTTAACAAAGCTGTGAAAGTCCGTGCCAGCCAGCAAGCGATGAAGTGAATCAGCTTTGATGGGCTTATTGTTTTTCTCATTAATGTCCTTTTATAGTCATTAATGTATTTTTATTTGAAGGAAGATGGCAGGGCATATCAACACATTCGGAGACATCTGTTGTCTGACAATGGGTGATTAATGGGTGATTAATGGGGCAGTTGGTAAGGCAAAGAAATGAGGTCACCTTAGGTTACCAGGGATGCGATGCAGCTGAATAAACATCAATTCGCGTAAAAGCAGAACAGTTTGCTCTTATCAGGAAATTTTGTGCCCTGAAAATAAATGATAAAATATTGCACACATGAATACAACTGGTCTTCAACTGAATCTACTTCGTGGCCAGATTCAGAAACCATGATCAATTGAGAGCGTTGGAATAAACTGGAAAATGGAACCGTAACCTTGTATTGATAAAGTAAGTTGAACAAGGTAACTAATGATTGTTGGCACACGTCGACCTGCTGTCCAGTCTGTGTCAGTGCTTTGAAGGCAGGACATGGGCGGTAGGGGGAGCACAAAAGAGGAGAATTTTGCTATTTTTGCCTTTCCTCTTGGTAACTCAGTGAACTGATCCACAATTTTGAAGAAAATAACAAATGTCGGCTTGAAGACCAAACCAATTATTTAAAATTATCTCAGTGCAGTCTGCTTAATTGTTGCCACCTATCCTCACCTCTATTATTAAGTAGCACTAACTCCATTCTACCATTGAGTGGTAGGAAGGTATGCTTTACAATATTGATTACAGATGTGTCCTTTGTTGCAATGTTTTTTTCTGATATTTGGGTCAGGTTTTTTTGATCTTCTGTGGCGGGCGTTTCCCCGCGAGCCATTGGCCGGCGGCAGAAACCCTTGGTTCTGCCGAAGGTTTCTGCGTAGCTTGTCTACCCCGGCCGGTGCCATGTTGTACGGCGCGACCAGTACAGGTCGTCAGCCGTGCTCATGCGCGGCCTGGGACCTGGCCATTCTCAGGCCCCTTTAGGGGAGATCCGCAGACGTTCCATGCGGCGTGGGTGGTAGCGCCTCACCGGTACCGCAATCGGTTTGGAGTTCGTGCAGATTTGTCCGTCACGGAAGTCCCGCGGATCCTCCGTTTGAGCCGGCACTTAGCCGCAGAAACGGAGAATCCCTCCTATGGTCTTTCACCTCTCGACTATTCCCCCTCCGTCTCCTCTTGTGGTACAGTACAATAATGAGAATAGCATTCAGCCTCTTTATATGACAATTAATTTTGCTGTCTCTGGATTATACAGTATTTCAAAGTAAAGTTTTTTGGAACACAGAATGATTATTAACCTTTACATTGTTAACAGGTCTCGGCAAATGACCTTTATCTTGGCTCAGTTGATTATATTCTGGGCTTTGATCCAAAAACAAAACTCATTAATGCCCAGGGACAAAAACAAAGACAAAATATACCAGGAAGAGAAATGGTGTCTTCTCTTCATCTGTGGCATCACTGGATTAAGAACCGTTGATTTGTAACAGCGTGTTGCTTATTTGTCTATTCGTAAAATTTTACCTATTAATAAAACCACCTCAAATTTAGAACAGCTGCATTAAAAACGGAAATCGAAGAACTGTTGAGCTTGATTATAACTCGCAGGTGACAACATGACCAAGTGTATGACGAGTCTGCTCAGGAATTGATTTGAATAACCAGCTATGCCTATTTAACATACTGTTAACCAACAATATGGCCACTAGACTGGGTGACAGGAGTTCCATCACTAAGCACTCAGGGGACAGTTCTTGGCAAAATACAAGTGCTACTGAATGGAAGGCCTGGTGGATTCTCCAATCTCCGACCCCAAAATCGCATTCGGCGACATGGTGGAGAATCTCTGATGACGTTGAAATCAGGCGCGGTGCCGCTTTCGCGATACTCCGCCCCCTGAAGAGTGGCCTACGCTAGGAGTACCCCGCATGCCGTAGCCCCAGCCTCAGGCCTTTGCCTGAGGCCCGCCCTGTCCACTCCATCCCCGACCGGCTGAGTTCTCCACGGCATGGGAGTCTCATGGTCTAATCCTTCGGGAACTCAGCATGGAGGCTGCGGACTCAGTCCAGTGACGCCACAATTGGGGGAGGGCCAATTCACGGGTGGGGGGGGCATTATTCAGGGCTGGGGGCACTGTGGGGGGGGTGCGGCCTGGGGTACACGAGCGGCCGAAGGGGGGGGGGACTATATTTGCGATCCGGGTCCGGGCACTGCGTCCGCCATGAAGCACGGCATGGCTGCTGAAGGCCACCGCCCTGTGCATGCTTGGCCACGGACCCACAGGCTGTATCGGCAGATAGAGCTGGGAGCTCTACACTGCCTGGATGCTAGTCACCCCCGGAACAAGGAATCGGTGCCCGCGTGGTGCCAGTTTTCCTGGCAACCACTGTAAAACACCACCATTTTCACTCCGGCGTGGGAACTCAGTCTCCCAAATGGAGAATCCAGCCCCAGGTTTTTTCAGAGGGGTGAGAGTAAACCTCGGGCAGAGGTGGTCCAATGTTTGCTATTCTGGCCTCAGCTTCTGTTCCTCTTGACCCCTGAGGGAATGATTGTGAAAACCTATCTGGCTTGCCCTATTTCTGAGCATTTCCGTTCCTGTCTTATTGTCCCTGATGGATAGGCCATCAATGCTCCCTCACTCTGGACTCAAGCCAATGGGCTCCAATATCTTCATGATTAAATAGGTCCTCACCTGCGAGGCGGGGGGTGGGGGTGGTAAAAAAATGTGTAAATCACTTACGCCATTAGAACTTACTTCTCGCTGGTTTCCTTTAGAAGGAGGAAGCTGAAATTGACCCATAAGATTCGCTTAATTTTGTTTAATCCTCCACAGCCTCTTACAGCGTTCATAAACTCTGTACAAATAGCCACACTATTGTTGTGAACATCACAGCCACGTCTGACCTTGTCCAAACTATTTTATATTGATGATCCTAAGTCTGGCCTCGCCTGCAGATGGACATCTCTCCTTTACATTCAGCCTATCAAATGCTGCTTCAAAACATCAGGTCACTCCTCAGTCTCTCTTTCTGGATAATAAAAATCCTACCCAGTTTAAGGTTCCTAATATGTATAACCTCTCGGTTCTGATATCATTAAATATTTTAAGTGACTTCTCCACTTAATCTATATCACTTTATATAAGACCTGCATTGTTCAAATACTCAAAGTAGTACTAAATAATGTTCTGTCCAAGTTTAGCACAACATTTTTCTTCACAATTCTGTCCCTCTGGAAATGAACCCCAGTACTTTGGTTGTTTCCTTTCTTTTGTTGTGGTCTTCTTAACCTGTGTTGTTACTTTTAGTAATTTTATCCCCAGATTCTTGGGTCCCTTTACCCATTTGGACATATATTTTTCAAGCTGTATCCAGCCTCCTTATTCTTCCCATCAAAATTATTACCTGGCAAGATTATTAAAATTATTACCTGCTGTGTATCTATATTGAATTTCCATTGTCAATTACACTCCCGCACAAGACCTATGGGGTCGGACTAATTAATCTCCCTGTGAGATCTCGTAGAGTCCCCGGAGCCCCATCAGTGGAGCTATGGACACTATATATAAAAGCTCTGCCCGATTGGGAGCTGAGCAGAGTAGTATCAACTGGGACCTGTGTATAATGTGTAAATGGTTACTTATACAATAAGTAACCAATTCATTTAAGCCACTTTGTCGACCCCTCTATGGACCCAATATTGGCGATGAGGATAAAGTGGAACTGTAGACGGCGCTGCTAGTTGTTGGAAATCAGGCCATTTTGACTTGTACCATCAGGGAAAGGTCTGCACTACTTTAAAAATGCCACTCTTCAGGAGATTAGATATGTTTGATGCGAGCATAGAAGATTGGATGCAGTACGCAGAAAGTATGCGCTATTTCTTCAAGGGCAATGCGATGACAGGTGACGAGCGCCAACAGTGATCCTGTTGACTGCCTGAGGAGCACCCACTTTCACTGTATTCAAAAGTCTTAATGTACCCCGCACCTCCAGACAAGAGGACATTTGAGGAGTTGGTAACACTAATTGCAGACAATTACGACTTCAAGCCGTCGGTTATCGTGCGACGGTACACGGCTGAAAGAATCCCAGAGGAGTCTGTAACCGAGCATTTGACACGTCTAAGGAAACTGGCTGAGTTTTGTGAGTATGGCCATTCTCTTTCCGAAATGCTACAGGACAGATTAGTTTGTGGCGTGAATAATATGCCGACTCAACCGGCTCACCGAATCGCTGCTGGACTTAAAGAAAGCTGTGGAAATCTCTCTACTGAGAGGGAGTGCAGAGTAGGGAGTGAAAGAGTTGCAGAGAATGGAAGTCAATAGTGTGGAATGCAACCCCTCATGATGAATGTCACCCCCTAAAGTGAGAATCCCAGGAGCCCTACCCTGAATGAAACACCGCTAAGGTCAGTGCTGATGCTCTAGGACTAGGCAGAACCCATCCCCCAAAACTAAAGTGGAAAACCCTAGGGGATGTGGGGTGTGCGGCTGGAGAGGTCGCAGAGAGGAGAAACCACAGGGTGGACAGTCAGCCAGCCACTCCACCAGAGCAGGGCGTAAGCCCAGATCTCATATCTTTCTCTTAGAACAGCTAGAGGAAGAGTGTATGCAAGTAAATTGCATTGTGGCACCCAAAGTAGTCCCCATTTGAATCACCATTCAAATAAATGGCCATTCCTTGGAAATGGAATTAGACACGTGAGCTGCCATCTCAGTCATTGGCAGGCAAACATTTGAGAAAATTAAATCAGAAGTACAATGTCTGCAGTAATGGGCTACTGAGGCAAGATTGGCCACATATGCGGGAGAACTACTGGCCAATGCAGGGACTACGATGCCCCCCGTAATCTACGGACAACATTCCATAAAGTTACCACTGATTATAGTAAAGGACATGACCCCAGTTTGTAAGGACGCGATTGGCTACTGTGGCTCCGCCTTGATTGATAGCGGATTTCCCAGGTGGTCTCTGGAGGCCTCTACGAGATACTGGGAAAATACGCCAAGGTTTTCCAGGCGGCTTGGGAAAATAAAAGGAGGCATGGTGAAAATTCACGTAGATCCTAACACACAATCAAAATATTTTCGGGCTCACCTGGTTCCCTACGTGTTGCTCCCTAAGGCTTCAGCAGAGCTCAGGCAGCTAGAAGACCTGGAGATCATTAGGCCGGTTAAATTTGCCGACTGGGTAGCACCGATAGTCCCTGTCCTAAAGCTGGACAAAATAGTTTGCCTTTGTGGCAATTATAAACTGACCATGAACAGGGCCTCCAGTTTGGACCGATATGTGATGCTGCGGATCGAGGACCTAGATTCAAAACTGGCCAGAGGTTTCTCATTCACAAAGCTCAATATGAGCCATGTGTATCTCCAATTGTATTGGACCATGAGTCTCAAATCTCTGTTGGAGCATCGGCCGGTGACCAGATTCTGAACGCGGATACATTGAGTCAAGTCCCCCCTACTGACAAGACCGCCAATGCCCCCCAGAGCTAATGAAGTTGTAGCCGTGTTGCACTTCGTGCGTACATTGCCAGTTACTGCGGCTCAAATATGTGAGTTGACATAAACGGATCCCCTATTGTCCAAGGTTCGCCATATAATACCATACGGGGGCCAGCAGCAGAAATTACCCAGTGAGCTCAAAGCTTTCACCACCAAAATGGCAGAGTTCAGTGTGGAAGACGGGATCCTCCTCTGGGGGACTGGCATCATGATCCTGCACAAGGGTCAGGACTCCATACTGAGAGATCTTCATAAAGAACAGCCGGGAATATCCAAATTGATGGGCGCGATTCTCCCATGCCGCACCGTATGGGAGAATCGCCGTTCACGCCATTTTTTACCGCAGCGCCGGTTCGACACTGGCATGCGATTCTCCGAGGAGCGGCGAATCGGCGCCATTTGCGCCGGTGCATTTGGTGCAGCGCCGGTCGCAGGCCGCTGTCCGGGTCCGGGCCGCTGATTCTCCGGCCTTCATGGGCCAAGCGGCTGCGCGGAAACGGAATTCACGACAGCGCGAACACTCTGGGCGGGATTCTCCGACCCCACGCAGGGTCGGAGAATTGGCGGGAAGCGGCGTCATTTCCGCTCCCGCAGGTTTCGTAATTCTCCCGCCGGAAAAAAACCGGCGTTGTGCAAATCCCGTCGGCGGCCTGTGAAAACAGCTGGCGGCCGGCGGGATTTCATTTTATTTGCACTGACCTGAAATCTCCGGCCCGGATGGGCCGAAGTCCCGCCGACGTGGCCACGTGTCACGTCGGCGCAAATCAGAGTTGGTTTTAAAACGGCGTCAACCATTGATGAATGGCTGACGCCGTTCAGTGTCGGGGGTGGGTTGCGGCCATGGGGGGGGGGGTGGGTTGCGGCCATGGGGGGGGGGGGGGGGTGGGTTGCGGCCATGGGGGGGGGGGGGGTGGGGTTGGGGCCATGGGGGGGGGTGGGTTGCGGCCATGGGGGGGGTGGGGGTGGGTTGCGGCCATGGGGGGGGGGGTGGGTTGCGGCCATGTGGGGGGGGGGGGGGTGTTGCGGCCATCGGGGGAGTGGGTTGCGGCATCGGGGGGGTGGGTTCGGCCATCGGGGGGGGGTGCGTTGCGGCCAAATCGGGGGGTTGCGTTGCGGCCATCGGGGGTTGCGTTGCGGCCATCGGGGG